>NC_083360.1:80756038-81059069 GCF_030254825.1 Meriones unguiculatus
TTAACAGCACATGCTGGACGGACTCCGGTTCCGCCCTTTGTGCAGACAAAAGTGACTGGGTGGCCAGGCTTTGCTTTCTGTCTGAGTTAATGCAGCTTGTTTGATAAGGTTTTTCTTCAATAATAATAACTATACATGTGGAGGATTTATCAAGAGCCCTCATGAATATTTTATGAGTTGATATATTCAGCTGAATGGATTCAGTGAGTCTCAGTGTGTAACTTGCAGACAAACCTCATCCACAAGGAGGCTAGTGACAGAGGAAGCACTTTGGCGCATTTTCAGAGGCGAAGGCAGCCTGATAAAGCTCCTTGTGACAGGCTGACTTGCCATTCTCCCAGTATGCTGCTCTTGATCTGAAGCGGCTCCAGGATTGGAAAGCAGAGCTTCCCAAATTAGCCTGGGAAGAGTGTGTGGACACAGCAGCCTTTTAACCTGCGGCAGTGTCTTTGCTAGGTTCAAGACTGTTGTTTTGGATGGTGAAAGCTAGCGCTCCCCACGAGACATGACAGCAAAAAATTCTCCCAAAGAACTTACCGCTTCTGAATCCGAGGTTTGCATAAAGACTTTCAAGGAACAGATGCGCTTAGAACTTGAGCTTCCCAAGCAACCGGGAAACAGACCTACATCTCCCAAAATTTCTCCACGCAGTTCACCAAGGAATTCACCGTGCTTTTTCAGAAAGTTGCTGGTGAATAAAAGCATCCGACAGCGTCGTCGCTTCACTGTGGCTCATACATGGTAAGAGGGGATCTAAAGGCATCCCCAGGGCTTGGAAGGTTCTTGGGTTCTCGGCAGTGATTGAGAAAGGTTGAATATGGAATGTCTGGGTTTTGTTCTGAGTGCATAGCACAAGTATGAGTTAAAGGGAGACAGCAGGTCAGCCAAGAATGCACAAACGAACAGTGTGTGTAAAGTATCATCGTGGTACCTGACGTTTCCAGATAAAATAACCCTCTGGCTGTAGAGATGCTGTGAAATCACGGATTCTAAAAATGTATATCAGAAAATGGGGAATTGGGGGAGTTTTCAAAAGTAAGATTCTTGTTTAATCTCTGTTCTGTGGTAGATTATTTTTAGTAGTATGTTTTTGGTACAAGAATAGGTATTTTCATCTAAATTCAAATCTATTTCTTAAGATAACATATAAAAAGCCTAACTGAATGCATCGTCTTGTCATGCATAAGCCAGGGAGCTTTATACTTACTAACTTTTATCTTTACACTACTCAAGGGTAGGGAAATTAAGTTCCCACTTAAAGTTTCACTGGTAATCACTTTTACTTATGATTCTAAATTGCTTAACTTACTTAAAACTTGTATGCATTTTAGGTATGCCATGTATAAGAATTTAATAACCCCCTGTGGAAATTGACTTAAGCCTGACACCTCTAGCCTATATTTTCCATGGGCTGTAAAAACACTAGGATGGCCTTCTTAAAGCAGTGCAGTTGAGGAAACACAAGGAGAAGCCCCCTCAACATTAAGTCACTTTAACCTGAAAAACATGAGCCACTTGAGGTTTCTTTGAAGGAATGTGTCCTTTCAATTTAAGGTAGCCTGCCAAACTGGTATTTGTGGCTCAGTGTTGTTTAATAGGGAGCATGGCAATAAAAGCAGGAAGTGGTTTTTTTTTAAGGTAATCCCCACTGTGATTTTGTACCTGCATGCTAGAGTGCCAACTAACGTAATAAACCGAAGCTTCTGAATATCTGAAAATTAATATTCACTGAGTTGCTTCCTCCCTCACCAAAAAATGTCTCTGCTTGCTTTGTGCATGATGCGTTGATTAATCCATAGAAAGATGTGCTGACTTCAATGAATTGCTAGCCTTCAGCCAACATGTACTTCACATAGTTTAACGTGATATGGATATTCTTACTTCTGACTGATGCGGCGTGCTTGGCTGGAGAACTGTTTGGTCATCTTGGTGAATCACATGCTGCTCTTTCATTGTACTCTGTTGCTCGTACGACATGCGTGGTTACATTTTCAAAGTCAACCAATGGTGATAGCATTTGTAGAAAGAGGGTGCTCATGTAAAAGTACATGACTTTAAAAAGTCCTCTTCTCATTCTTTGCCCCTCCGCCAACACATAGGATTTCACATCTAATCTGCCGAGTCCTGTAACTAAATACGGGAAGAGAAGTATGTGCATAGTTTTTATTAAAGGAACATAGGTAGCAAAACAATTAATGAATAGATGTGTATGTCTTGCTAGTTAAAGGGATATTAAAGCCTTTAATTTTAAATAGATAATTTTCAAAGACTGGAAAATCTTAAAATCCTGGTAATATTTTTATTAACGTGGAGTTTGGGGGTTCTTGAGTATAACAATGTGACCTTTTTCTTCTTCTTAGAATAGATTCTTGATTTGATAGAAGCATAGAGCTATAAATACTAGTGGTGCTTTTCCTTTCAAAAGAATGAAGTTTTAGAATGATTAAAGAGCCAGCTTTACTCATGCATTATACAAATTTTCTTGCAGAAAGTTGCAAAAAGAACAATTTAATGATATGTGAGGTTACTTATGCTAATAAAATGATATTTTAGTTGAGCTAAAACAAAATTTTCCGCAATTGCCAAAAAAAAAAAAAAAAACCAAAACATTGGCATAATGTAATACAATATAGGCTTGTTCATTAATCATCTGACTCCTGAAACATCTTCAGGTATGATTTGTGTTCAACTTACCTCCCTCTTCTCCTTCTCTTCTTTTTATGATTTTTAGTAAAGTTGATTTAGTAAAGCTCCTGACTGAATCTGCATTGATGCTAATTTCTGTTGTTGTATCTGCTGTGAGATGCTTAACATTTTTCAAACCCATTGTCTTGAAATAGGCGAGGAAAAGCTCTTCGTGGAAAACAGACATACCTAATATAGTTGAGCGACTTTTCCACAAATCTTAAAAGCCCTGTGCTGTTTCATTTTCTCACTATATGAAATAGTTACCCGAGGAGGCACAAGCATACCCACCTTAGTTTTGGCCCTTTGTCAGGATGAAACGTAACTAGTTTTTTCCCATCAATGAACTGGCATGGTACAGACCAGGAATTTAAGTTAGAAACCCTAAGACACACACTCAGAAGTCCCTAAAAACATGTTATTACTTTACAGCAGACTGTAGGCTTCCGTCAAGAGGACTGGATTGTTTTGATCCCAGCAACAAAATCAAAGTACTTTTCACGATGACATAAACAATGCAGAGGGTACAGTTCACATCTTAACCCTTTAGACATTGGTCTTTCTTTAGTTATTTGTAGATTTCGTACTTTGATGGAATGGACAGGCAGCTCTGGCTCTTGAGACCTGAGTGTGCAGTTGAGCTCACAACTGATTTACTACACAGTAGTACAGTCTTGACTCTGGAATTATTTTTGAAATATCTGAAGAAAAGTAGATGTTCAGCGTGTTGTCATTGTTAATCATCATGTTTACACAATCCCAAATCTGGAAGGAATTTGACTAATTATCTTACTGCTTCCTCCTACCCTTGGGCAGAACCACATTGCTCCATCCTTGACATATGGACATCTGGCCTACTTTTAAAACTGAAGAGAAAAATGTCCTCACTTAGTTTCATAAGCACTTTATCATTTCATACTACAGATAGTGAAAAAATATTTCTTCTGACTGAACTGATTGAATTCTTTCATAGCATATATTCTTTTTCCTTCTCACTGGCTATTTAGAAAAGTCTGGTGATTATGTGCGTGAATGGGTGGATTTTCAACTGGTTCTTTGCTTTAGATTTTACTCACTCAACATACAAAAATGAACATATATAAATAGCTATGAAGAAAAAAAAAACAATTCTGGTTCAACCTATATTTTCCCTCTTCTACTATATTTTAAGTTCTTTACGCTGATGTTTACATATTATCTTATTTAAGTTCTTGATTTGCATACTTTTCAGGGTTACATGTTATACGTATGAAAGGCTTCTGATTTTTTCTCTTCTTCTAAGTATTTTTTGTTCCATTATTCATTAATTGACTCTGATTAACACCCCAAATTTTGAGCTCTTTGAATTATGACTCCCCAAATGGATATCAACATTATCGTTAGATGATATGCTGTGGTGTGGTGTAGTTTGGTTGGTGTGGTGTGGTGTAGTGTGGTGTGTGTGTGGGTGTGTGTGTAAGTATTAAGGACTGCTCAGCCTTGCTGGGTACAGAATGTGACAGTATTATTTTCAGTTGGTGTATTATTCCTCCTTGGCCTCAAATCTGAGATAACAGTTTCTGAAGCACAGTGTTCCTAGGTAAAGTATCTGACTGTGAAACTGTCAAGATACTTTTTTGCCTGGCACTTTCTGCATTCTGTCTGAGTTTTTTTTCTTTCTTTTTCTTCTTTTCTCTCTCTCTCTCTCTCTCTCTCTCTCTCTCTCTCTCTCTCTCTGTCTAACTTTTCAACCTTCTCTTCTTGGCTGGGACCATTCCTCAGTCATGAGCTCTCCTTGAGGAAGATGGGTGCTGGTGCTGATTCCCAGTATATCCTGGATGCCTCCTAAAAAGCTGCCTTCTAGGAAGCAAATGTATCAGTGGGCACCACTGCTTATCTATCCATGCTTGCATGCAATGACAACATGCTTTTAGTTGTGAAATGCTATGGGGGAAACTGTATTCCTCTTCACCCCATTTTGGTTTTTCCTTTCTATTGAAAGACTTACTTATTAAGGTTTCTTAGTTAAGGTTTTTATTGTTGTGATAAACATCATGACCCAAAAACATCATGTTTGCACAATCTCAAATATGGAATGAATTTGAATAATTATCTTATTATTCAATAACGAGTTTATTTCATCTTTCAACTTTTGGGACCTACTCCATTACTCAGGGAAGTCAAGGCAGGAAACCAAAGGGAGGAGTTGATGCCATTGAGAAGTGCTGCCTACTAGCTTGCTACCCATGGCTTGCTCAGCCTGTTTTGTTTTTGTTTTTGTTTTGTTTTTAACAACCCAGGACCACCTGCCGAGGGGTGATACTGCTCACAATGGGAAGGCCCTCCCACATCTATCATTAACCAAGAAAATGCTCATGGGCCAGTCTCCTGGAAGTTGTTCTGATGCTTTATTTTGATGCTGGTTGCTGGCCAAGATCTGGTTAACTCCCCAATACACCTATCCTTGTTGTGTAAACCTGCCTAAGACATTATACCTGATTGGCTGATTAAATAGACAATACCTGGGCAGGGCAGAATGGGTTAGGTGTGGCTAAGGTTCCCAAGCTTTGGGTTTAAGAGACTCAGGGGAGACTGACAGATGGCAAGAGAGGAGGAAGGAGGAAGGTTAGCGTGGAGAAGGAATCACGTGAGCCAGGAGGAAGGACTCTGAGAATGGTGTGGATGAAAACACAAAGATGAAAATATAAGCAATATTTATAAGATTATGAATGGAAGGTAGCCCAAATGAGGTCAGTTAAGGTGGATGGCACTGGATGGGGGCTGGGAGGAGAATGGTGAAGTTATTCGAGACTGTGTAGGTAGAAATATCTGCCCGGCCCAAGATAATAAGGCAGTTATAAAATGTGACAGGGGTCTGTGTCTTATCACTTGTGAGAGTGGATCAAATAATGCCACCGCCATAACTATAGAGCTAAAAGTAAATATTATATAGCCCAACACTCTTTTTATTTACAACACTCAACGTGTTCTCTCTTCCCAAGTGACTTTGTCAAGTTGCCCAAACAATAGCTAGAATACTTATTTAACCAATGTTTATAAAATGTGTTATTTATGTCTAACGCATAAGCATAAAAGTGATCAAAGCCAAAATTTATACTCTAATGATAAAGCTGAGACAAGTGGAGAGCAAAAGGAAAACAACAATACATACCTGGGTTTTCTCTGAACTTCTAACATGCTTTCTGTAGAATGATTGTTGGCCCTACTTTCTTAAATAAACCCACAGCATCTCTCTAGAGTGTTTTATTCAATTCAGTTACTTTCTAGTAATACTGGAAACATTTAAGATATGTCTAATTTTGAACATGTTTGTTGATTGAAGAGAAATATTCACTAAGTACCCTAATCTGGGTATAAAAGACATAAGCTTAGAAGGTTGTTTTTTTTGTTGTTGTTTGTTTTTTTTAATAGATGGTTGTGAGCCACTATGTGGTTGCTGGGAACTGAACTCAGGACCTTTGGAAGAGCAACTAGTGCTCTTAACCTCTGAGTCATCTCTCCAGCCCCACTTTTTTTTTTTTTTTTTTTTACATTTAAAGTATTCATGTAGTAGCTGGTAGATGAACACATGCATTAATAAATAATCAGTGAATCATGAAAAATGCCCCTGGAAGTGCGCTGTTCGTTGTCATGGAAATCATTAGAAAACATTCCATGTGTTAGAGTTCACGTAGAGAAAAGATGCTGTTAAAGTGGGGTCCTAAGAAGGAACAGGAGCTTTTCTGGCAAAGAATAAGCAGAAAGAACCTTTATCTGTCCAAAAAAAGCAACAATAAGGAAACAAATAGTGAAATGCTTGTATGTTTTGGGGGACAGTAAAGAAACTGCTTGCGTGACCACTCCATGAAATGACTAAGATTTTTATTGTACGTGGGAGAGAGGGTAAAAGAGAGGGGGCAGATGAGAGAGAGAGTCGGTTAGTTGGAGGCACAATGGGTCCTCACAGACATGATCAAGGCTTGGTGGCTTTAGCCCACAGTCAGCAGGAGTCACTGCAAAGCTGTGAGGAGGTGATTGCTGCGTGTGAGTTCTCTTTCAGAGAGGTACTTTGCAGGCAGCATAAAGGATGAGTTGAAGGGTAGGATCAGAGGTAAAAGAGAAAGGGGAATGAGAGATAATGGATTCTGATTATATTGGAAGCTGAGCTTATGACAATCTTTATGGCTTAACCAATTACTGCTTATGGTAAATGGAAGGAAAGTACATGAACTTTCGTTATCACTTGCATTTATCACCTACAACATAATGTGATGCATAGCACTGGCTGGCATGCTACACTGCCAAGCATTAAGGAATCCTAGCCAAGGTGCATGTGAGGGAGTGTCTATAAAGACCCACTAGCTCTGTCCTAATTTACCTAAAGTTACCTAATTTATTGTGCTGTGCTTTAAGTGCAAACTTCTGTGTTGTCTGTTCAGAAACTGCCCTAGTCCAGAACTTGAATAAAATGCCAGTGGAAACTCATACCTTTTAAGCTGGAGTCTCTTTAACCAGAACAAGCATTTTGTCAATACGTTTATAAATGGAGTTCTTCCTCTACTTTCACGGTCTCCAAGACTTCAATATATTAGATTTTTAAAGTACTTACTGTAAAAGGAGCTTGTAAAGCAGCAGTGAAGTGCCCTTGCTAGAAGGGGACTTGGGAAACTTGGCTCTTGCCTGCGTGCTGAAACCTAAGCCTCATTTGTGGAATCTCATTTGCTTTCTGCTTCTGTTAATCTCTCTGTGATTATCTGTCGTTTTTTTTTTTTTTTTTTTTCACACTAGGTTTGGTAGTGTTTCTTTCAATAACCCCACTGTCGGGCTACAACAGTATTGTGCTAAGAGAATTACACAGTTCTTAGGAAAAATGCAGGAAGGCTAAGCATGGTTTAGAAGGGTTATACTACCAGGACTCCACTGACCATGGCTGCACCTCTTAACCTCTAACCATCTGAGCCTCTCTGGCTCTTGACGAGCCAAGCATGTCTCCGTCTCTGGGTCTCTGCACTTGGTTTTCTCCTGCCTTGAAGGTTAGTTCTGAAGATGTTAACATGGCTCGCTCTTCCATTCTGGCCTCTCCTCAAGAATCAATCCGGAAAGGCCTTGACACCCCACCTGAATTCTAAAATTGCATGCTTCCCACCTTCTAGCTCCTTTTTGGCTTTGTTTCTCTTCTTGACACCTATCATTACTTAAGCATACATTACAGACTGCTTCTTTGTTACATTGTTGCTTTTTCCTCTCATTGTCTGCCACCCCTGCTAAGATGAGTGAGGGCAGATCTGAAATTTGCTGTATCTCAGAAACTTATAGGAAAGATTGACTTTTTCCTTTCCTTTCCTTTCCTTTCCTTTCCTTTCCTTTCCTTTCCTTTCCTTTCCTTTCCTTTCCTTTCCTTTCCTTTCCTTTCCTTTCCTTTCCTTTCCTTTCCTTTCCTTTTTCCTTTCCTTTTCCTTTTTCCTTTCCTTTCCTTTCCTTTTTCCTTTCCTTTCCTTTTTCCTTTCCTTTTCCTTTTTCCTTTCCTTTCCTTTTTCCTTTCCTTTCCTTTCCTTTTTCCTTTCCCTTTCCTTTTTCCTTTCCCTTTCCTTTTTCCTTTCCTTTCCCTTTCCTTTTTCCTTTCCTTTCCTTTTTCCTTTCCTTTCCTTTTTCCTTTCCTTTTCCTTTTTCCTTTCCTTTTCCTTTTTCCTTTCCTTTCCTTTTTCCTTTCCTTTCCTTTCCTTTCCTTTCCTTTCCTTTCCTTTCCTTTCCTTTCTTTTCCTTTCCTTTCCTTTCCTTTCCTTTCCTGTCCTTTCATTTCCTTTCCTGTCCTTCTTTCCTGACCTTTTTTTCCCTTTCTTGTCCTTTCTTTTCCTTTCCTGTCCTGTCTTGTCCTCTCCTTTCTTGTCCTTTCTTCTTTCCCTTCTTTCCTCTCTCCCTGTCTCCTCCTCTCCCTGTTTTCTTCCTTCCTTCCTTCCTTCCTTCCTTCCTTCCTTCCTTCCCTCCTTCCCTCCTTCCTCCCTACCTTCCTTTTCTTTCTTTCTTTCTTTCTTTCTTTCTTTCTTTCTTTCTTTCTTTCTTTCTCCTTTCGGAGGCAGGTTCTCATGGAACCCCACCTTGCTTTGAGCTAGCTATGTAGCTTAGGAAGATCACAAATTTCTCCTCTTCCTACTTCTCCCTCCAGGGTGTTGTATCACCCTACCCATTTTCTGCAGCCCTGGAATCCAACCCAGGTCTTCTTACTAGTGCTTGCAACCCAGAGGACTAGTCAAACACTTTACAGCTCAAGAAAGGCTAACTTTTCATTAAAGAATGCATAAGTATGGTCCCTGCTTTCTGCTCCTATTCATAGATCATGTTTCCGTTAGCCTGGTAGGAATATGAGATCAAGAGTTTGGATGGTAAGTATCCTACAAGTGTCTTCACTCTCCTCGCCTCTCAATAGCCATGGTCCCTTTCTGCCAATGCTGCAGCTCTGTCTTGCTTCCTGATTTGTGCTCTATGATATTGAAGCTGAAGTTTTCATTGTAGCACCTCATTAAAAGATAAATATTTCACGTGTGGACCATTTCATTAAGCCACTGGACACAAGTCACACTACCTAGGCTGTGGTGCTGTAAAGCCATGCTTCTCTGTAACACCAAACAATCAATGCCTATTTCCTTGGTTATTCTTCATGCCAAGATTGTATCAGACAGCGCAATTTGTGCTTTAGCTTAGGAATGCTTGGGATCTCAACCATTAACTGTCTAGAAGTGGGAAAGTAGCCATCTTCTGTGATGTTATCATCCATGTGTTTACATTTTCTGTAATGAGAATTTTAATTACCTACATGTTGTACTTAAGTAACATTATGGCACTCAAGCAGTCTGAGCTCTTTATAAGATCTCCCCAAAGGGCTTGGAAGTCAGAACCCATGACATACAAGGTGAAGAATGTGTCAACCTTGTCCTCCAGTGAAGGCCTTACCCTATGGTTCTCTCTCTCTCTCTCTCTCTCTCTCTCTCTCTCTCTCTCTCTCTCTCCTGACCTGGGACTTGGGGAATACTAAGAATGCTTCTTGGATCTCATGAGCAAGGGAATGCCTGTGACACTGGGTCCCCTGGGAGAGTTGAGCTTGACTTTCTCTTCCCAACTCACTCCTTACAGCCCTGGAAATGAAGGTGAAGATGAGGTGGCTTCAAAAAAATTTTCTTGAGCACTGTATTTACTGCAAGGTTAGAATGCCAGGAGCCATTGGGGTTTTCCTCAGATGAAGAACAAGAATGATACCTTTTTTTTTTTTTTCCCTGGTGTTGTTCCAAGCAAACAGCACAGGTAAGTATGGCCTGGACAACTTTAGCGAGATTCTCAACCAGATACCATAGTCTCCAAGTGTTTCAAACCACCCTCCCTGATCCAGTTTAATAAACGTGAGTAAAGAAGAACGGAGATTTGTGTCTCTGTGCTTGATAAAGGTATTGAAATGCCTAATTTGTAACATCAGGATCACACGCATCTGCTATGAGCATCAATATCAGTAGAAAAAGTGGAGAGGCTGGAAACATCTTTGGGACAGGAAGAGGCCTGTGGGGGGGGGGAAGGTTCAACTGAAAGGGTGAGTGATGAGGTTAACACATTGTGTCATTTTGCTAACTTTCTGCCAAGCAAAGCACACATTTATTGCTCCAGCTTTGAAAGCTAAAGTAATGAAACAGTTACAGTAGAGGGTTAAAAGTATTTCAAAGAGTTTATAAAGTTCCCTAGTGATAAAGTTTTGTTTGGAGTGCTTGAAACAGTTTCTAAGAGGATGTTTACAGAATTCAAATTTCTCCCCTATCCCCAGAAGGTCTGAGACGTTTTGCTAAGACTGTTATGCTTGTAGAACTAGAATATGATGTCTCATGCCACACTTGAGCTTTAGCAGTGTAAACTTGATTTTTTTTTTCTGTAATGAATCTTTGTGGCATGCTAATTCAGCTAGTCAAAGAAGCTAGTTGGGAGTATCACTATTTCTTCTTAAATTCTTGATATAGCCATATGCTCATGTAGTTTAAATTATAATTTTTTAAGAATTTATATGTCTAACATGATAGACATCTCTCTATTGCATTAAAGTATGTAGCATAGAAATCATTGGTGTATTATGTCACCTAGGTGATGTTTGTGCTTAGTTATCTTACTTAATCTCTAAGCATACACAAACATGTATGTTATAGTCAGACTTGATTGGTAAAAACAGAAAATATTTTTCTTTTCCTCTTAAATTAAAGCTTTAAAATTAAAATATAATCATCACTTAGACCCTTCCCTGTCCTCCCTCCAACTCCTTCCATGTCCCTCCTTTCCCTCTCAACTTGATAGTTCCTTTACATGCATCAATATGTGAAAATACAGCCTGCTTTCGTGCAGCTTGTACATATATGATTTCAGGACTGACCACTTTGTGTTAGATAACAAATTGGAGACACATCCCTGAATAGGCTAATTCTTCATTTCTCAGCAGTCATTTTTAAAATTTTATTTTATTAATTACACTTTATTCACTTTGTATCCCCCCATAAGCCCCTCTTTCCTCCCCTCCCTGTCCCACCCTCCCTCCCCCTTCTTCACACATGCCCCTCCCCAAGTCCACTGATAGGGGAGGTCCTCCTCTCCTTCCTTCTGATCTTAGTCTATCAGATCACATCAGGAGTGGCTGCATTGTCATCTTCTGTGGCCTCGTAAGACTGCTCCTCCCTCGGGGGAGGTGATTAAAGAGTAGGCCAATCAGATTATGTCAGAGGCAGTCCCTCTTCCCATTACTATGTAACCCACTTGGACACTGAACTGCCGTGGGCTACATCTGTGCAGGGTTATCTCCATGCCTGGAACTTGGTTGGAGTATGAGTCTCTGGGAAGACCCCTGTGTTCAAATTTTCTGGTGCTGTCGCTCTCCTTGTGGAGCTCCTGCCCTCTCCAGATCTTGTCTGTAGTTCTTTGTCAAGGGGTGAGGCCCCATGACATTTCCCCTTCTGCTTTAGCACATCTATTGAGATTATCACTATTAAGGGTTTGTTTTGTTTAGGCAGCCATATTCTTAAGGTGTCATGGTGTAGCTTTCTTGTCATTCCTAGGAGACATGATTTCACAGCAAAATTTCTGGTCCTCCAGCTCTGACAATCTTTCCAGGCCTTTTCAGGATCTTCCCTGATCCTTAGTTCCAGGAGTTGAGTTGTGGACGTATCGAGTGGCGCTGGGCCCCACACAATCCCCTGATATCAAAAGCATTTCTGAGCAGGGTATGACAGCACATGCCCGAAACCCCTAATCTTGGTAGGAGGCACAAAGATTGCCATTAGTTCCAGGCTACCCAGGGCTATATAATGAGCTTTAGGCCAGCTTAGGCTACAGAGTAAGACCCTGTTCCAACAAACAAAAACAAACCAAATAATAATAATAATAAGCAAATAGCACTTCCATGTTTGGAGTGGCCCGTTGTAGAGATAAAATACACAGGAGTTTTATAAAGAAATACACTATACTAGCCACACCATGACCATTCAATATACTGAAAAATAAAATAAAATAGCATTCATTTACTGTCATGTAATAGTAAAACACTAATAAACCAAACTAAATTGCACGAAATTGAACTAATCTGAAGATTCAGAGGGAATTGCTTATAGCTCCGACAAGAAATTTCTTTGCTTGATTTGCCTCATCAGTCCGTTTTATCAAGCCACTTGTATCATTTGCTGGGAGGAAGGGAAGGAGAGGACCACTTTGACGTCATCCCATCCACTTGCTCCCGTAAGCTTGAGAGCAAAAAGGGAAAACAAGACACGGGAAGGAAGATGCTCTGTCCATTTCAGGATCCTGCATCTAAGAAGCCAATATCGGATAGTGAAGAAATTGCCTGGGAAGAATTCCAGTGTCATCAGAAAAAGAAAAAAAAAAAAAAAAAAGCAACTCATTTATTTCAAAATGTTTCCTGGCTACCCTTTCTATTCCTCTCTAAAATTAATACGCTCAGAAGGGTTGTCATAATCTAGGGCATCGGAGAGTGCTTCTGTGGCTTACTTGAGCCATAATTACCTCAGCACTTTATCCAGGAGTCTCATCCCCGGAACTATTTTTGCCTCCTGAAGAGAGGTCATAAAGGAGAGTGAAACAGTCTATGAGACCTAACAATTGCTTGCAACTGTCCAAGGCACCTCTGCTGGGATTTTACCATTGAAACCCATAAACGTAGTTTAACTACACAAGAAAATTTTGGCCTTTGACCTTACCCACAGCCTACAGATCCTGGGGTAGGCACATCTACAAACACAACTGTTCCTCTAATATGCTCTTATTTATCAGAATAACATGGAGACCAGTTGCAAAGCTTCAAAGGGCATAACTTCCATGTTTCAACTTGATCTTTCCCTGGACACTGGATTTGGGGCACCTCCTTCCACCTAGCTTCTTTCTTCTTTCCACATCTGCAAATCTGGACCATTTTTCTTTGCATCTCATTAGGACCCTGTGATAATGAGAAATGTGGGTAAAGTCATTAGTGTAACCTTGGGCTAAACACAGGTAGCAAGCAGGGTCTAGAGCCTGTGTCATTTTTAGGTTCAGGTTTATAGAAAATTTACCATAATATAAATTATTGAATATTCTATGGTGTACTTTCATTAAGTGAGTTTTTGTTAGTTTTTGTAGTGCATCTTAAACCCACTTTTCCTCTCCCTTAGATAGTACTTATTTTCACGTGACATTGCTTTACTGGAAGAGCCTATATTAAGTGCCTTCATCCCGATAAAATGTTTTTTAAAGTGTAAAATATCACTCTTCGTTCTGAGGCACAATCATTCTCACTGTTTGCACAGATGACTGTAAATGATCTCCCATTATTAAAATTCAAGTTGTCTTTTTTTTTTTTTAATCTGATACTTGTTTCCACTAGTGAAAATAGATTTCAGCAAAACACTATCTTTTTAGGCTGATAACAGAATTATATTCTAAATTTTGAAAAAGTTATTTTCAAAGTGCAAGAATGTCTCTGAGACTGTTCTGCCTGGTTTTTAGAATCTCACCCCCTGGTGACCTGTTTATACAAGACCATTTACCCCAAGAGACAGTGAGAGAGAGCCTCAGATTCTGAGTCAGAGCTCTAGACGCGCATGCTGGCGCCTCCACTCGCAAACTGTCTTTTATTTATGTCAAGTGGAAAGAAAGTGGTGAATTAACGTTTAGAAGCCTCGGCTTCCTAATCAACGCATTATAGATACAGTGCAATTATTATTTCCATTCTTAATGTTTACAAAATTAATATTTACAATATTCATGAGCACTTTTGAGTAGGAGGAGAAACAGACATTTACTGGACAGAAGATAATGATGAGCTTACACTAACGCTTACCATATGCTTGACATCAGTGTCACAGCTATATGTGGGGGTGAATATTCAGCTAACAAACATTAGAACCTTAGACATTGCTCCAGCCCTCTTTTTATAAAGATGGGTAGGGTTGCTGCTGTGTAGATCTGCCTCGGTGAGAGACAGTGTGGAGACAGAGACTGGAGTAAGGGGTATGCTGGGATGTCATCTACTCCATGCTTCCTGCAGAGAGATAATAACAAGCTCATGTGACTAATAGGCACTGCAGTGAAAGTTGTAGTTAACCTTTATTGGGATGACTTTACAACATTTAAATCAAATTGCTCTTTATTTCCTGGTCATTCCCAAGAATACTTAAGAAAGCAGAAGTAAAGGTTACTGCCTCTCTCTTGACAAAGACTTCCTTCTCTCATTATCTTTGATCAAATGAGTTCTGTCTCCTACTGATTTAAAGGCAGGTAAAGGTTAGAACAAAGGGTTGTATTTATATGCAGCAGCATGTCATTGGAAAGGGGCCACTCAGACACTCAGATTAACTGAAATCTTTTTTTTTTTCAAAATAGGGTTTCTCTGTGTAGACTTGACTGTCCTGGACTCCCTTTGTAGACTAGGCTGGCCTCACAGAGATTTGCCTGCCTCTGCCTCCCCCAGTCCCCATGCCCTGTACTTGGATTAAGGGTATGTACCACCATGCCCGGCTATAAACTGAAATCTTAGTGACAGGAAAAAATAAAATAGACCAAAATAAAACATTTTGGGGGCTTCTCAGAGCCTTGTCAAGCTTCTTATTCTATATAAATTAATAAAATATGATTTTTAGGATTCTGTCTGGAAATTATGGTGTTTTGTGCTCAGCGTATTTTTTTTCTAATGTCTCGGCTTTAAAATAAACTACTCAAAATGTGTCAGTCAATTGTCCATTTTATGTCATATTTTTAAAATTAGTTTTTAATATTGCATGTATGTGGTGAATGTCTAAGTGTATGTATTTGCCCTACCTGTGTGCATATGCCTATAGAGACCAAAAGAAGGACTTGGATCTCATGCAGCTAGTGTTACAGATGGTTGTGAGAAGCCCAGTGTGAATGAGGGTGAGAGGAACCAAACCACGATCCTCTTCAGTTGTGGAGCCATCTCTCCAACCCCCATTTTATTATGGGATGCTTTGAAAATGCCTTTGTCAAGCACTTAGTACTTTGGAAGTGTGTCTCTCTCTCTCTCTCTTTGTTTTGTGTGAGTATTTTTTTTTCCTTTGCCTATTTGTGTGAGCACCATGTGTGTGCCTGGTATCCATGTTGGTCAAAAGAGGCTAGGAATTGAACCCGGGTCCTTTGCAAGAACAACTAGTGCTCTTAACCACTGAGCTATCTCCCTGGCCCTGCTTCAAAACTCTTATGGGATTGCTGAATTTGTGCATGTTTGACATTTTTTAAATGGTGTTGTCACTTTCATTTCTCTCTTTTAAATTCGAATCTGCTCCTGGTAGGGTAAATATTGTCTTGGGCAATTAATCACTCTGGAATCTGGAGCAGTAGCAGGAGGCCAGGTCCTCTGCTATTGTGGGTAGATGGGGAGTCTTTCCCAAGGCAGAGAACGAGAATAACAGGATGTAAACTATTCCACATTCAAAAGGGGGCAAGAGTGGAAGAATTACATCACATTTAGTTTAGCTGTGTTCTCTATTTAAAGATGGGGATACCAGGCTTCTTGATATTAGGAAACTATAATACTAAGCAACAAACTAAGAGTTAGTCTATGCGTTGCAATGTAGAGTTAGACATTTCTAGCAATTGACCACAACCCACTTTACCCTTCCTTTGTAACCAAACTCTAGCATAATCACATGTTTCCTTGTCTGGAGGCTCCTTCGAGTGAGGGCCTGGCAAATGTATTTCTAGTTAAGCATAAATGATTCATGGGGCTCAGTGTAGGGGTCTATTTGGGGGGGGGAGGGAGGATAAACATCATAGAGGAAACATTAATCTCTACGTAGAGAGTCCGACATATTGGAGAGCAGAGGTAAAGGGGAAGGTGTTGGAAGATGAAGAAGAACGTTTTCCACCCCCTTCTCTTCTGTACAGGGAAATGGAAGATGTATGGCTTTCCCAGGCCTGGAGCTGTGTCAGTGATTCACCGTTTATTCCCCGAGTCAATCACCCACCTGCCCAACGCCCAGGTTTCCTGGTTTTGCTTCTCTTTTCGAGCGTAGGTCCCTGTATCTGGAGCATGCCCACCCTCCTGCGCTCCGCATCTCATCCCCTTACCACACACTCCTCTTCGTTCCTCCGTACTGGAAAATATCTACTGTCTGCTCGCAGCCGCAGGCTCCCTGTCTCCTGCTAGTACTCCAGCGTCCCCCGTGATTAATTGCTCAAGGAAATCAGTCCCCTAACAAGGTTAGCCTTTGTCCCTGATGTCCCCACACCACCGGTGTTTCATCCTGCTACTGACTTGTCTCAGTCCACAGATCTGCTACCCCTGCGTTCTGTAAAGCGTTCTCTGTGGCTTCCTGCACTCCTCCGTCAGACACCTTAGTTCCTTTACCTCATAATTTCCCACACTTCTCTCCTATTCCCTCTCCTGTGTACATGAATGTCTGTGTATTGCCTAAGTCAGTCAGTCCTGTCAGAAATTTCTAAACAGTTTTTTTTCTTCTTTCCCTCCTGTTGCTACTGTAAGCGTGGAGATTTCGGTCTCTGTGCACCAGCTGTCTTGGCTAGCTTTTTCACTATATGGAGCTCCACCCACAGCTGAGGTACAGGGATCGCCCCCTTGGCTGATTACTGCCCTGGCTTGTTTTCCAGGGTATCAGTGTCAATACTAAACAGACTGGCTGCTCATTCTGTCTTCCCATCTGACTTGCCCTTGTCTCAAGGCTCTATATGTTGGAATATCATGAAGAGTGTAGCTCACCTTTTGGTAAATTGTTTTCTACACTTTATCCTTAGACGATAACATAGACACATGACTTAAACAGCATTTGTATGCTGATGATTCCCAAAGTTCTAGCTCTAGCCACACCCTTCCTCTGAAACTAGTACAGTCGGTTCTGCACAGCTAAAATTCAGTACTTCCAAGTCCATATCATGGGTTTTGCCCCTCACTGAACTCTGTTGCAATCTGATCCCAGGATCCCCATCTCAGTGAGATGCAATTTCATATTTTTCTAATTTTTAAGGCTAGGAATCCTGAAATCTTTCATGACTCTGTGCTCTCTGTTATCTCACACTGCATATACATAAAAGTATCTTATTAATTCTACATTTTCAATTTAGAATCTGATCATCTCTTTTTAAAAGGGTTTTTTCAAGATTTTTATATTTTATGTGTGTGGGTGTTTCCTTCTGCATATATGTCTGTGTCCTGCATATGCCTGTATATTGTAGAGGCCAGAAGAGGACATCAGATCCCCTGGGACTGGATTTTGTAGATGGTTGTGAACAGATGTAGGTACTGGGTATCAAACCCAAGTCCTCTGGAAGAGAAGCCAAGGCTCTTAACATCTGAACAGTCTCCAGCAACTTGATCGCTTATCACCAACTTCTACTTGAGCACTCAGTTCCTGTGTTCTTAATCTCATGCTTGTCCCTCAGCTTTCACATGTGCTTTTTGCAGTCTATCCAGTGGCCACACTGCTCTTTGAATAGTTGTAGCAACCTCCCCCCACCCACCCACCTCATTTCAGCGACCTGTAGCTCATTTTCTCACTCAGAGCTTGGGTCTACCGGTTTGTACCAGGTCTCATGACCTCAATGGTCTCAACCTACTCTCCGGCAACTCCCTTTCTGATCCCTCCCCCACCCCACCCGATCCCCGACCACCTGCTGCCAACTCTGCTTTTGTATCACTGCAGTCACAGTTCTCAGCTTGTTGCCCTTCTGTCAACAGCACCCATGTCAAGCCATCGGCCTTGTCTTGGTGTGGAGAAGCAATTTCTCCCCATACCTGCACGATCTTTTCTTTCTGTTCTGGTTTTTCTGTTTGTTTTTGTTTTTTTCTGATCCTAATATGGAACATCTTTCTCACCCTGGCGTTCCAGTTGTCCTTAAGCCTGGTTTAACTTCTGGATAGCTTTTATCACTACCTGATGTATACAGCCACATAGTTACGCGTTCATATTTCTATATCTGCATCAGTAACGGTACTCACATCCGTTTCCTCATCACTTACATCTGACGTGTATCTGTCTCATTTGTTTCCTTCTCCTATGAATAAACTTCCTGAAGACAGAGACTTTATTCATTTTGTTCATTGCTCAATGTCTAAGATATGTTTATATATTAACAATATATGTTATTATGTCTGTTGAGTAAATAAAGGCACAAATAAATTACCAATTATATGGATACATTATGTTTTCAATTGCTGAGTACCCATGTTTAATGAGAAAACTGAGAATTTAAGATACATTATGACAGATAAAATGGTAAATGTTAGTATACCATTCCCAAAGAGGTGATTTGCATGTGTGAAATTAACATATGTATGCTATGGATGACACACACATACATATGGGTGACAGAAAGGCACAGATAGTGACCTTATAGGAAAAGGACTTCAGGTCACATTGATCATGCTACATGTAAGTTGTGGGATTCCTAGGCAAATGCTGCTTCTTCCTCCCCCTGTACTCACTATGCTACTATGTGTTTGTGGAACTCATCTTAGATAACTGACATAGAGAACAAACTAGACATTAATTTGTTTTCTTCTCACATCTAGAACTTCACAAGTCAACCGCTATGACCTGTTTACTGTGTGATTTTGCTAAGGGTATTGGGGAACAGAGTAAGAAACAATGCTAGAGAAGATGGGAGAACAGAGGAAATTTTAATGAATATTAACAGTCTAATAATAAAACAAATTAAAGAAGTTCAGTAAGTAAAGTTCTAAGTTTCCCATTGGTCAGCAGCGGCACAGGCCTGTAATGAAAGTATTTTAAACAGTAAGGAAAATATACTGAAGGAAAGAAAAAAGAAAGAAAGAAAATCACCTTTTAATTCACCACGTACAGATGCCATTTTTAACATTCATCAGGCACTTTTAAAAACCTCTATTTATGTGTGTGAGTGCTTTGCCTGCCTGTGTGTATGTGCATCATGTTTGTGTCTGGTGCCTGCCGTGGTCAGTAGAGGGCTCAGGTCCCTGGAGCTGGAGTTTGTGAGCTGCCCTGTGGACCCTTGTAAAAACAGTAAGAGCTTGACAACTTCCCAGATTCTCATTCGTTAGAAGATACAATTCATACACATTTTCATTATATGAACCCTTGACATCATGTTGTAATTATCCTCACCATCCCCTAGAGATAAATCCCTTCTCTCCCCTTCGTTCAGTAATGGCGTGTACTGGAAGAGACACAGAACCCTTTCTATCGATAGAAAGCTGGGCCAGCCTTTTACATTGGAGGGCAGTAGCAAGGGCACATTTGTAGCTTTAATTCATAGCTATGTCTCTTTGACTCACACTGGAACACTGGTACTCATCAGGTCCTCAACATGGTGATGAAAACAATACCCTCTGTGTAAGTGTACAGAGAATTGAAAAAACAAAAAACAAAAAACAAACAAAAAAAAAACCCAAAACCATGAATATCTTTTTGTGTGCTACAGCCAGGTTACCGAAACAATAGCAACAACATGGATTTTTTTTTTTTTTTTTACCATGTGTAAATGTCATTTGAAGGGTGTTGTGTGGTAATAAATATCAGGCATCATTTTGTGAAGCTAACCTCTTTGAGGGCAGAGGCTATTTATTTTCCATATCTCATGAAAACTGGCAAGCAGATGCTGAACTGGGGTTCTCAAATGTCTCTCTCAGTGCTGAGATAGCTAGCTGCCTTTTCATGGCACCTGGGATACACTAATTTTGGTCCTGACTTTCCCATTCGGATATTGGCAGTCAGAGAGCGATCTAATAATATAGCATCAGAAATTATAGGCTGTGAGGGAACCCACACATATACTCTTTGTCAAAGTGTGAACAGATGTAAAATAAAAATTAGCAAATGAAAAACAACCCAATTTAAAAACATTTCTGATACGAACATAATTAATTTATATGTGATTTTCCAGCTTACACTAATTAGCATCTCTAGGGTCTTCGTTTGAGACCTAGAACTCACAATTGTTTTCTTTCTTACATTGAAACAATGATAAACATCAAGTATTATGTCTTATCAAATTTTGCTCAGGTCAAGCTTCTGCCATCTAAACTTCTGTGCCAGCGATTTGTAGCCAAATTGTCTCCAGTTGGGAGCTCTTAAGGGCTGTTTAGTTTTCAATGAAAAACAATCTCCTGGTGAGCTTATGTGCTAAATATTTTCTGGTTTTGCAGTAGCACACATCAGGCATAGTTATTGTGTGTGGATGGGGAGTTTCGTTTTTAACATGCTCTCAAATTCTCTGGATATTTACTGTTTCCATCTGGTCCTCATTAAAAAAAAAAAAAAAAAAAAAAAAAAAGTCAGATTTGTAATGCAGCTCAGGCTCCTGCCCAGGGCATCATTGTGATTCTACACATGACTGCAGTTTGACAGAGGAGATGCTCTTAAACTTTAGATTTGTGCTTGATTTTGCCTTTCTATCATCTATCTATCATCTATCTTTCTAAATCTGGGAATAAAATTTGATTGAAATGCTGCATTTATTTCCAAAAATAAAACAATCGTAGCATGCACACCATGACAACAGGCACACTTCCCACTTGCTTCCGTGCAATTTAAAGCTGCAGGAGAAGTAACTGCATTGAGCCCAGGCCAAGGGAACCGCACTGAGCCCAGGCCAAGGGAACTGAGCAGTCGTCATAGTTTCTCTTCAGTTCACAATCTATTCTCCGTCACCACACATGGAGGAGTATTTTCAAGGATTTGAACATTTTCTTACAGTAGCCAAACAAGCCGGATTTTCTTTGCTGAGTTTGGTAGGACCCCCAGCAGCAGTGTAGCCCGAAGGTCCTAGTTCCTAGAAAGTCCTTTGCTATGGCATTAGATGCACAGCACACTGAGCATCACTGAGCTCCTTGTTTATGCCAGGTTGTGTGGCCCCCCAACTTCATAAACTCAATTCAATGATTTTAGGCTCCATCAGCATCCCCACTTAAGGATGAGGAAATCAAGACAGGAAGGCAAAACAGATCACAGCACGCAGACAGTGAACCCAGACTTTAAACCAAGTGTCTAGGGTTGGCTTTGGATTTGTTCAATTCTAGAATGGTTTTGAACTGTTCAGTTCTTTGGGACTGCACATTCTAGAACATTTTATTCTCAGACATCATTCATAACTGCACCTCCTTGAGTGTTTGCTTATTTTAGAGTTTAATCAAAGATGAATGCAATAATAATTTGAAATGAGCAAAAGCAAAGTTCATAAATTAGAACGGTAGTCAGTAGAGAGAGTGTTCTCCTTTAGGAGGCCTAGCTATAATGTCCCAGGACCCAAGGGAAAAGCCAAGAAACGCTCAAGTGTGATTTTTTTTCACTTTCAAGCCTGGAAGAACTGTCTTCATTTAATTTATTGCTCTTTAATGATACAAGTATTTGAAAGTCACAATTGTGGTAGAATACAAATAATATGATTGACCACCTTAACCGTCTCTAAGTACACAGCCCTCTCGGTAATGTCATATACATTCATCTTGTTCAGGGAACCTCCAGTTTAGTCCAGTCTTTTCATCTTTCAGAACCAAAATTTGGTATCATGTAAGCAGCTCCCAGTTTCTTCTCCTCTCTGGCTTCTGGTAACCAGAGTATTTTGTTTTGTTTCTTTTGCCTATGGATGTCAGGATTGCTGTCATCTTTTTGGCTTTTGTGACTAATACTGTTTTAAAGATGAATGTTCAAATATCTGAGACCTTACTTTTAATTCTTTGGAGCATGTATCTGGAAGTAGAGTTGCTGGATCATATCACAATTCTACTTTTAATTTTGTGAGGCACTGACATACTGTTTTCCATAACAGCTGCACCAATGGACAATTGACAATTGACAATTGCACCAGGGCTCTGATTTCTCCACATTCCTGCCAGTATGTGCTGTTTTCTCTCTCGATTTTTTTTTCTGTAATTGTTTCAATAAAAATGTGAGGACGTATTTTTGTGGTTTTGATTTGCATTCCCATAAACAAAAATGACATTATATCCTTTTCTACATGCTTCTTAATTTGTTTTTGTTGTTTTTCAGTTGCGAGATTTCTTTGTCTATTATAAATATTGACCCTATTCATATACACAATTTGCAAATATCTTTCTACTGTATACTTACATTTTTACTCTCTTGATTATGCCTATTCATACACGGAAGTGTTAAACTTTGGCATTGTATTATTTATTTTAGTATCACTGATACCAAATATAGACAAAAATCTTACAGGAAAAAGGATGAATTACATTCCACATTTTCAGAAATGTTGTTCATCATAGCTGGAAGGGCGTGGCATAGAAGAACAGTTCCCATGAGGGTGTTTAGGAAGCAGAAAGGAGGGGAATGTAAGGAAAGGGCCCAGGTAGGATAGAGCCATCAATTAACCACTCGCACTGAGCCACCTATTACCTTTCTTCACCATCGGTAGTGCCATTACATTCTATGTTTTAAGGCACCCGTTCATCGGTTAAGCCAAAGACCCCTAATCTAGCTGTCTGTGGAAGCACCTTTACAAACACAGCAGGGTGCCTTTACTAGACTAGGTCTTTCTCAATCCAGTTAAGTTGATGATTATGATCAACTGTGAAGGAGTTTTCTAATTTATTTGTATTTACCTCTGAAGTCATTATCCACAAATCACTGTCAAGTCCAAAAGTCATGAAACTTTCCCCCATGGCTCCTTATAAGATTTTATAGTTTTGGATAGACTTTTTTGATCCATTTTGACTTGATTTTTTTTAAGAATAGTAAACCATAAAGAAATCTAAGATAATTAACTAGTATATGTATAATTTTATCAAACTTGTGGACTGAAATGGATATGCTTTTTGTTACATAAAAATTATATTTGGGATAATATTTGCTGTGACAGTAAATGCAGAAAACCTTCAACATAGTTCAGAGTTGTTCATTATTTGTATTTTACAGTCATCAAAGCCTGAATTCTGCTTTACATAAATGTGTAGACTAAAATCACATATGTGTGTTGAGAGCAATTCCTCATATCTGGAAACTGTGGTTCTAATTCCAACCCAAAATTTATTTAGCAACTTTCTATAAAACTCAAGTGAGCAATACAAACAAAAAATTTAAAAATCAAACTCCATGACAAAATGCAATCCAAAGCTATGCATAGGATAGAAAAGTCACCTTTGTTTTCTTCCTGTGGATATCCAGCTTTCACGAGACCATTTGTTGAAAAGGTGAATACAAATTAGAATGAAATTCCAACTGGCCATAAGTTCCCCTTTCACTTTGGTACAGACTCTAAGGGAGTTAAAGCAATCATTTTCAGAGCCCTGAACTTGGAGTTTTCTGTCTCTGAAGGACACTTGGCAACACCTGGAGTCAGTCTTGCTCCTTCTGTTGTGATGGAGGTGGGTAGAAGTGGTCCTAGCTATTAGCAGCCAGTGGGCTGAGGGCAGGGATGCAGATAAAATGCCTGCAGTACACATGGAAGCTCCCAGAGCAAAGAGTTTCCTTTGCCCTTTGGCTCAGCAGTGCTAAGGCTGAGGAACTGTGGCCTTAAGTAGATTCAGAGCAACGCTGTAGGACTGAAATACTGAGAAGCCTGTTCATTGTCTCTGGTGGTTGTTTTAGTTTTGCCACCCGAAGGCTTGGCAATGGTGGCTGCAGGAATGACTGCCCAAGGGCTCAGCCATATGCCCGAGTGATTTTAAAGAGATCCCAATTCCATAACACTCTGTTAGGTTTTCACATCAGAACAGCTCTTGGCATTTTATTTTTGCTTTCAAGTGTGCATTTTCTTAACCTCTTACCACGACTTCCCATGTATACTTTCATTTTCTGTATTTAGTCAGAAAGCAGATAAATAATTAATGGGTTGATTGTGGGCTTATGGATCACATTGCATTTTATAATGGCCATAGATGACAAGAATGCCCACAGTCTGCTTGATCTAGCTACCACTTCTAGTTCTGAGCTACTCAAAATTCCTAAAGAATAATATGAACAGGAAGAACATTGTTAGACGATAATAAGTGAGTTTATAGTAGCTAGACCTTCATTTCCAGCTCCTGAGCTGGGCAGAAGCACAAATTCATTCTGTACTGGCTTATCATAGTCTAGAAAACTTATTAAGGATGTTGTAACTTAGTGGAGACTTACCTGGCTAAAAAAATCATAAATTATTAAATAATATTTCTGTTTTGGGCTGGAGAGATGGCTTGGCCAACTGAGAACACTTGTTTACTCTTCCAGAGAACCCAACACTGGCTTCCAACACCCATGTCAGGTGATTCACAACCAACTATAACCTCAGATCCAGGGAATACAATGCCTTTGTCTGGCTACTAAACACCCCAAACACACACACACACACACACACACACACACACACACACACACAAATAAGTAAATCAAGGAATGAATAAATAAAATAGACTATTTCCACCTGAAACAATAGAAAAAAACTATAGATCCAAAGGTCTTAAGGTGAGGATAGGCTTGGCATGTTTTAGAAATGGAAACAAGGCCAGCAAAGCTGACCATCTGAAAGAGTATAACATCACCACTACATAACAGAGGTCAAGCAATGTTCCTTGTTTCAGAAGGAAAACGAGAAAAAGTGAAGAGAACTTCCTTTGGAAAGGGATATCTAAGAGATCTCCCAGTCGTGGAGGTCTCCAGTTGCATTAATCTGAATTCTGGCGCTGATGAGAATAAACCTGGACTAACCTGCTGCCAAACAGGGAAGTTCAGCTGGGATCTCAGTTTTGTAGCCTTCAGGTCCTAACTGACTGACTTCCTTGCCTTGGTTCTGTTGTGGCGCAATGCATTATGGTAGGAGGGTATGGCATGGGAATCTATCGCTTTTATTAGAAAAAGCAGAAGAGAACAAGGGAAGAATAGAGCTTCCACAACTTCCTTTAAAGTCGTGTCCCCTTTGACCCAAAGTCTTCCAGCAGTTCCCGCCACCCACATCGTCCACCACCTTTCAATACTGAAGAATAAGCAATTAACAATTAGCCTTTGAGGTAGTGTTCAAGCAGCAAGTATATAAAAAAATTGGCCTTTGTGTTCAACATTAACCATATTATTATTGTTGATAATTTTATTCTTTTATCCTTAATTGCCAAGTCCTTTATATATTCCATGCATCATTCTCAGAGTAGAGAAATCAAGATAAATATGAAAAATGTTTCTGTCAAGAAACTCATGTTTTCAGAGGGGCAGTTGTCTAAACTCCTGTAGTTATTGCCTGTGTGGCCAACAGTATGTTACTTAACCTCTCTGTGTCTGGGTATTTCAGGAGATCATACAAAGAGATGGGATACTTGATACTGTTGTGGACTCATTATTCTCTTCATGTTTCATGTCTTTATCTTCTAATAGCCTGATAATGGAAAGCACCAAGTGGGTTTTGAGCCTGTTTGTGTCATCATTAAAAAGATAAGGTCCAAGAAAACACAGCTTACTTTCAAACCTCTCAGACCTGACATGGGAGATGCATGGAAAAGTTAAGATATTCCAAAGGGCAGAGAAATCTGAAAGGAAGAAATCTCCTCCTTTGGCTATTTCTACAGAAAACAAAGGCAAGCAGATAGGGGTAGATGGTGTTATGTGAATTCTCTGGTATCACAGGATTGTAATTATAGAGTTGGGGTTGTGCAATACATTTGGATTTCACATCGCTTATTTAAATGCCCTGTGCAAATGTATAAGGTCATTTTTTTAATGGAAAATGGGTTTCAACAGATCTTGCCATCTCCACATTATAGCAAGCCAGCATTTCATAGGTGTTCCTTTGCAACATAAAACAAAACAAAACAAAACAAAACAAAAACCAATGCTTTATACTTATAATTATATTCTTTCTTGCTTAGCCCTTTACACATTGCTAAAGATGGAAGCTGTCCAGATTCAGCTTTGGGAATTATGAAGTAGACCCTGTCCTCAGACAAAGGCAGGAGTTTAGAGTGTATTTCTGCTTTGTTTCTAGGCTTTCTTCAAGACTTATGGGTAGATTTTCAGTTTAGTCCAGCAAGTAAACAGAAATTCATTAAACGGTCACTCATAAAAACTTATACTTGACTGTTAAAGATAAACCAAATGATCACTGGAAGCAAGTATTCACTGATTCACAGAGATATAATTTCTACAACATTTTCAGTAAGTGCTGAGGATATTTGATATGGATATTTTAAAACTCACTTGAAAAATTTGTTACTCCTCAATAGCATGGCTTGGCCTCTTGCTAGAGTGGTAGGATTCTGGTTAAGGCAGGTATCTGGGAAACACCATAGTGGATGTGAGGGAGATAGTGCATGGTGTCATTTAAAGAACACTTAGAACAGGACACTGATTACTGAGTGGGGAGACCAAAGAGTGGCACATTGGCACATGTCTAAGTTTGCTGCTGAGACCTTCATTCTTCTGGCCAAGGACTTCATGGTGACCTCTCTCCTCCTGGTGGAAATAGAAAACCATTAAAGCAGTTGTACTCCAGTCTGCCTCCCATTAGACGGCGGTGCTAAGACATCATCCTCATCCCACACATTCCTGTGCCTTTGTACTGGATCACGGGTGGTACTTTCAAGCCCTTCAAAGGTTCTCAGGCACTGATGAAAGCCCATAGTGAAGAGTTCACATACTGGCAATATCTCTCTTTCTAGGGAAGGAACATTTTTGGCTGAGACAGGAGAAACATTGCCAAGGGTAAGTTGGCATATGCTCAGTTCCAATTAGTGCAATTCATAAAAGTTGAGGGAAGGAAGTTGTTACTGAAGGCTCCAGAAATAAAGATTCCACTCAGTAGCTGGCCCTATAGGGACAAAAAGCACCAGACAGAATGGAGAGGGAGTCCCAGGTGGAGAATGGATGTTCTCCATTCTCATAGATAGATGTTCCACTGACTTCAGAGGAAGACAATTATAAGACATTGCTTCCATCTTTAAATAGCCTGTAATCCATTGAAAGAAGAGAAGAAATGTGCAAACAAAAGCCAACATTAGAATAATTGCCACTTACATAGTAATAGGAGTAATGAGGCATAGTGCAAACTTAATAATGATGCTTAGGAAACAAAGTTGTAGCAATAGCTCATCAGTCCTGTATAGGGCTGGTTAGCGGCTGTGTGGAGTTTTGCTGTGTGATATGATTTCCTGTATTCTGTTTCTTTTCTTAGTACTTCAAGAGTACATTTCATCTATGCTTAACTGAAGACTTGAATGCAGGGGGAAAATACCCCACAAAGTAGAAGGAAAAGTGGTCGGACCCTGGTGACACATATTTTGATAGTTAATCATCGGGATTCTTTGAGGCTGAGTTTATTCTCCTTTTCATCATTGCTGCATGGCTTTTCCTGGGGAGATGTACACACAGACCAAAGAAATAATTCCACTCAAGTACAGCCTGGTGAACCAATGAGTTTACAGGGTTATGTACAAGAACATTGGTGTGGAGTTACTTACCTATACGCATGGGTGACCCATAACCAATTATAACACTAAAGAAGAGTACCCTACCCAGCAATTACAACTGCTTACATATCCTCAGAGTGGGATGGGGCTTTGTGCATTTCTGAGCCTTTTATGCGCTGCCTAGCTTCATGAACCCACCCCCTCTTCAACGAGGGATGTTAGTGGGCCAATTTTGAAAGGCTTTCATGAATGTAGTCACAGCTGCTCTGATTTCAAAATGGCGGGTCTTACATCCTACATGAAAGACAGCATTCCACAGCAACTATTAATGGGCAAACTCTTGATATACAGATGAATTCCTTAATATATATAAAATGTGAAATGGAGCATATTTGTATCTTAATGATCTTAAGAATATCAATATAAGTTTTATCAAAGATACTTTATCATTGGAAAAAAACTGAGACATATCCAGTCCTCACATATTTTTCAACGTGTAAATGTGAATTACTGAACTGAAATTATTATATATAAACTAGATATATTCTGACATATTTTGTGCATATATTGTAATAGCTTATGTTAATATCTTATAGCTTATGTCATGAATATACATTGAAGATCACAAAGAAGGTGAAATTCATATCTTTGTTAGCTAGTTAAATCCATAGCCTCTCTTGAGAGCCAGAATTTTAATTGTCCTCTGTGACTTTGTTCTTCATAGCTGGAGTCAAGTTATTGCAATATGGTAGCATTTAAAATTTGGCTCACAAACATATTAGAACTTACCAAATTTAAAAAATAGGATTTGAGACAATATGGAGAAACTTCAAGTACTTTCAGGAAGGGTATGAAGTAAGTAATACTTGAAAAAAACAAGTAATTCAAAAGAAGGCTGTGTACTTTCACAATGAAAGTGCTATATGTAAAAATTTCACCATCGTGGTAGAGGAGTACATATTTACAATGGTGTCACATAAGCTAAAATGTTTATCTTTTTAGTTGCCAAATCACTCTGTAGTAATATTTCCTACCGTAGTTTTATTGGAAATAGTTTTAAAGAACACAGTTATGCAGAGGAAAATTTTAGGCCGCAGAAGGAAAATAAGGCTTCTTTCCCTTTCTTTCTCATTATCTGCTAGGCCAGTCAGTCACAGCTATAAACTTGCAAAGGTCCGAAGTGGACCTGACACTCACTTCCCACACTGCTACTGGCAGTGGGTTTCCTAGCTCTGTTTATGAGGTCACTATTCTCTAAGTTTCCCAGGCCCCGGTGTTTAACTCAACTGCTTCTTTCCCAGGCTACGATAAATTGGTTACTTTCTTTTTTCGTTCTTTCTTTTTTCTTTTTGATTCTCTGTAGTATTTTCCAAACAAATTATCCTGTCTGCTCAGGCACAATATACTCTGAAGTTTTCTGCCAGCTCTAGAAGTCTTATGCTTCTCCTCTACTTCCAAAGCTCTGAGTTTTATAGCGTAAATCTGAAGGTTATGGTAAGCTCATTATCTAATCTTTAATTTTGTTTTGGAGAATCTTATCAGATGTTCATGTTACAGAAAATAATCCTGTAATAATGTCTTTTTTGGTCTGAATGATCAATGAAAGTCTTTCCACTGTCCTTCTTAGGCTTACGAGTCTTATAAAGAATTTTAACAGATACAATTAGGTTCCTATTGCTTTATAAACAAAAGCATAAACACAGAACTAGCTCATCATGTTTATAAAGCTAGGAAATGACCTTGAAATATCATGGGGTCTATATCATATTACAGTAGGAGGGGCCAAGGTCGGACTTAGGAATACACTCTCTGCTTTGATCTAACTTGGTTTGGGATTGTGAGTGAATGATAGCCTCACTCAGAGTACAGTTAGGACTGATAATTATCATCAACATTTTTTTTTTGAGATCTAGTATCATGTTTTAAGTCCTTTCTTTTCTCCTGTAGTCCTAGTTAGCTGAGTCAACCGCCTGCAGGACAGAATCAAAACTGAGCTCTCAACCTTGGAGTCAGATGACCTGGGCAAACATCCTGTTTCTACTGTGACAACAGGAAACAAGTATTAAATTTCCTTTGTTTATTGGTCTGTAAAGTGGGATTACTAACAGCACAAAGGATGGATCTCACGAGTCAATACATAAAAAGTACTTTGGACCTCAGTGAGCGTGCCACTGCAACACATTTGCTGTTGCTGATGCTCAGATAAATACTTAGCATATGCCTGGCAAATAGTATGTGCTCATTAAGTGTTAGCTGTTATTCTTTCTCACCAGAACTCCATTTCAAATTGCGTAACCCCTACTACGGACATTGGTTGCAAAGTAAAACAAATATGCACACTTCCGCTTAATATAATCCCATGATCTTCACTTCAGTGAACAAGCCAACCAAATAGGTTTGGCAAATGGCTTCTCTGGAAGGGTGTGCAATCCACCTTGGGAGTCCCTTGACATTACTATACAATGCACGTCAGAGGAAACTTACCTTTTCCTTTTCACAGCTGCAAATCAAATTAGCTCCGAATAATCCTATTACTGTGTATTCAGTGTTACTGAGCACTGTGAAAATGCAGTTGAGTTCTTGGCCCTTGCTTTACCTGTTAGTTTGAATGCATTTCCAGTTTAGTATTGCAATCTTCCAAATATATATATATATATATATATATATATTACCTGGTAGTAAGCCAGCTCTGAATTGGTAGAAGGCAATTTGATGCCACAGGGTTTGAGCCTCAGCATTGTAAGAGAAGTAGAATTTACATTATAAAAATTTCTATTTTCCTAACTATGCATTGTTTTAAAAACTATTTTAGATTGAAGATGTAAGTTCATTGTTTCTTCTTTCTAGCAGGGAAGCCCAATATTGATCTAGATTCAACATTCACAAAGCCACCTTTGCTTTATAATATGAATCACATATTACTCTAGTGATAAGAGCCTGTCTTAATTGGGTTCACTACAACACAAAGAAATAAATTCTCTTCACTTAGTCATGGAATTGTGAACTACTTTAAATTTAACTTGGGATTCCTTTGACTTCATAGTACTTTAAATCTGAAGTGCCCTCCTTCCAATTCCTCCCTCAGTGTTCCTGATGATAAATGCCAGCTCAACAAACAAAAATATTAATAAGTGGTTTTGTTTGTGTTGGTCATCACAAAATATTAAGCCTAAGATTTTGAGACACCGAGAGACAGACCCAAACGTTATCACATAATTGCTGTTCAGATTGGAATTTTGATGCTGCATTGGGAGGTTTGTAAACAGACTGACAAAGTATTGGGAAGTCATAGGTTAAGTTATAGAATTCTCTATTCCTGGACTAGTGAAAAGGAAATAACATTCCTTTTAAAAAATTGCCTGGCATGAGGTTGAAGAGCCAGATTGTAGAGAGGGTCAGGGGGAAGGAAGATGTGACCAAGGTTGAGTTGATGGACTGTTTTGCAGGGAAGGTAATGAATTCCCATTGGTCAACATTTGGTGCTGTACACCACCATAAAATCAAATTCATATTTTTATAAATTAAAAAACTGAGTAAATAAGAGGAAAATGAAGCGTTGAAATCACACATACATTTATTTTCACAAGTGTATGTGTGGTATGTTTTTTTCCCCCTTCTATTATTACAGAGCTGGGCTGTAGCTTGCAAGTAAATTGGAGGACACTTGTTTTCATTTTTAATTATTGATCAGCTGCCTGTAAAGTTCATTAGCTATTAATGCAGAGATGGAATTGTGTGGATTTTTTTTTCCCTTGTTCTTTAGCCCTTGATGAACCCTATATGCTTGTGGTGCTCAAAGCTCTTCAATTATTCAAATCTATCCTGGAAAAAAAAAAATAATCAAGTTTTGAGAACCTAGATGAGTTGTTCTCAAAGGTTCTTTTATTCTTCCTTTCGAACAGCAGGGACATTTCTTCAAATTATAACCTAGGCTCAAACTTTAATATCTATACAAGCAGGTTGCCTGATTTACATAGACGAAGGAATGTTTCTCTATCACGTAGACTTTAACAACCCTTGACAAGACTCCGTAAAATTCTGCGGCTCAGGGCTGGAGAGGTGACTGGGCTGCTTCTGCAGAGGACCCACCATGTGCAGTTTCCAGCAACCATGTGGCGGCTTAAAGCTGTCTGTAACCTCAGTTCCAGAGGATCTGATGCCCTTTTCTGGACTTCGAGGGCCTTCACACACGTGGTGCGCAGACATACATGGCAAGTAAAACACCCATACACATAAAATAAAAATAAATAAATCTGTAACAGTAATTCTGTTGCTCTCTCAATAGACTCTAGATGTGGGTGGTAAAATGACCCTAGATAGAGTAAAAAATGGGCTACTCCCTGAGGAAGAACTGATTTGTGTATCGACTGTGCCTTTGGCCCTGTTACCCCTGGGAAGTAGCTCTTCTTCCTGATCTTAGTCTCCACGCAGTAAACCTGTGGTTAAATAGTGCCCACCTGAGAAACCCGATCTGTGGACTGAAGTAATCCGTGAACAATGCTTGGCTCTAGTGTTACTGGTTTTATTATATAACAATCTCTTTTGAGCTGTGCTTTTGATAACTGTAGTAACACAGTAATAGCAGTGTGATGGCAGACATAATGTCTCATATAGTATGTGTGATGTTCTGGATGGAAAACTTGAGTATTTCCAGGTATAGGGCATGAGGCACTGTTCTGCTTCATTTATAGGTATGTTTTTACAGTAATAAATTATAAACGATTCCATAAGAGACTATGCTGGTGAGAGACCTTAAGATTCTGTACAGTGGCCTTTGGCAACCAGCTCTAAAAACTTAAAATAATTCTACAAATTTGCAAATCTAATCTTTGCATGTTGCAATAAATAAAAATCCTATTTTGTCCAGAGTTTCTAAAGCAGAACTTTGTGATGCCATGGCATTGTTTATTTAATTCCTAATCCCATTTTTCTTTCCACCCCCCCTTATTTTTCCTGCTTCTTTTGTTTTTACTTGTTGTCAAATGCTATGCTTCATTTGGGATGTAAAAAGTAAACTAGGTGTTCCAGTCTCTAATGTACTAGGTGGCCAGTACTAGTATGTCTTTCATCGCTTTAATGTCTACACGAAACGACCAAGTTTTCTGGTATAGATGCCAGGTGGAAACTGTAGGGGAGCATGGTAGTGTGAGCGGTGTAAGGCAAGGACAGATTCTGTCCTTTGTCCACCAGGCCTTCTTGTTTTCCATGCATTTACCATGTTTCCAGCCAGGTTCTGCTTTTTACCCCGTGATACTGTCTTCCTTGGGCACTCCTCTGAACTCAGAGTAATGGCTTTGTTGCACCAACTCTCAGGCCTGTTGTGTAAGATGCTTCAATTTAGTGAATGCATTAAAGGGCCTTTTCTTTACAAGAAGAAAAAGGAGGAGGAGGAGGACAAGAAGAACAAAAAGAAGAAGAAACTATGGGATGTAGTATACTTGAAAATACACTTTAGTTCTCTTCAGAACTTAGCTTCAATGTGTTAACAGCCAGCTGAAAGCAAGACTAACTCAGGATGGAAGCCAGGGAAACGGCAACTGTGTTAGACAGTAGCCCAGGGACCTCAGGGAAACAGGGGGAGGCTGTTCTCTCTGTCTCTCCTTTTCCCTTCTCTTCCTCTCCCTTTGTTCCCCACCCTCTATCATTTTGTCTTAAGGTTTCCATTCAAATCATCTTGTTCATCTTCTACTTCTCAGATTAGCTTTTGGTGTTAGACTGGGGATAATTAGCATTTCAAAGAGATAGAGAGAGACAATGGGTGAGGATTCTGAGTCACTCATTCAGATGAATGGCAGCTTGATTAACCTGGTGGCACGGGTGCCACCTAGGATCTTGCTCTTCCTATGAGTCTCTCATCCCAGGTTACGGATCTCCTTTGCCACCTGCCTTCTGTTTCCTAACCTTCCCTCCTGCATCTTCTGTGTTTAGATGTTGGCTTTTCCCTTCTTGTGCAAAGTAGCTTTTGTCTTATTTTACTTTTTGTAAAGTCTTACCTAGATAGGTCATAGATTTTGAACTATGTGTTAAAGATTAGTTGTAGGTTTTTTTTAAACATTTATTAGCTTTATTTTCATTGGTGTTTAGTTATAGTTACTTAATAAAGATCTACAAGCCTTAATTTTCCCTTAACGAGGGAGCTGGAAATATAATTTTATATTTCAAAGGAGAGGAAAAAGGGTTTTCTTTGCTGCTGTTCTCTGTGTGTGCGTATGTATGTAGGAGAGTATCCGCGTGTGTGTGTGTTGGTTAAGAAAGGTGAAGGTAACCCAGTTCCACCTTTGGATTCTAATTCAAAGCATTTCAGCAGATGAAGAACCAGCAGCTCTAATCTAAGCTGTTACTTTAATATTATTAAACAGCAGCTTGCATTTATACGTAGTATCATGGAATATTGCTGGGTTTGGCTGGCCCTGTACTGTGTGACACAAAACTTCATGAGCTAACCTAACTATAGAAACATACCAAACACCGAATGAATCAGGAAACAGAAACTCCATCTCACTATAAAGCCCTATAAAGCTCACTATAAAGCTCACTATAAAGTCCTGCACAAACCGGCTCTGCAAGCCTCTGAATTGACTCATACCCTTGTTCTTTTTCCCTCTCTATTTTTCTGTTCAGACCCATAGCATGGCTAGAAGCTTGCTCTGTGTTGCTGACTCTGGAAAAAAGACACTATTTCCTTTTTATCTCTACCTCTCTTCAGCTCCCTGTGTTCTAGATTTTTCTATCTGTCTATTAACTTCTGAATCTTGCCATTCATCTCCCAGGAAGCCGTGGACTGGATCAGCTTTGTCTTTTCTGTCCGCAAAAGCACCCGTCCTACACCCTGATGAAATGGGCAAATGAGCTTTCTTAAACCCTTCTACCTTTAGGCTGTCATCTCATCTGCTTAGTATGAGTTTTCTACCTGCTAAAGATTAGCTTTCCAGTGGATGTGGGTCCTCTTTTAATATTGAGATCCAGTTAATGTTGCTTTTATCACTGGGTAGAAGATGATGGGTAAGGAAAAAAACATTGCTGAAACGGAAAAATATCAAACATCTCCCTGTTATCTTTATTTCATCTATCTATCTATCTATCTATCTATCTATCTATCTATCTATCTATCTATCTATAAGTATAGATAGATAGAGGAGATAGTTATCTATCTATCTATCTATACTTATATATATGTATATCTATCTATTTATCATCTATCTCTATCCTTTATCTCATTAGCCACACATAAACAGAAAAGATTGGTTTAAATATATGTACATATACATACACATACATTATATACATATGCCCTGCATGTGGTTTCTGGATTACCACATATTTGTGCTTTTTTTTTTCCTGGAGTACATTTAATGGCATTACATATGAGTATCCCAAAAGTAATATCTCGCTCTGTTCTCTTAGGAGGAGTTACAGATGCTCCCTCAAAGTCCCACAGAATTCTATTTTTACTGCTGTTAGCGTGCACTCTATAAAACAATTATTTATTTATGAATGTCCTCGTTTGCTGGATAAAAATGTTAACTCTCCATGGGCTGTGAGAGCTGTTGTTTATTTTACGTAGAGCAGGTAGGGCAGACTTTAGAAAACAGTGGCCATCTGTGGATATTGCAATTCACTCATTATCTACATTAATAGATACTTACACTTAAAATATTTTTCTACATGTTATCTTTCGTGATGCTTAGCTTCTTCATGTGTCTTCAGGTAAAGATTTTAGAATTTGTAAAATGCCAGTATCAATTTAGTTGAAATCAGTTGCATGTCTAAGCAAAAAGATCAGTAGTTTTACAAGATAGTGAATGACAGATTTAGTTTTCAGTGTGATACATACCAAGACATTTATTGTTATTTCATTCTTAGGTTCAGAATTGCCCCAATGCTGGGCAGGGACTGGGTATGTCTGTCTGTCTATCTATCTATCTATCTATCTATCTATCTATCTATCTATCTATCTATCTATCATCTATCTATCTTTTATCTTTATCCTTTATCTAGCTGCTTAACCACATATAAATGGAAAAGATTGGGTTACATATTGTTTGATTCATGTAGCTATGACCAAGAAGTTTCAAAGTTCAATGTCATTGAGCCTTTGTTTTTGCATCTAAAAATCTAAAACGATTTTCTTTTATCCTACTTTGCTTTCTATTGATATGTTAAAACACTGACCAAAAACTGCTTGAGGATGGAATGGTTCGTTTCACCTAGCACATCACAGTTCACATGAAGGGAAGACAGGGCAGGAACTCACAGGAGGAACAAGGAGGCAGGAACCAAAGAAGAGCCAGTGGGGGAATGCTACTTACTGGCTTCTTCTCCATGGCTTGCTCAGCTTGTTATTTTATGCACCTCGGGACCTGCCCATTACTGGTACTGCCCATGGTAAGTGGGGCCCTTATACACCTATCATTAATCAAGCTACAGGCTTGCCTATGAGCCAACCTAATGGGGGAATTTTCTCTCTTTAGGCTCTCTCTTCCCAGATAATTCTAGCTTGTGTAAAAAGATAACCAAAACAACTAACCATCACACCTTATCTTGCAAAGTTTATGAAAAGAATTAAAATTGCATCTGTTAAGCATTTAACAATTTATACACAATTCAAAGTGACTGCTTTGTGAGTTTTTACACCTTTGTTACCTAAATGTTAATAGCTTATAAATGGTCGTTGCTTTCCACAACTGATTTAACATTTTCTGAGCAATCTGGTAGAACTCTGAGGAAAATGCCTGACTCCTGACTCTTCCCCTTTATGAATGGAGGCTTGTGGGAGGGAAAGCTGGGGTTTTAAACTTTTCTTCCTCCCTGAGCATCTAAGCTAGTATTTTCAGAGCAAAACATGGTGGATGCCACTGTTAGGGGAAGTATCAGCACTATCTTGCCTTGGATTGTTCCCACGACCATATGTCCATCTGTCTGCCTTCCTAGTTAAGATGACTGTTGTAGAGGAAGAATGATCTTGATACGAGTTTGTGTGTAAGCCCAGTGGCTAATATAGAAACCTCTTAGCAGAGGGCACCCAGGGTACTCAAGACCTGACTATCATTGAGTGAGGAAACTTAACACAGCTTTATTTTTTTCCAGAGGACTATCAGGGTCTCTCACAACGATACTCAGTTCTCTCCCCTTTCTCAGCTCACAGGATGCAGGAGGCTGGAGGCAGGAATGGGTGTCTCTTCTTCTCACTTCCAGATAGAAGGGCTAGGAGGGAGAGTAGGCTGGCTGTTACAATTCATTGTTGCATCAAGAAGTTAAAATGACAGCTGACACTTTCTCTTTTATAAGCCAGGCTTCAGGGAGAAAGTTGCTTGCTTTGAGCTTCTTCTTAATAATAAGAAATGCTGAGGTATGGAGTGTTGGAAAATAAAGAGTGGGTAAGAGCTCTGATAAAAAAAAAAAAAAAAGCTAAGAACAAAAGTAGCTGCAAAAATATACTCTTCTGGTGTTTGGGACATTTTTAGATTCATTTTTAAGGAAGCAACTTTACTGTGAAATAAACAATTTTGACCAGGGAGAACCCAAGAAAAGAAGGACTTTTCATTTATGGATCTATTCATGGGGAGGACCTCGAGTGATGTTCTCTAGGGTCTGTTTGGGAAGTTAGCTCTCAACCCAAAGTGTGGGGGAAGCAGAGGAAGCAGAAAAACAATGAAAGGATAGTACAGGCAAAGCCGACCTTTCTCTCTTGATAGTATCGTTTACCCCTTCTTGCTTTTATGCCCCCCCCCCAATTCGTTCAATAATTTCAGCTCATCTTTTCGGTTCCTGGTGAGACTGGAATTAGATGGAGGCTGAGGGTATCCCATGTTAGAGCACTGTAAACAGGAGGAATCAGTGGTGCTAGTTAAATATTTCCTGCTTCCTTGAAATACCATTTAGCATGATGCTATGGTAGTAGCCGATGCTGTGTCCAATAGTCCAGTGTTCTCAAGAAGTCTCAACTTGCCTCATCTGCCAAATCCTTTTCCTCAGGTATGTCCCTACCCTGACCATGCCATGTACTTAATTTGCTATTGTCTCTCGAATCCAGTAAGCAAGTCTCTCACTTGAGAACTTATTTCATAAACATGGCAAGAAGTATTGACAATCTGCATGAATTAATGAGCCAGCATATTAGCGTATGCTAGGCTTCAAATCTTCCTTTGTTTAGATAAGTAAACAACTATTTTAGATATTTGTTTATATTTAGATATGTTTTATATTTAGATATTTAGATGTAAATATTTAATTTATATATTTAAATATATAATATATAAATTAAATGTTTAAATATATAAATTAAATCATAGTAGTGTGACTTTATTTTTAAAAATATATGATTGAAGCAAACATGCTACTTGGGTCCTAAAATGCTGTTATTTAAACTTAGGGGATGAGGAGATGATTCTGTTGGCAAAGTGCCTGCCATGCAAGCATGAGGTCCTAAGTTCAGATATCTAGACCTGTAAAATTGTGAGCATGGTTGTATGCTCACGTAACTCTATTGCTGGGTCAGGGAAGTGGAAAACAGAGGATTTCTGGGCCTTGCTGTCCAGCCAGCTTAGTAGATAACAGGACACTCCAGGACCAATGAGAGACCTTGCCTCAAAAAACAAGGTGGTGATAAACTGAGGAAGATGCCCAAGGTTAAAATCCAGCCTGCACTAGGACACACACACTCACACACATGCGCACACGTAACATGAACAGACATGTGAAAATACTTTAGCATAGAGATAGAAGATTATAACATTATTGTAACAGTATCTGTTTAAAGTGACGATTTTAGGGCAAATTATCATCAGCAGCTGATTTAAAAAGGAATGACTCCATGATTAGTGACCTGACCTCTACTTGTACCAGTTTCTTCTAAATGTCTAGTGAATGCTGCTCATGGTGGCACACACCTTGAGCACTCTCAGCACTTGGGAGACTGACGCAGGCAGTTCTCTGTGAGTTCCAGGCCAGCCATGGCTACTTGGTGAGACCCTGCTTCAAAGAAAACAACAAAAAGAAACAAATGCCTAATTGAAGAAAGCATCTGACTCAGGTGGCCCAGGTGTGCTACCACATGCATATCTAATAATTGAGTGTCAAAGATTTTCAGTTTTAGTCAGAGAGTTCAAATATCGAATCAGTCAATTAAGCATTATTTCTTCCAAGGCATAGTTCTGAAGGCAGTACCTTGCAGGGGGTTTGGGTGAGTCTGGGTTTAGGAAGACATTTTAACTGATGTTAGAAAGTATTTGATATGTTAATGGGAGTGTTTTCTTTAAGATTTATTTATTTAATATGTATACAGTGTTCTGTCTGCATGCACGTCAGAAGAGGGCACCAGATCTCATCACAGATGGTTGTGAACACCATGTGGTTGCTGGGAATTGAAAATAGGACCTTTGTCTCTGAACCTCTGAGCCATCTCTCCAGCCCAACAACAACATTTTTGTTGTTGTTTGTTTGTTTGTTCGTTTTGTTTTTAATTATTAAAGAGAATGGATTTTGATAGCAAAGATAGATGAACTTGCCTTCAATATAAAATAAACTTTGTCACGCATTACCTAAAATCATCGACTATCTAATCCCTTTCTAGTTTTTCCAACGTGGAAAGTAGGACAAACCCAGAAGCAGTGAAGCAAACCAAGCTGAATGTCTTAGTTCTACATCGTATCATCCTTGCTGACTGTTTTCTTCCTGTGAAATTCCTATGTGGAAGTGTAAAAAGTCTGACGCCATTTGCTGTTTAAGGATCTCAATCCAGCTTTACGGAGCTCCCCTGAAGGAAAAACAACAGGGGACAGGTCAATGTGTGTGCCCGCTGTGTTGCTCTAGAGCCTGCTGGGTGCTTTGATAACAAGAAGATGAATACTTTGGGCTTTTTGGAGCCCTCAGAAGAAGGGAAGAAAATCTCTGTGAATTTTTGATCAGTTATGAAATAAAATAAAGTAGAATGTAGAAAGCAGAGATTGGATTTGTTCCCCTAGCACCATCAATCTCTGTTGAATCTCTGAGCAAAACTGGTCAAGCAGCTTACATGACAGTTATTCAAGCAAATGGAAAATTTCCCAAGCTCCTGCTGGCTCAGAAACAGAGGCCTCTTTTTAAACAGTACAGAACTCGGCAGTTTGGGTTTCATTGAACTGGTTTTGTGGTTTCAACTTCCATAACTTCCATATGGAACCTTGAAGGGGATGCAGAATTCAAGCCTCTTATTGTTCCACCTGAGAGCAGCTCACATTTCAGGGTCTATGTTGGGTTGCCCACAATCCTGGAGAATCTTCCCCCCTGAAAACTTTGGACTTCTTTCCAAAGACCAACTGTTGAAGTCGCATTTGTGAAAACCAATTTTTAATGGGTGTGAGAGCAGGAAATCAAGTTTAATCTCGTGCTTAATATGCATCAGCACTGAGCCTGAGCAGAATGAATACCAAGCAAGCAATAGAAGTGCGTTTTGTAGGGAACTGTGACTGGTGCAAGGACATTTTCCTCATGAAATAAACTCTGAGGCAAGTCAGACAAATAGGGTGAACACTGCAAATTGTGGATAGCTAGAGACAATGATTGGTAGTGACTGAAGAGAAATTTATTTTTTAATCTTATTTCATGTTGTTCAAATATAATTTCATCATTTCTCTCCATTTCTCTCCTCCCTTTAAGCCCTCCCATGCTTCCTCCCAAATTCATAATTTCTGGGGTTTTGTTTTAAATTATATATTCATGCCTCTGTGTGTGTGTGTGTGTGTGTGTGTGTGTGTGTGTGTGTATGAGAGAGACAGAGACAGAGACAAAGAGAGGTCATTAATTGCTCCTGGCTCTTCATCTAGGGTAGGGCACTTCTGAAACTAAAAAATAACAAAAACAAAAAAACAAACAAACAAAAAAACTTGGTTATGAGGAGCTGATGAGCATCACAAAGGATCTAGCAAATACCTTACTTACTGATGGTCAGCTTTAAGTTTTCTTTATGCCTTCCTGGGTTGTACTTTTTCTAGCCTCTCTTTAGTTTCTAAAGGCCACATGACTAAGAAGTGGTGTATCCAAAATCAAAAACAGTCATGTCTTTATTTGTTTTGAATATACCACACTACATTTGAATGCTAATTTATCTTTCAGTTGTGTGGATTTACAAATAATATGACTAGGTTGAACCGTCTTCAAAATATTGGTAGATGGTTTTTCAAAACAAATTATTGCAGAAGTCTTTATACGTCTAAACATTTTGATCATTCCTTTGAGTAAGTTTCTACATAACTGGATATCCATTTTGTGATAAAAAAAATGTTTTAAAAGAGAAAAATAATAAAGTCTTTGGAGATTTCCCAGTGCTTTTATCTGGTGATTTAAACTTGTATGGCTTTCTGTTTGGATGGCTTTTGATCACAAACTCGTAGTTTTTCAATATGCATGTGAAATATTGGATGTCTTTATCAGATAACATTTCTTGGATTCATAATGAGAAGATTAATTTTGCAAATCAGAATAGTGCAAAGTTGTATGTCCAGCAAAATTGCATTACTTTTCTTTCATACTTAATGACATGCAAATAAGCAATGCATCTAACCAAAACTGAACTTTAACACTGAGGGAAAAATTTTAGTTTTAGAACATTAAATAAACACTTCTCTAAAATGTTGTAAATTACCTTGCCTTTAGTTATTATTTCCTGACTGGGGAGAAAAGATTACTTTTCATGGAATACAAAAGCGCCATCACAAACATGAGTTATTGAACTATTCTGATAATCGGTACTGATGCAATTTTATGAAATATGAACTTGGTAATGGGTGTTATTAGCTAAACACCCAAAACTAAAACTAACTCATATGATTTGCCATGATTAATAATAAGTTTAATTTTTTTTATTGTGTGTACGCATCTCTGGAGTGTGCACATGTGTGAGGTGTGTATACACACAGGGAGGACAGAGGAGGCCACTGGGTTTCATCCTTTCTTGCTCTCTACCTTATTCACTTGAGACAGGGTTGCTCGCTGAACCTACAACTCTTGTTCTTTCTTGGAGGCTGTTGTTTTGGTTAGGCTGGCTGGTCAACAAGCCTTATCAAGTCTCCTCTGTTTGGTACCTCAGCCCCAGCGCTGGGGTCACATGTATGCATGACCACATCTAGCTTTTTGCATAGATGCTGGGGATCAGAACTCAGGTCTTTTTTGCTTAAGTGCCAAGCATTCTTAACCACTGAACTTCTTCCCAGCTCCTTAATGACATCATTTTTTTTCCTATGGCTGTAGGAAAGTAACAGCCAATGTATGCTCTTGGCCTATTTATATTCCAGTTTAAGTCACATGGCACACCAAATCTTCTGCTGTCTCGGGCTTACAGCAGAGCTTGTCAGAACTCACCCATCTCTTCAAGCTGATTCATTTCTTCCTTGCTTCTTTGTCTTCATTGTAAACTCTTAAAGCAGTACTAGATTGCTGTGTATCTGTTGCTAACATTTGAAACCTAATCTAAATCCTCTAACTGCCCAGAGGTAATGCTCATTTCCCAAAAGAAGTCATTTTGAGTCAAATTTAGAGTTGTGGTCAAAGTCTGAAAGACACTCTGAAATGTCTCCTCCTAGTATGCATTACTGAAATTATTCTTAGCACCAATTTCTCCTGACAATATATTTCCCTGACGTCCACCTTCTATTTTTAGTCAATAATGTAACCTGAAGTTCATGAAGCATTGATGAGGTGCCTACTCTACTTTTTTTAGTGCTCAGCAGGCAGAGATGGCTCCGACACCAGCTCAGCCCCTAAGAAACTAATATTAGTATAGTGATAGAGACAGGATAATATTGTGTGAGGGAACTATTACTGAGATACATGTATAAGTTCTGGCCAAAGAAATATTCTTGAAAAATGAGCCTTGAAGAAGAGATTAGAATATGAATGAGTATGACCAATATTACTGTAAAAGAACAGAATGGAAATAAATACTGTGTTTCATGACTGTTCACAGTTAGGTGATGTGGACTATGGAAATGAAGGAGACAGGAGAGTCTGTATGTGTCTTTGAAGTATGCACATGTATGATGTACACATATATACATGTGAAGGCCAGAAGAAGCCAATGTATGTGGTTTTCTGTTGCTCTCTGCCTTGTTCCTTTGTGGCAGGGTCTCTCACTGGGCGTAGAACTCTTGGTTTTGTTTTGTTCTGGTGGTGGTGGTGGTGGTGGTGGTGGTGGTATGTGTGTGTGTGCATGTGTGTTGGGACAGAAACCCTAATGAGTCTGTGCCACTGTCTTCTTTTCATTTCTTGTTGCTGTGAGAAAACATCCCAACAAAAGCAACAAAGAGATATGGGGGTTTATTAGCTTAAATTTCCTGGTTATAGTCCATTTATCAGTAAGGTCACAGTACCGGAGCTTGAGGAAGCTGGTTACATTGCATTGGACTGTAACCAAGAATCAAGAAAGAAAAAAATATCTGCTCTTGTTTTCATTCCTTCCAGGTTCTTCTCATGGAATGAAAACAGCTCCATCCCATGTAGGTCTTCCCACTCAGTCAACCCAACTAAGATTATCCTTCACAGGAATACTCGCTGGTCAACCTAGTCTAAACAAGGCCCTCTTTAAGACTCCTTGGCCAGACAATTTCAGATCCTATATAGGTGAGAATTGACATTAACACGGGGAACTAGCCTTGACTGGATCTGCAGTAGATTCCTGAAGTGTGTCATAGTTGAATTGTAGAGAATACATTTAAAAGCATCACTACTGAGAGCAGGGAAAACAGTTAAGAAGTGGCTATAGACAGTTAGAACTGGATGTGCTAAAAACTCAGAACGGGGCAATGGTAGGGAGATGGGGTAGGACACAGGTCAGAGGACTATTGAATAAACTCAATATAGCATCATAATCCTCAGTGGACACTGAACAGTAGAAGGAAATCAAGATTTTATGAGGCTCTGAAAGTAATCTAATTTTTAAAAAGAATAAAATTATCAGTTCAAAATTACAGACAGGATTCCAATAATTATTTGAAGTTGAGAAAAGAAATAACCAGGTTATAGATTTTTGAGAAGATGGCAAAAGCTTCAAATCTTACATACACATACAAAAAAAAATCAAGACAAGTAGTCCATCTCAGTAGACAGAAACTAAATAATGCTTTATCCTCTCAATTTCCCTGTCACATCTGAGAACCCTGAGTGTCTGTTGTAATGAATGTCTTCTAACATGAAGATACAGTATATGACATAGGTGAGACAGAATCTGAGTTCAGAGAGAAGAGTACAGCCAAGAACATATTGATGATCAATTGAGGAATCATGTCTTGTAGGAACCTACTGCAAATGTGGCCTTGTTCTTACCTACATGATATATTTTCATTAAGGAGGTTCAAAATTGTGTTATTTAGAACCCACTAGTAGGATAATGACTGGAGCTCTTAATAATGTGAAGGCAGGAAACTATTCAATGACTGAGTGTTTGGAACCTTTCTTCACACAGAAATTCATTCCAGCCAAAGTGTTTGTTATGTTTTTTTATTTAAACCTTGCTGAGTAAACCACCCCAACTCCATGCCATTGTTCATACAAAGGGGTCCCTGAAAGGACAAAAATAAATCTTGAAACCAGTAATGAGTCTATGCCCCTCTGAAATTTAATTACATTTTTATCCAATTTGAGATATATATGAGGTAGAACAAAGCTAAACTAAGAGTAGAAAGGCTGTTTAAAATTGCTTTCAAGAATGACAGATATTAGCATTGTGGTATTCATTCTCACGACCACCTACCATTCCAGGAAGAAATGGGACGAGGTTTAGTGAAATAAGCCATTTATGAAACTTTTGTGCCTGGTTTGACATACTGAGCATGTCACCCTGCCTAAGACTGTCTTTCCTGCTTCTGGTGGGTAGAACAAATTCAGAACGTTTGAAGAAGCAGATAGAGAATAAGAGTTGAATGCCTCCTGCCCCTGGGTTCACTGTCCTGTCCTGCAAAAGGGAAGTATTGCTTGTTTCCTTGGCTGTTGTAATCTTCTTGATACTGGTTATGGCCACCTGTGGGTATGAACATAGCTAATGGGCAGCGTGGTGTCAGATGAGTCATTTCCACAGAGCTCATAAATTCTGTTCTTTGGATCGTGACTGGTGATGTTTTTGGCTTGAGACTCACTCCCATTGTCCTCGTTTATTTCCTGGTTAAATCCCAGCAACTTGTCCCCTCAGGCAGAAAGCTCAGCGTTCTCTTGGTGCACCTTTTATACCCCCCTCTGAACACAAGGTGTAGGTGACTGCCACCATCACTTCCACTGGCCTTTGATCACTAAACTTTCATTATCCAAGCATTGCTTTATTTATGAGTAAACTTGTGCTTTGCAGCCACCCCCACACTCCACAGCTTCTCTAGATGAGCTGTTTCCTGACAGCGAAGGGGCAATCAGCTCCTCTCTCCTCCTACATAGCAATGAATAATCTCTGCAGTCAATAGCTCCTTCCACTGTATCCTCTTATGACTTGAGGATGATGGTAAGGACGCTTGGCCAGACGCTGTTTGATTTGGAAGAGTAGAACAATGTGTATATGGAAATTGGTATGCTTTTTAATAATTATCTGTGTTATTTATGTGACAAAGGAAGAAGTTAAAAACGGAAGAGCCCATGGTATCTGTGGTTGCTTAGTGATAAGAGAGACAACGCAGCTCCCCAGTTTGTTTCCTTTCTGTCTGGGGAAGGTGAACCAGTGGGTGGACTTGATCAAAGATATACTCAAGGAGGCACCCAGTCTTCTCAGTTACACCCTGGAGGGTTTGTTTGTTTGTTTGTTTGAAAAATGTACAAATCCTTTTGATGGAGAACTCCAGTCCCTTCTCACCTGATATGCCAGATGACATACAAAAAGATCACTTTAGCCCATCAGTGATGAGTTAAGTATGGAGTCTTTCCTCTCTGAGTCACATAAGTAGTAGAGAAGACAGCAAACCCCAACAAATTGACAGTAGGTCTTCTGTTATCTGTACTCGCCAGTACAGTAGTTGATTGACCCCTGGACTGTGAGAGTTTACTCAATTCTCCACAGCTTATATTTGAAGTAATCTAACGATAAAGTCTTCATTACCTATTGAAAGTAAGAGCATCAACTTAGAATTGGGGGTTAAGTTCTACTGGGAACCTGAAGTCTGATCATATAGAAATCACTTCACTGTTTGCCTCAGTTTACAACTGAGGCATTGCTCTTAATGAGTTCATCTGAAATTTATTGCTGTTCATATGAATTAAAAGAAAAAGATACAGCTCCTGAACATAATGACCATCGGTTCATTTGACCTTAGGCATTCCCTGTATTTCCAATACTCGGTTGCTAGAAGAGGGATAAGGGTGGGAGTTGTGAATCTGTGTTAGTGTAGCCAGCTCACAGCTTCAAAATAGGGATAGTATGGTTTAAACAGCAGAAGGACCCTTCCCCCCAACCCCATTATCTCTCAAAACAAGAACAAAGTAAAAGGGATTTTTTTTTTTGAGGAGTGCTGGGACATATTCTTGTCTGACTTCAATCAAAATCAGTGTGTTAACAAGCATTTGTCCTAAAATGATCACAAAGAAGGCAATTCCTCAACAACCCTTCAAGAGACCATCACAGTTCTCAGAGTTGTAGGGCTTTTATTGGCACTCACTGCATGGTGCCATGAGTTCTTCTACAAAAGGAAATCTGAAAGGCAGCGGGGTAGGGATGGACGTTGATAGTACTAGATTTTCCCTGTGGCATTCCTTGGGCTGAATGGCTGTTATGCACCTCCTCCAAATGTCTTCCTTTCCCTTTACTTTTGTAGAAATAGAGGTAAAATCTTGAGTTATTTGTTGCTTTAAGAGATAGAAAATACATCTAAAGTTCTACACTGATGCTTAGCATTGAATAAAAGTAAAGTGACAGTTCTACATAAAATTGGAGATGAGTGAGTACAGCATGGCAAACAATTTCAACCATAGCACTTGGCTGATAGAGGCCAAGGGGTTGTGAGTTTAGGGCTAACCTAGGCTACTCTAACCAAGGCCTCACTAACCAAGGCCTGGGGGTTGGCAGTCAGTAGTTGAGAATTTGTTAGGTTCTTGGTTTGATCTCTAGTACCTCAAACAACAACAACAACAATAACTATTAAAATATTTCGTGCTGTGTATACTTGGCAAAGGCAGTAGAGAAGGGAGGGTTGAGGGTAAGCCACAGAGCCATTGATTCTGAGATTCATCATAAAAGACTTGTGAAACTGATATGGCCTAATAGAATTAAATAGTGTAGTCTATATAATGGTGCCTAACTGAGTACTTTACAAATAGTTCCCATATCTCCTATGTTTAATTTACAGAACACATCTAAGTCAGTGTTGGAGCTTATCTATTGCTTGTTACTAATGAGTCAGCGGCTCAAGTGATCTATTGTATCCATAGCCAGTGGCAGGAACAAGGCCCTGCAAAGCACTGTTGGAACTATGACATCATTCAGTAGAAAGAGAATTTGGGAATGATAAGACAAAATATGTCTTCACTATTGACTCTGTGATATTAAGACAGAGTATTGGCTGTGGTCATTTCTTTGTGTATATTTAGCAATCTATGTGTGTGCCCACACATATAAAATGTTTTACTTAAATGTTCTTATCAATGTATGAGATGCACAGCATCCTATAGATTCTGGAAAGTATGCTGGTCCCAAATTGAGTTGTGTTTTGCTTTGAAGGCGTTGTCTGCTGGTAATACAGCATATGGGCTTAACTGGATGAAGAAACGTATAACATTGAAATACCCTTTGTTTTAAAAGATTGCCTCATTCTTTTCTTTGTCTCAAGTTCATTGACTAAAAATGATGAAAGAGGAAGAGGGGTGCCCTGGCATAGCTGTGTCAGTCTGTGATGTTGGAGATCCATGAGGAGAGCGTTACTGTTCCTATGGCAACTGGTGCCGCTCTAGTCATGACCATACAAAGAACAAACTGAAAGGCGAGGAGTGGGAAAGCAACAGGAGAAAACAGTGTCATGAAGGAGCCTAGGAGATGCTGTGTGCAGGCACTGCTTGGAAAGAAACAGCCCGAGATGGTCCTGGGGATTCTGAAAGCCCAGTGCAGAGGCTGCAATCAGGAGCCCACACATAGGTGGCTACAAAGAAATCATCACTTCTCTGCTTTTGAAAGTTGTATTTCCTGTAAAGTAGGTATTTCTATCTCTCTGCCTTTAACCAGTTTTAAATCCTGAAGTCTGTCTTCAAAATTAAATTTGAAAAACAAAACAAAACAAGAACATGGAGAGAACTTAAACTCCCTGCTCAGATGAAGGCTATAGGCTGCTCAGTTTCCAAGTGGGTGCCCTCGTAAGGGGATCAGAAGCTGTCTCTGACATGAACTCAGTGGCCAGCTCTTTGATCACCTCTCCCTGGGGGAGAGGGGGTGCAGCCTTGCCAGGCCACAGAGGAAGATGATGCAGCAGCCCTGATGAAACCTGATAGGCTAGGGTCAGATAGAAGGGGATGAGGACCTCCCCTATCAGTGGAGTAGTGGAGGAGCATAAAGGGAAAAGAGGGAGGGTGGGTGGGAGTGGTAGGAGATAATGGGGGGACTACAGCCGGGATACAAAGTGAATAAATTGTTATAAACAAATTTAAAAAATAATTATTATTCTGGAAATAAAACAAGAACAATATTGAAGTTTTGTGAGGCTATCTACGTATTTCATCTGTGAGTCTTAGAATTTTCAACAAGTTGCTTTACTTAACTTTAAAACAGGGAAAATGATAGCATTTTCACAGTTGTTGGGTTAATGGATGTGAGAGCCAGGCGAAAACTGTGCCCTACGCAGCAGACCTTTCTATTGGGAGGAAAATGGGAAATAAAATCTGGGATAAAACCATTCATTTTCATATTTGATGATGAAGAGGAAAAGGAGACAGTAGATTTTTTCCCCTAGCTTCCCCCGAATAAGAAAACAACTTGTGTATTTTGTTTGAAGACTGTATTGAGGCAGAAAAAGATCATATACACATAATTTATATAGATAGCTTCCGAAATGAGTAAGTGAAGTACTATTAAACTATTACATCTGATTTTTAAAAAGACCTTGATAGCTTTGATATTATTCAGTCATTTTTCAGTAAGGGTAGGTCACTAATGTCACATTTTATTTTTATCACCTCTCCATGCCAGGCATAGAAGATACAAGGTAATGATTTTATAGAATATAACCTTTTTTTTTGAGATCTGCTTGCCCACAAACATCTTCATATACTCTGACAAACTGAACCCAGCTCTTCAAGGACTCATTCGTGTCAGTGCCTGAGCGACTGCTTTCATGGCAGAGGTGAGCCGTGAAACTAGAATGATGCAGAAGGCCTGTGGTATTTGCCTTCTAAGCTTCTGATATGGGTTCCATTGTAGTTCCCTTTCTTGTAAACGTGAGCCTCACTTCTTCCACATGAGCTGAGCACCAAAGTACTTAACGAACATCCCGCATACCAAACTTTCATTGAGACTCGGACTTTTTATTGCAAGTACACGCTTATGTGGATGAACAGACTTTTTTTTTTCTCTATTTGAAATATCCACAAAGTCAATTTTCAAATGTAAGCATGACCTCAGCCTGCCTATATCACATTTGCTCACGTTCTACACATCGGCTTTTGAGATGGTGCTAATGATTACAAGACTTATGGAGACACCAGAAATCCACAATCACATAACTGAAACAGAACGCCAAGGGTTAAATGGACTCAGAGACTAGAATACAAGAAGGCCTAATAAGCATTCTTTGACTTGATATTCTTTGACTTTATGCAGCAAAGACTTGCTTTTCTCTGTCTTTTTTTCTCTCCTTCTTCCTTTTGTTTTTTTTTTTTAACCGAACTTACTTTCTCATATCCCTAAGCCACAGCTGTTTTCTAGAACTGTGAAACCCTGTCAGATGCACAGTGAGGTGTGTGGTGTGTGGTATACGTAGAGTGACATAAAATGGATGTGGACAGTTCTAGTAATTCTGTAAGTGTGTAACTGAGCTTCAATGTATCAAATTAGAGGGTGCTTTCTAGGGACTGGAAAGATGGCTCAGAGGTTAAGAGAACTGGCTGTTCTTCCAGATGTCCTGAGTTCAATTCCAATCACCACACGGTGGCTCACAACCATCTAGAAAGTGCTTTGTGGATCTGTGATGCTAAGTAGATTCTCCAGGATGAAGCCAGTATTAGCCAGGCTTTCTCTGAGTGTCCAGGAGGTTCTGGGGAGACGGCATCTTCACACAAAGCATCACACATTGGCACTTCCCTCCCTAGGAACATTCAGTGTTTCTTAGGCAAGAGACTCAATAAAATGCCATTGGGATATTACGGTCTAGAAAAATTTATCTGTCGTGTTTTGAGCCTGTTTTAGCTTCTACAATGTAGAAGTACAATATATTTCCTGCCAAATGGGTCACACAGTATATGGTCTGGATTTTTTTTTTCTATTTTTGCCTCATTTCTTAGCAGATATTTAAATAGTTGAGACTTTCTGTTTCTGTTTCTTCATGTATCTTAATATTTTTGTATCTTGAGCATGTATAAATGCTCATATGTAAACATATTAAATATTAATTCAATAAACATTGTGTTTTTCTTATTACACACTAGGAAAGAGACCAATGTAAGAATCTTTAAGCCTCACAGGACCCCTGCAAAACACATTCATCATTTCTAGTGTCAGAACCTTAAATTTTAGGTTCTGCAATGTTAAATGTTGATGGAGCGGTGTGCACCTTAATTATGTATTTTTCAGTCTATCCTAGTTGTGGTTGGTATATTTATTATTGTATCCATTTAGACATGAGCAAACTGAGAAAGTCATAAAGTGCCTGAGCAAGGTCACATGGATGGTAGGTGAATGCGAAACCTGAGATTCAGGACAAACATGGTCAGTGGGAAAAGGTGTTTTCTGCCAAGCCTGACAACCCTCGCCTTAATCTCCTTCCAGATGGTCGAAGCAGATTCCTGAATATTGCTCTCTGACTTGCCATGGCTCACCTATACCTACACTTAAACAGACAGACAGAAAGAGACACACACACACACACACATCATAGATGATAGATAGATAGATAGATAGATAGATAGATAGATAGATAGATAGATACTAAAAGTAAAGTGAGATTCAGTTTAGATAGAGTAATTTACCATGTCAGTTACCAAGACACAGGGCTCTCAGGGACATGACATGGGACTTTCAGAGCTAAAGCAAATGAAACAGTTGCTTATCCTAGACCCATTTTGCCGACTCAAGGGCTCCCATTAGTTAGCATTCATGTCTTCTGTTTTGCAGACAGAAGGTTGTGCTGGGATCGGGTTTAAATTTTATAAGGGGACTCCTAAATATGCCCCTTTCTAGCATCATTATATTGCTGATGCTCGTATTTTCATTTAGAAAGCACAAAGGTGATCGTGGTTTACCAGTTTGTAACGATAGGTACTTATATGCTAAAAAGACCCAGTAAATTCACTTCAACCAGAACACAGGTTAATATATCTATTCCGATTCTTTTAAATTCAGCTCTATTCATTGATAATTGCAATATCAACGGAAGGCCGAGATTTGCTGCATCCCCTGTGATATCACAGTGTTTGGACACACACAGAGAACCATTGCTGTTATTACAATGATGAACATGCCTCTGACCTTGAGAAATGTTCTGGTACCTTGTGACATTTTAAAACAAGTTGTAGAGATCTACTGTCCAGAATATTCTTACTATTAACACCACCACACCATATACTTTATGGGCTGTAAGGGAAGTATTAGGGGCCATGTTAGGATTTTGATTAGCTTCACCTGGTTTGTCAATAAACCACTCATTTTTTTTTATGCTTGGGTTTTTCTCAAAAAAAAAAAAAAAAAAACAATTCCTCACTGTTTATAAATCACAGTGAACTTGCTATGTAAGGGTACATTCACCCTTCTCCTACGGGCTACTCCTGAATGACAGTTTTCTTGTGCACACCCTCCTTCTTCTTCTCCTTCCCACATGGGTCTGAAATGTGTTCTGTCAACATTCAGTATCCACAGGTGCCCCTTAGCTGCCTCCTCTGCCAACATCCCTCCCCAGGCGTCTTCTGTCAATGGAGTTCTTTCCTTCATTTCATCCCTTCAAGTCTCCTTCGTCATTTTCATCTCTCCATGGTACAGTGATGATAAAACTGCCTTGGGAATTGAAACAATAGAAATTGATTTTGACTGGTGTTGTCATGGCTACCTTCTCAGAGACGGTATTAATTGAGCTGAGTTTTGAAGGCTGAATGATTTTGGTGAGTATCAGGAATGTCAGAGGTTTGATTTTGCTTATTTAGATTTTGAAGACAGATTATAATCTAGGAACTAAGTCATATTAAAGTAAGTTTGTTTAATTGAATGACCCTTAACCACAAATGGTTTAGCCACTGGAAGGCTTTACCAATTTTTAAGCCTCTGTATTTGAAGGTAGTATTTCATAGACACAAGAGGGGTCATGGTGCTTACTTGCAGTGAAGGGACTTTGTAGTGAGCATAGCTGTATAAAATGTATCAGGTGAATTACTTTTGGCTAGTTATGTGCTCAGTTTCTTTGAGTTTTGGTTATCTTTTAGTTAGAAATAACTAACCCTTGTGAGGACAACAAATGTAAAGGATTAATAGCTTGTTAGGTACCTGGTGCATGATAGGCATTATTAGTCTTGCCTGAAGAAACAATATTCTGTTCCCTCTGTGAATTCCTCAAGTCTCTGCTTCCACTGAAGTAACATGTGCCCGTTCCTGGACAAATGAGCTTCATCCTCTGGATGAGAGTAAGGTATTTCTAGACTCTTCCCACCTCTTCCTTCAGTAGCAGCACTGAATTGTCTGAATTGGGATTTGTGTAGGTGCCTGCCCCCACACCTCAGCACCAAACATTTAGGCTAACAGACAGTTTAACTTTTTAAAAGATACCTTTTCACAGAAAGTGATGTGTTAGAAATCTGAACATTACAGTAGGTAAAATTTTGAGACATTGCTTCAAATAATTTTATTAAGAAAAAAAAAATCTCTCCCAGATGTACCCAGCCACTTGGGTTTTAGGTAATTCCAGATGTAGTTAAGTTGACAAACAAGAATAGCCATCATTCATAGATAGATAGATAGATAGATAGATAGATAGATAGATAGATAGTCACATGAAATCATGAGTGTATATATTAAACAAAATTAGAAGTTAAATTGTTTAGGAGAATCAAGGAAACTAATGATAAGAAAAGGGGTAAGAAGAGAAGGAAGGGAAGTAGAGGAAGGGTGAATATACACAATCACAATATGAAGCTGTAAGAATGCTGACGTTTAATACCTTTTGAAAATCTAGTATATACACAGAATGGGTATAAAAAAAAATCTGCCAACCACACATCAGACAGGAGGTTAATTTTTAGAATATATAAGGAACTGTAAAAGATTAACAGTACTCCCCTACAACAGCTAATCAATAAATAGGGAGGCTCTAATCTATGCAGCAACTGATGAGTAGATAAGACAGGAAAAGGCAGGAATGTATTCTCCCCTTGACATCAAGAAAAACACAGCTGTACTGACATGGTCACTCTTGCCCAGTGAAACCGGCATTAGATTTATGACCCCCAGATCTGTACGAAAATAACTTGGTGTTGTTTTAAGCATCACTACTGAGTCCATCTGTTGTAGTAGCAATCAAAACGTGGTGGGATCGTGTTCAATTTCATGAGACATAGAGAATAAATAGGTTTTTGCGGTTCTGAATTCATGTGTGGTGTGTTCCTTTTGGGTAATTGGGAGTAATGAATATTTAAATTACCCTCCCCTATCCAAGGCACATTCGTGTATGGAGTCTGCAGTGCCATGGGCTGACCTGGAACTTGGACCCTTATTCTCTGGATAACTGTCAAATGCTCGTGTTTTACTGGGAGGTGGTTAAATGCTATAAATGCTGCAAAGAATATGAGATACGTTTCCACCTCTTATTATATTGTCACAGGGTGGCCCTGATTCATTCTGCCAATTCCCCCTTTTATATGGTACATTTGGTATGGACAAGGATTCCTTTTTCCATCATTCCCACCCAATGTCATTCCACCATGTCTACGACAAAGAGATTTTCAGGAGTAGAAGGTCTTTTGAAACTAATACATACATTCTTGAATATTTTAGCATTTCTGCATTTAACATGGGATTGGGAGAGAGCTATGTTTGTTTGTTTCTTACATTGCTTTTAAGGTACTACTTATAGTAGAACCCTGGAGAATTTAAAACATTTTTCTGGCCAAAATCACAGTGAAGAGGGAGAAAAAAAAAATCCAAATGGAATTCCAAGTCTAGACACACACTTGGAATCCAATCCTGACTTCAGAAACAGTTTTAAGTAAGTTGTTCTGTGAAAATCAAATCATAAATGACAGATCTGCCAAGATTGATTCTGTCACTACTACAGCACGCTTTCTGAATGTCAACAATGCTTATTTGATTCAGAAGGGACCACAGCGAGCAAATTATATCTGTGGTTTTTAGTCTGGCTTCATTTGTCACAGGGCTTGAAAGCGTCAGGATTAAATATTTCAGGATTAATGGGTATATTCCTTTTCCAGCATTTGTTTTTTGTTTTTTGTTTTTGTTTTTGTTTTTAACTACTTACCCTGTATGCATTCTACAAAAGGCACAAACAAAAATTGTCAGGATTGAAATTTTAAGTTTTTACTTTTTCTATAAAGATTTTTTAAATAATTTTTATTTTTTATATTAATCACAGGTTATATATTTTGTATCACAGCCGTAGCCCCCTTCCTCATTCCCTCCTAACCCCCCTCCCTCCCTCATCTCCTCCCTGCCCCTTTCCAAGTCCACTGATAGGGGAGGTCCTCTTCCCCTTTCATCTGACCCTAGCTTATTGGGTATCTTCAGGACTGGCTGCAATGTCCTCCTCTGGGGCCTAGCAAGGCCGCTCCTCCCTCAGGGGTGAGGGAGGGCCAAAGAGCCAGCCTTTCAGTTCATGTCAGAAATAGTCCTTGTTCCCCTTACTAGGTAACCCACTTGGATACTGAGCTACCATGGGCTACAAGGATTATTTTTAATATATAATATAATATATTTCTAAAAATATGTTCAAAATATGGGCCACTGTTAAATGTGTCCACCAGACACACCTGTGATGACTGAGTAAGTAGAATGTAGATAGCTCAAACTGGACGAATGGCAAGAAAAATGCTGGACACTCTAGACTTAAGAAAAAAGATCTTAGGTGGACATGTTGGTAGTGGTACATTTCTAATTTCTAGACCTCAGGAGGCAGAGGAAGTTGGGTCTCTGTGAGTTCAGGTCATCATACATGTACTGATCTACATAGTGTGTTCCAGGACAGCCAAGGCCATATAGAGTGAGACCCTGTCACAAAAACAAATAAATAAAAAAGATCTGAAAAATGTCTCATGGTAAGTTTTATATTGCATAGTTATTAAAATGAGATTATTTTTAATGTATTTGCTACATAAAACGATTTCTTAAGATATTTTTCTTTATTTTTATTGTTTTAATGAGGCCACGAGAAGATTTACAATTATATCATTGCTCTCATTCCAGCTGGGCAGTGCAGCTCCCTAGATGATTAAACCAGCCATCGTGCTGTAGGAGAATACATAAAACTCTGTGTGGTCGCTTACAAAACAGATTCAAGTTCAAGCCTTTGTGAAGCCACTCTGTCCTGGTCCTTCTTTGCCTGCATGTCTTTTAAACAAAGAATAATATGAGTAGCAGATGGCAAGAGAAAGAGGAGAATATCACTGTATACCATCAAAGGAAGTGAACAAATTTGACAAAGAGCCATGAACAGCACAATCTGGCAGCAGTAACGAGCTCCTTTGTCCTTTTTATCGGAAAATATCTAGAACCCATCCTTTGAAATTGAGACAGCCTTTTTACCTCCGGATAAAGATGACATGGGTCTTTCAGGAGTTAAACGGATCCTCAAGAATATGAGAATGACAGAATTTAACCTTATCTAAGCGAAGAAAGAAAACCAGGCAGGGTGGATCACGTATCCCAGCTCTGTACTTGACAATAACCAGAGTTATTGGGTGTTGTTGAATTTATCAGTGTGTTGCAACACTGTTCATGAAACACAGTGGAGAAGCAGGTGTGTCAGCGTCATGTTTCTTGTGGTTGAGTTCAGAGTCTACTCTTACGAAGATTTGCTAGGGTCAGTCCTACAGAGATGGTTCCGTGGTTAAGAGCACTTGCTTACTCCTCCAAAGCACCAAAGTTCCCTTCCTAGTACCCATGTTGGATGGTTCACAACCACCTGTAACTCAGCTTTGGAGGATTTGGTGCTCCCTTTTGGACAGTGCATACACCAATCCCCCACCACAAAACACACACATACACACACACACACACACACACACACACCACACATACTTACATATGCTCACAAAAGATAATCTTTTTTAAATTTTCTATTACCATTGTTAATAGTGATAGGGGATGGCTTTCTTCCATGAGGTAGGTCTTAGGGTTGGGCCCAGAATTGGTTGGACACTCCCTCAATCTGTTCTATTTGTTCTATCTTTGTCCCTGCAGGTCTTATAGGCAGGGTAAGTTTTGGATTGAGATATTTGTGGGTGAGTTGCTGATTTCCTGCATCAACTAGGAGTCTTGTCTAGATAAAGGGTATTCTCTGAGAGGCTCTACCCAGGAACAGTTTGAAACAGATATTGAGGCTCACAGCGAAACATTGGGTAAAGCACAGGGAGTCTACTGGAAAAGAGGGGAGAAGGATAAATGGACCTAGAGGTAACAAAAGCTCCACAAGAAGACCATCAGAGCCAATCAACCAGGACTGAGAGGGGCCTATAGAGTCTGAAGCACCAACCAAAGACAATGCATGGACTGGACCTAGGTCCTATACTTGTAAGTAGCCAATGGGCATCTTAGGCCTAATGTGAACCCACTAGTTAGGGGAGTGGGGGATATCTCTGACATGGACTATGTTGCCTGCTTTTTGGTCACTTCCCCCTGTTGGGATTGCCCTACCAGGCCACAGGGGAGGAAGATGAACTCAGTCCTCGTGTGAATAGATGATCTGGGGTGTCTGGGTAGGGGGCCTCCCCTATTCTGAGGAATAGGAGAGGAGAGATGTGGAAGGGAGGGGAGACTGGGAGGAGAGGAGGAAAGGGCCTCTGACTGAGATATAAATCGAATTAATTAATAAAAAATATTTAAAAAATTCTTCTTAGACTTACTATATATGAGTATTTTGCTTGCTTGTGTGTATGTGTACTACCTGCATGCCTTGTTCCCACTGAGGTAAAAAAGGGCTTCAGATCCCCTGGAACTGGAATTTTGAATGTTTGTGAACCGCTGTGTAGGTACTGGGAACTGAACCCAGGCTCTCTGCAAAAGTAAAAAGTGTTCTTAAGCACTGATCCTTCTCTTCAGCCTAAAAATAGATCTTTAAAAAGAGGTATTAGGACTTACTAGAAACCAGGTGTAGTGGTGCATGCCTGTAATCCCAGCATTCAAGGAGGCAGATGTAGGAGGATCTCTGTAAGTTTGAGGCCAACCTGGTCTACAAAGTGAGTCCAAGAGAAACATTGTCTTCTAAGAACAAAGAAACAAAACAAACAAACACAACAAAAAAGACTTAGGAGATTCATGTCAAATAGGCTATAGACAGACAGACAGACCACATGAAAAAAAGGATATAGGTAGAAAGAGTTGGTTCATCATTTTCTACCTCTTCACCTGATTTGTTTTCTTTTTCCTTTTGTTACAAGGCTTAGCTAAAGAGCACTTTGACATTTTTGGAACTGGTGCAAGCAAATATTACCATCTGATTGTCTGAATCTTACTATTTCATCCGCGCTGATATATGAAAAGAAAGTATGACCTGGGTGTTAGCAAAAATGGAGAGCTTGGCAAGATCCTTTGCTGCTTATGAGCAACTGCCTCGGAAGTTCTTAATTAGTTCCAGCTTGAGAGGGACACAATTACGAGCTTCAAATTGAAGCAATTTAAAAGTGATAATACTTAGTTTCCCAAATGGGTCTTTACTTGGGTAGCAGCAAGGCAGGAGGTTGCTTATTCACCTAGTTTTGCAAAATGTTGAATACTTTGGCATTTAAGATTTGGTAATTGTTAATATTCTATGTCCTGAGCAATGGAAGAGGGATAATTTTGTCCAAATTTACAAGTCTAAACAGTATAAAACTTTCACTAACAAGGAGATATTCTAGAATTTTAAAAAATTAAAATGCGTTTTTTTGTTTTGTTTTACTTTGTTTTCTGCTTCAGAGGTGAAATTGTGTAAGCTACTCATGGACACTGAACTAGCAGTCTTACCTGAGAGTCTCACCTCATCCATTAGTATCTTAAAGAGCTCACTAGAATGACTTTGAAATACACTGAAAGAGACAGTTTGGGGTTCTAGAGAATTCTCTTCCAAGCACTATAAATATTCTCGACTTGAGATGACTTGAGATGGATTACAAAGAAGTAACATTAAATGAAAAGAATTCTTTTTTTTTAACTTTGTAGTACAACTTTATTTTTTTTTAATTTTTCATCAATTACACTTTATTCATTCTGCATCCCCCCATAAGCCCCTCCCTCCTCCCCTCCCAATCCCACCCTCCCTCCTCCCTCTGCTTGCATGCCACTCCCCAAGTCTACTAATAGGGGAGGTTCTCCTCTCCTTTCTGATCTTAGTCTGTCAGTTCACATCAAAAGTGGCTGCATTGTCCTCTACTATGGCCTGGTAAGGCTGCTCCCCCACAGAGGGAGGTGATCAAAGAGCAGGCCAATCAGATTATGTCAGAGGCAGTCCCTCTTCACATTACTATGTAACCCAATTGGACTCTGAACTGCCCTGGGCTACATCTGTGCAGGGGTTCTGGGTTATCTCCATGAATAGTCCTTGGTTGGAGTATGAGTCTCTGGGAAGTTCCCTGTGTTCAAATTTTCTTGTTCTGTTGCTCTCCTTGTGGAGACCCTGTCCTCTCCAGCTCTTACTATTTCCCAGTATTTTAGGTAAGAACTGGGAAAAGAATTCTTTCAGGTTTCCAACAGAGCCTTCTAACAAATAAAGATGGTGATGGCTCTTGGAAGGTTCGTTTACTGTGACAGGAAGGGTTAAGCAGAGAACTGATAACAGTCTGTAATGTACATTTAGAGTGGGCTTTCGGTCTTAGGTAGAAAACAGGTAGAGTATTAGAAAAACCCACTTTTAGTGTTTAGACTCTGCGGTCAGTGGATGATTAATAACACACCCTTTCCAAAAACAGGGTGCTTCAGTACTATTCAGTTATCCAACACAAGTCTGAATGGCATGTACTAAGGTGTTTATTTAGAGCTGTTTGTATCAAAATTATATAGCATAATTTGTAGATGGATAGATAATTCCTTATGATCTTTTTATGTCCCTTCCTCGGGGCAGTGAAGAACATGTTTATCGGTAGGATTCTTATATTCCAGAAGTGCACTTTGCTGAGAAACGAATACAGAGAAAAGGCTGTTCCCATCCCAGGAGCTAATGGCCCTGTTGGGGCAGCTTGTCTCTATTCTGACCTTATTACCACATTGATCAGTGAGCATCCTTTAGTGTTTACTTGTACACAGTTGCTTCAAGTAGATGCCACTCGTTTTGCATCCTAACGGTTTCCTGGGTAATCAGTGTTTTGAAGATAGCAAATCAAAACCTTCACAAAATTGTGGAAAATGTGTCCAGTTCCTTAGTGGGATTGATAAAATGTTAGTCCCAGAAGAGAAGACAGACAGTATTCTTTAGGTGGTTCTAAACTCGGAAATGCCTAAAGCAGCAGCAGTTCCTGTGGGCCTCAACCCCTTTGGGTGGTCAAATGACCTTGTCACAGGGGTTGTGTATCAGATATCCTGCAAATCAAATATTTGTGTTAGGACTCATAACAGTAGCAAAGTTACAGTTATGAAGTAGCAACAAAATATTTCTATGGTTGGGGGTCCCCACAACAGGAGGAAATGTCTATAAGGGTCTCAGCATTAGGAAGGTTCAGAACCACTGGCCTAACAATTGGAATTTTATTAGCTTCTGTAACCCATACTGATACATGAGCGCTGGTTTTTGTTGTTTGTTTGTTTATTTATTTGATTTTTGTAACTCTACATGAAGCTAGGGAAACATTAGTTCTTCTTTACCACAGTTCTTAAGTTGGTAGCTTATTCTCAATAGCTCGTAAGTTCAGGGCCTACAAAGCCATCCAAGTACTATACTGATGGTCCTTGTTGTAAACAAGTTGGTTGTCCATCCATGCTTATGTACAGACTCACAATCAAATGCGGGCAGGCTTTCAAAGTCAGTGCTCTTTCTGATAATGCAGTAAGTTGCACTTTAGAAATGAACGCCATGACCTGCCTACTCTAGCCTTCAACTTAATATTCTACCCGTTCATTCATCAGTAGGTGCCACAGTCATTGTTCTCCAAACGATGACTTAAGAAACAATCATTTTGAAATTGTAAAATTTGTGACTATAGTAAATGCAAAACTAAGGGGGAAAATTGCAAAATTGGGATTTGACTAGAGCAAAGATGTCTTGAGTGCTGTATTCTTTTTGTGTGTGTGTGGGGGGGGAAACACAGAGTGATAAGTATTCACCACAAATAGGGCTGACAGACAGAAGAAAGGAGTCCATCCAAGAGCAGCTTAGTGAACCAGTAAGTCTATAGGGGTTGCTTAGAGAAACCTGGGTGAGGGGCTACTTGTAGGATCCTGGGTGACTCAAAGACAGCTGGAGTGCTGAAAAATCTCATCCCCAGCTCAGGCTCTGACTCAGGAAAGTTTCATCACAGAAATGTCCCATCTCCAGTCCACCCTCCCTTCCTGGGTTCTCTAGCACCCACCCCACGACCACATGCAGTTGAACAGAAGGGACTGAACTCTCAGGGGAGGGTTTGGTGACCTTTGCCCACTCCTTCTATGAAGGACTCTAAATAGCCTTATTGCCATTACCTCAGAGCCAGCTATCACTATCACTCTCCGCTTCTTAGCATCATTGTTATAGGGTATGCTATAGGTCACCATGGCAACTCTGCTTGCAGAGAATGTATGGCAGTGCTACACCACTGGGGAAAGGCTTTGCTTAAAGAGAAAGGCAAGTAGGAAGTGCCTGAGCCGAGAGTGAAAGGGGAACCCATGCTTACACAGGATGGTAGAGATTCCCGTAAAAACAATGTGTTGCTTGTCTGACGTAAGACAATTATACAACTGGTCAAAAGTTAACTGCATATCAAAGATGGGGTCATGTGCCAAAGGAAGTCAGTTTGGGATCCAGCAAATAGAATGAGTTAAAGTGACCTCTTGCAAGCCTTGGAAATTAGCTCAGAGAAAATTTGGTCTTTGATTTTAATGGAACTCCTAATTGGTCAGGAGTGATATTTTTACAAACGATCTTGCAATCAGAATGCTATGAAAACTTTGATAAAAAAATGTTTACATAAATGGCTTCCAGTGTTTCTGATAGGGACAGTTTTCAAGTCATCTTTAACAGATATCGGATTATAAAATCCAGTGTTCAGGGTAATTTAAATAATATGTTCGGTTTGTTTAATTCAGATCAAACCCATTGCATATTAGATTACTCTGATTTTTTTTTCGATGTAAGAACTCATTTTTTTCTTTTGTGGGTCTAGAATAATTGATGAGACTGGAGATCTGCTCAAGAAATGTTTACTAAAATAATCAGTTGGGTAGATACACGAATGAATGTCAGTAAATGTGTAAAAACTCTTGCTCTCACACAGAAGCTGCTACTGATGAAACAACTGTTAAAATCACAAGTTCTGCCTTGACCCTTGTTGCACACACAGTATATATACAAAGGATGTCAGAAGAACCTTGCCTCCTTGTGGAATAAAAAAATCACCTCGTTTCTTAGGCCCTGGCAACGATGGCTGCAAAGGCGCAAGGCATTTAGAGAGAACGAGACCTTGGCTCTCGCAGGATTCAGATGCTGTAGGCTGAGTTCTAAAAGCCTGGAGTGCAGAGCACTTGTATAACCTGAAACTTTCCACCTGTTGTTTGCTTGCTTCGCTTTTGTCTGTTTTAAGACAGGTTGTTCCATGTAAGCTAGGCACGTGCCAGAGTCCTTCTGTGCCCACCTCCCCAAATGCTATAGGCGCGTACATCTGGCTTCTGGCCTTTTTTTTTTTTTTTTTTTTTAATTTTTGACAGAAAGAGTCCAGGAATATTTGGACTCTGTTTTCTCTCCCATGGCTGTGACCTTGAGCTTCTTGAGGTAAAGAAGTTGTCTTTGAACTACTTATTCTCCTGGTTGCCTTGCTAACTCAAGAAGTGTTGTGTACTTAGAAAAATTACTTAAGAGCTTGACCCAATAGGCCCACTCACTTTCTCGGCCTGAGGCACAAGGACAGTAAGGAGCCTTCCGGGTGTTCATTAGCAACTCTGCTTGTCTCTCCAGCATTTCTCATGGGCAAGCCTTCATTTCTTCCCTTGCCTTCAGCTCTCTTTGCCCTGGGTGTCATTGCAACAGCTAGGTATCTTGCCCCAGAGGTCCCAGAAGCCCTCCAGATGTAGTCAAACTGTCTAAAGCCCTACCATAGATGATTTTTTTTTCCCGATTCCTACAGAGACTTAGTCTGTATCAAAACTTGAGCAATTCTTTAAAAAAAAAAAGCACTGAGCAAAGCAGTGAGGTGTGTTAATTTTTCCTTTCTGAAAGTTTTCATTCCGTAAATTTCAAAATGGGAAATTTCTAAACGAGTTTAAATTTCGCTATAAATGTCTAAATCAGAAGCTTTCATAGAAGATGCTCTTACAGAAAGCGTTCTAGTATCTTTCATCAGAGTTTTCCTTTACTCTTTAGTTAGGAAAAGAGTATTTTGGGAAAAATCAGAACTGACAGTGAATGGGCCTTTGCTTGACTGACCATTGATTGAGTCGGGGTTTCTCTCCTGAGAGTAATGAGCAACCTGTGGACGAAACCTGAGTTCTAATCAAATGGAATTAGAATTTTAAGTGTACGTTTACTTGCATTTCTGATTTCACTTTAAATTATTTCCACGCTTTGGTCAGTGAGGAGACCCAGCTAAAGCTGAATTCATCCCACGTGGTGATAACCAGGCAAGGCTAATGACGGAACTACTTACAGGTGTGGTTAGTGGGCCAGACAAAGCCATGGCTGGTGAGACACCAAGAAACCAACAGTGGCAAGAGGCCGGTCTGAAGGGACACAAAGTAAAACAGCATCATTGAGAATATGAAGCCTAGGAGATGGGCCACCCTGCAGGGCTGTGCAAAGGGAACGTCATGGACACTCAGGAAATAAAGAGGGGGGAAGAATTCTATAAAAGCAAGCCTGAGCAAGCCCCGAGACTAACACCAGGGGCCTAGTCCCATTGCACTTCAGTTTCCTGCTAGGGGCTTCATGTAAGTGAAATCTAGATGGTAGCCACATGCCAGCCCCGTAGACGATTTCTTGGCAGTGTTCTGACTGGCCCATTTCTTGCTGTGTTATTGTTCTCTTACACTTTGAAATCTGTTGTTTTGCTGTACATACATGGGACCATAAAAACCAGATAGCTGCAGCGTGTTCTTGATATATTGGACTCTGCCCTCTGCTCACCTATCTCTAATAGAATGTCACACCATATATTTAGTTAAGTGCCAACTCATGCCTATGAGTCGTGTTTATTAAAAACTATCCTGGGACTGGAGATATGGCTCAGCAGGCAAAGGTGATTGCGCCATAGCTGGGGCCCTCAGTTCTGTCTACAGGACTCACCTGAAGGAAAGAACTGATTCCTGCAAGCTGTCTTATGACTCCCACGCAGGAGCAGTGGCGCATGCGTACCTGCACTAATGCGAACTTCATGCATTCATCCACCTGCCGCCACACAAATATTAAACAAATGTAACCAGAAAAACAAAACAAAACAAAAAAGTTGTTCTCTGACTCCATTGCATCTCTTTAGCGTTTCTGGCCAAATCAGAGGCTAAATATTTTTCCAGAGATTTTTGCAGTTTCTTTTCTAGGAGCCCTAATTTTGTTCTTTCTGTTTTACAACTATGCAATGCAAATTTGAGAATAAAGTGAACATTTTGATTATTTTAATTTTTTCCTGTTTTAAAAAAATGTATTCTCTGAGAATTTCATGCAGCCTGTTTATCATATTCTTTTTCATTCCCCCGGAGCCTCCCTTTCCTAGCCACTTAAATCCATGTTTTTTCTATTTCTTAAAAACAAAAAGAAAAGATAAAAGCCAGTTTTTGTAATGGCTAACTACTTCTGAGGATAGAGACTGCCCAAAAGGATCATTGATTTATCCAGTGACTCCAGTGAAGAAAGAGATTTTTCCATCTCACAGCCATTTTGGTGATTTTAAATAATGCAAAGTTAGCTGATCATTTTATTATTAATCGCTAAAACATTCTTAAGCACTGCTTTAGATGTCTGTAGAGGAAAAAACAAAACAAAACTACTTTCAGTTAAGGCTCAGCATTAGCCGAGAAGTCTATTTACAGATAATAATCTTTTTAGACATTAAGGAAATCTTGGAGTCTCATTAGTAGAAATGAAGTCTACTTGTTCTTAGTTTACATCAATATTTCTCATGCATGGAGCGATAGATTTATTTAGGGCAGTGGTTCTCAACCTGTGGGTCACCTGCCCTTTGGGATGGTCACATATCAAATAATCTGCATATCAGATATTTACATTATGATTTATAACAGTAGAAAAATTACAGTTATGAAGTAGCAATGGAAATAATTTTATGGTTGGGGGTCACCATGACAAAAAAATGGTATTAAAGGGTCACAGCATTAAAAAGGTTGAGAATCACTGCTTCAGAGACTGCTATCTTTATCACTAACTCTAGGTTGCTTTTATCTTAAGTAGCATCTTGATTCCAGACACATTAAAATATGAGGAAAATATATGTTTTAGAATTAAGAAGCGACATTTCCGAATTGGGGATGGGGGGGATTAAGAAGCTCCATGTGGAAATTATGCATGTATTAGGGAAAACATGACTGCAAAATAGTTTATATTCTAAGAGTCATAACCAAAGAGAAGGAAAAAACAAACCAGATTATCTGGGCCCTTGCTGTAATTTTTGTACATTGTTCTTTCTTTTTAGATTAGTCTCTTTGTGCCTTGAAGCCAGGAACTTCCCTGTATTTCTTTGATATTTTCTGTAGTGTGCTTACAGAATTATTTAGTGATCTAACCTAACCTCTTTTATGGGGAATAAGTAAAGTGCTCATTACCTAGTTGGTCAGGTAGACCAGATGAGGAGAATTAATGCGGATGGCATTGGATGGGGGCTGGGAGATGGATGGTGAGGATATTGAGACAGTGTAAGGAGAATATCTGCCTCGACCAAGGTAAATAAGGCAATTATAAATCTTACAGGTGTCTGTGTCTTATTATTTATGATAGCAGATTAGATAATACCACCGTGATAATCATAGGGATAATAAAAGTCACATAGCCAAACATATATCTTTTTTATTTCGCACAACAAATGGTTCATGCTGTGTTCTCTTAGGTGCTCTTGTTCTTCCTTCTAGCAATGAATATTACTATCAAAAGTATCAGTAATTTGCATTGTTTGCTTTTATGGGCACTTATGTCCATTTTTATGCTGCTTTCAGATACCATGCTATTCTTGGTAGGGAGATGACACCCAGCTCTTCTCCCACCCTTCATTACCCAACTATACATCAACCAAACATTTTTGAATCATGTAGATATAATGGGATTCAAAAAAAGATGGGAAAGGAGCACATTTAATTTTCTTTCCCTGTGTCCTAATGATCTCTGTCCTAATGTGCTTTTAATCTACTATGTTTCACTGTTTAAGTGTGTAAATTTACTCTTGTGTCACTGGTTATATGAAAAGAAAAGGCTGGCCCTGGAATGTTGTATGTTATATATTTAGTAGTAGTTATTGTACAAATTTCAAAGTATTCAAAGATAAAAATAATTTTTCAACATAAGTAGGAAGTGATTGGATGTCTTTCTATTGAGCAAACAAAGCTGATTTTGACTTTGAATTTAACTAACACACTTTGACGCTAGGTTTGTTGACATGGCAATACAGATGCAATGCATCAACATTCAGAAAAATGTAAATTAGTATGCAAGTTCTGGGTGGATTTGTATATTCCTCAAAAGCTGCAGAATCTAACTATTCATGGAAGTACCATTTGACTTTCTTCATTGTAAAAAAATTACTGTTTTATGCCAACTTTTGGTTTCCAGTGCTTTTTATACTGCATTTCTTGTTCACTTTTCCTCAGATAACCCACTGAAGGCAAGGCAGCATATGAAGTGCAGCATGTAGACACGTGTAGGGTTAGTTTCAAAAGCTGAATTATGGGACTGGCTCCAAACCCAAACTGCATGGTTTCCGACGTAAATGGTTGACCTTCATTCTTATGCATGTAATAGAGAAAAATAACTAAAGCTTCACAAAATTATTCTAAATATTTATCAGGTTCTTTTTTTTTTTTTCAGTCAATACACAATGTGAGATACATCTTAGCTGCTCTTCTGTGTAGTAATGTTTACACAGGAAAACTTAGACTTTTTTTTTTTCAGTCAATACACAATGTGAGATACATCTTAGCTGCTCTTCTGTGTAGTAATGTTTACACAGGAAAACTTAGAGTAGGGAACATGCCAAGTACAAAAACATCAGTCAGTGCCTGAGGCGAGAGGCTGGATCTGTAATTGTTCTGATTTACTGAAAGTTTGGCGTCAAGTCCGGCCACCATGCTGAGAGGCTGCAAACTTTTGTCCAGGAGACAGGACAAAGAGAATCCCAGGCAGCTAATACAATTAAACAACAGCTGCCACCAACAGCCATTGAAGTAGGGATGAAGACTTGATGAGGTTCTGAAAGACACATGGGTATGAATGTGTGTGTGTGTGTGTGTGTGTGTGTGTGTGTGTAATTTTGCTTTCTAAGATAAGGTTTCTCTGTGTGGCTATTCATTCTGTAGACTAGGCTACCTTGAGTTCACGGAAAGCCACCTGCCTCTGCTGGAATCGCAGGCATAAGCCGCCCCACCTGGCTAATGACTTCATATTTTTACATTTAATTTGTTATTTTATGTATATGTTTTGCCTGTGTGTGTGTGTGCACCATGTGCATGCCTGGTATCCACAGATGCCAGAAGAGGGCATCAGAACCCCAAGAACTGTAGTTACGGATGGTTGTGAGCCACCATGTAAGTGCTAGGAATTGAACCCAGATACTTTGTAAAAGAAACAAGCACTCCTAACTATTATTAAGCCATCCCTCTAGTCCATGACTTCATATTTTTAAGTTCAAATCATATTCACCTCGCCCCTTAGAAGTCTAAGCTTTAATAGTTCTGAAGAAATTGAGCTAACGACTCACTCTCCCCTTATTAAATTAAATTGGTTTTATATTTTATAACCAACACGAAATATTTGGGTTAAGGAACTATAATACATGCATTCTTACATTAATGACTTAGTTCGCTGTGAAAAAAAAAATCCAGATGAAAATACAGAAGAATTCTTGTTATTTAAAGCTAGTGTTTAATACACAAAACAATTTTAATCTTAAACTAAAAGGAAGCGTTGGCTGTAAGGGGACACTGAAGACTACTCCCTCATCATAGAAAATGAAGATACAGATGCGATCAGGACACAGATACATTCCATGGTTTTGGCTCATCAGCAGACAAGTAGATTATATTGGCTTTTAGTAGACATAAGAGCATGTGTCTGCTGTTTCATTAACTATAAGTAAATTCTGCCTCAAAGTTGCGTTGCTTTTATAAAATCCTGAATGAGGCTTTTTTTTTTTTTTTCTGGTATGTTGGTTTTTTAATTCTATAGACAGTTGCCTGGAGAATCTGAGCTGTTCTGACGTAAACACAGGAGGAACTGTCAGGCCATAAGCCTGCTGAGCCAGCTGTGGTCTTTCTAATTCCCAGGCAGGGAGGTTTCTGTTTGATCTGCTAACTCCTGCCATGTTCTTACTTGGTTTCCGCTGACTCATAAGGTTTATCAGGAGTAAAGTTCTGGCGCCTGGTTCTAGTCAATATCAACACGATATTTGTCTTATTTTTCTTTGGGCATCTTTCTGTTTCTTCATGTTCAAATTATGACACCCACAATGTTTCTGTTCCGAAGTACACTTTGGAACTTATTTTTGTGTGATGAAATCCAATCAAGTCTTAACGAACAGCTCAAATTGTCACCATCTAATTCCATTTTTTGAAAAGTTTTTTATTTAATTAAAATATAATTGTATTATTTTTTCCCTCTCCTCCCTCCAACTCCTCCTATGCCATCTCTCCTCCCTTTCAAATTCATAGTCTCTTATTCTTTAGTTATTTTTGGTATACATACATTTGAATAAACACAAATGCTACCTGCTCAGTTCATTTACTGTAGTTTATATGTGCTTTTTTTTTTTTTTTTTAGGGCACATCACTAAATTAGACAATTAGCAGGCACATCTCTGGCGTCAATAATTTTCTTGGTTGTCTAGTATTAATTCTTGGAACCATTTTGTCCCATTTTCTTTTGGTACTTGTTAAAATTACCTTTGCATTATACTGATTACTGGACGGTGCTAATCATCTACAATTCTACTGTCTTTTTCAGTAGAATTCATACATTTATTGGGTGGACATTGCCCTTGAACATAAACAGTATGGAGACAAAATGGCTTACACTCCATGCTCTCCGAACCCTCAAGTCTAGGCTGGATGTAGTTTATGCCTGTAATCCCAATACTTGGGATAGAAGCCAGAAAAGGCTTTGTAGTAAGTTTCAGCTTTTCAGGACATCCTGAGCTACTTAGCAAGACATGGTCTCAAAAAAGAAAAGAATGAAAGTTTAGTGAGGAAACGCACTCCAACACACACCTCTAAAATAGAATAGATTACAGCGACCCTGAAATTGGGATTAATTTAATTTAAATTAATTTTTTAAGAATATTCTCAGTCTCAACTCTAGCTCCTTGCTGACAATGCTGTGCTGGAGACAGAGCCACCTGGGGCTGACTGCTAAATCTCCATATGTGCATTTCCTGGCTCTCAGCCCATAAATTGCAGGGTTTCTTCTGGGAAAGCAGAGAGCAAATGAAGAACAACTGTCTCACAACTGTCTCCACAGTTTAGGCTGAAGCTGTAAATAAATTCACTTTCTCTATTTCATGTTATTTTCTCTCATCATGGGTAAGGTGGCTATGTCCTTTCGGCTTGCAGCTCTGCTTCTGAAAGTGCTGTCATTGATACGAAGTGGAGTTCCGTGGCATACGCTGACCCTGAAGCTCACTTTGATGTTAGGTAACTGAAAAACCTGGATCGGGGAAAAGTAAAATAAAATCCTAGGAAATTAAAAATAATGTTTAATTTTCATTGTCAACGTGACTAACTTTTGAGTTACATCTTCTAAGGGACTGAGGAAGCACACACACACACACACACACACACACACACCTTGGAGTGCCTCTGTGAGGGAGTTTCCAGGGAAGAGTGAGGGTCGAATCCTGAACCTGTAGGCAGCTCCCATGGGCTGGAAGGAATGCAAGGAAGAAAGAAGAAAGCCACTCAAGCACTGCGCTGCCATGCGCCGGCTGCTGTCAAGAGAGACTGAACCCTGCGAAGCCATGAGCCAAAAATAACCTTGTTTCCTTTACATCGCGTCTGAGGGGATTTGGCCACGGTGATGGGAAAAGCAACAAGTGCAATTAACCCAGCAAACAACTCCGTCTTTGCGTTCTCCCAGTTAACCCATTTTGAGTGAACGTTTTCCTCTCCGGGATATTATTTCCTGTATGCGTGATTGTAAAAGGAACTTTTATTCGCATGCTCCAGTTGTTGTCTTGGAGGGTTACTGCCTCTGTCTGCTAAGCTAGGTCAACTGCTGGAAGCCTGTAGCCTCGGGACAGTCTAACCTCGGCCTAGAGTGTTTGCAGCCTCTGAGACTCACTGCTGAATAAGCTCACCCTTTCTTGTTCTTACTGAGCTCTGGGCTGGCTGGTTCAACTCAGGTCTTCTGGCTCAAACTCCCCTCCCAGCTGACTTCTTCAATCTGGATTTCTCCAGGCCTCTGAATTGTTCTGCTTGGCCTCAAACTAACTCAAGAAATCTGCTCTAATCTTCTGGCTCCTTCTCATTCTCTGGCTCATTCGATCTTTACTTGAGTTCTCTTTACATTACTGTTCTGGTAAAACTGCCTGCTCTCTTTCTTCCTCTCTCTTTGCTCTTTAAGTAGTTTTCCTTTCCTCTCTCCTGAGAGTTTGGGTATATCCTATTCTGCCAACTCTTTTTTCTGATTCTTCACTGTTTCTGTCACTCAATTAGACATCACTTTCAAACTTTACCTTCGTTGTTTGGGATTAAAGAAAGGTGTGTACCACCAAGCCTAAACCTAAGCTTTTCTTTATCTGGAACTTGCTCTATATCAGGCTGGCCTTGAACTCAGATCTGCTTACTTCTGTCTCCTGGATTAAAGTCATGTTTGTATTGCAGCCATATCACTCAGACCTAAAAGGCCTTTGGGTGTGATCTCTTGCCAGAGCAGTCATGTTCTGAATTAAAATCCCTCTACATGTGACTAATAAGAATCAGACTTACATAGTGAACACAAAACGTACAGTGATATTTTTGGAGGGCTTTTTTTTCAGTCTTTGTTTTCTTTTGTTTGTTTGTTTGTTTGTCATATAATGCTTTGTCTAGACTTTTTTATATTTTCTTTTTTTTTTTAATCTTATAGGTTTTTTGCTTATATAGTATTATAGGTTTTTGATTTTGTGTTTTCATGGGATTTCTCTGTGTGAATTTTTCTGCATCTGTACATGTTTCTCGTGTTCGTTTTGAGCTATTCTGGTTTTTTGTTGTTGTTGCTGTTATATATAAGTAAAATAAAAATTTAGATAAATAAATTTAAAAATAGTTTCTTTTCTAATGGGAGAGAGAAAGAAAGGGTGTGTATTTGAGTGAGTGGGGAGGTGGGGAGGATCTGGGAGGAGTTGGGGGAGGAGAAAAACCTGATCAGAATATATTGTATGAAAAAAAATTTTTTTTTCTCTAAAGAAAGAGGAAGAATCACACTTACGGGCTTGAGAGATTGCTCTGTGGTTAGGATCACAAATTCCTTTCCCAGAGGACCCAAATTTGTTCCCCAACACACCAACACAGAATAGGTTCCAGCTACCTAGAACTCTGGCTCCAAAGGATCTTTTAAACTCATCCAGCAACAGCACTTTTGTATACATACACAAAATTAAAAATAAAATTACTTTTACAAAACCAGATTTGCTCCTTTTTTATTTTATTTTTTTAATATTAGTTACAGTTTGTATCCCAGCTGTATCCCTCTCCCGCATTCCCTCCCAATTCCACCCTTCCTCCCTCATCTCCTCCCTGGCCCTTTCCAAGTCCACTGATAGGGGAGGACCTCCTCCCCTTTCATCTGACCCTGGTTTATCAGGTATCTTCAGGACTGGCTGCAAAGTCCTCCTCTGTGGCCTAGTAGGGCTGCTCCTCCCTCCAGGGGAGGGTGTCAAAGAGCCCGCCATTGAGTTCATGTCAGAAATAGTCCCTGTTCCCCTTACTAGGTACCCACTTGGATACTGAGCTACCATGTGCTACATCCGAGCAGAGGTTCTAGGTTATATACATACAAGGTCCTTGGTTGGAGAAACAGTCTCATAAAAGACCCCTGTGCCCAGATATATTTGGTACTTGTGGAGTTCCTGTCCTCTCCAGGTCATACTAACTCCCCCTTCTTTCTTATGATTCCCTGCACTCTGCTGAAGGTTTGGTTATGACTCTTAGTATCACTTTTGATACTTTGCTAGGTAGAATCTTTCAGAGGCCCTCTGTGATAGGTTCCTGTGCTGTTGCTTGTTTTCTCCTACATCCAATGTCCATCCCATTTGTCTTTCTAAGTAAGGATTGATTATCTTACCCCGGGTCCTCTTTCTTGTTTATTTTCTTTAGGTGTATAGATTTCAGTATGTTTATCCTATCTTATAGGTCTATATAAGTGAGTCTATACCAAGTCTGTCTTTCTGCTTTTGGGATACCTCACTCAGGATGGTCTTTTCAAGGTCCCACCATTTAAATGCAAATTTCATGATTTCCTTGTTTATAATTTCTGAGTAGTATTCCATTGTGTAAAAGTACCACAGTTTCTGTATCTATTCCTCAACTGAGGGACATCTGGGTTGTTTCCAGGTTCTGGCTATTATGAATAAAACTGCTACAAGCATGGTGAGCAAATGTCCTTGTTGTGTACTTGAGCATATTTTGGATATATGCCTAGGAGTGGTATAGCCGGATCTTGAGGAAGCACTATTCCTAATTGTCTGAGAAAGCACCAGATTGATTTCCAAAGTGGTTGTACAAGTTTGCATTCCCACCAGCAATGGTGGAGGGGTCCCCTTTCTCTACATCTCTCCAGCATGTGTTGTCACTTGAGTTTTTGATCTTAGCCATTCTGATGGGTGTCAGGTGAAATCTCAGGGTCGTTTTGATTCGCATCTCTCTCTCTGATGGCTAAGGAAGGATGTTGAGCAATTCTTTAAGTGTCTCTCTCCCATTCTGTATTCCTCTACTGAGAATTCTCTGTTTCACTCTGTACCCCATTTTTTAATTTGCTCCTTTTTTTAAACACTAAATTAACCCTAGATACTTATTCTATAATGTCTTATATTTACATTTGTGTGTGTATGAGCATGTGGGTGTGCTTGTGTTCACTGTGTTTCTATGTTGGTTTGCATAGTGATGATGAAATCTACATATTTCACAACTACCCGAAAAGGTTCTTTTCATGCTTCTATAGAGGAATGACTGCCAAAACAACCCTACAAAATGATGAGACACAGCGTTTCTATCTACTCATTATTTTAAATGATCTGTCTCATATGTACAACCCAAGACTGTTCTCTCCCCTGGGGTCAGGTGTCTCCACCTACTTTAATCAAGTACACATGTCACTTGAATGCTGGGAAATGTGTGTGTTGGGGGGGGTCAGTCTGTTAGGATTTTGGGTTGGGGCACACAAGTGCTCTTGTTACTGTTATTAAAGTTCTTAACCACACAGAGAAAATACTCTGAGAGACTTCCACATCTGCAAACTGGAGAGGCTTTGCCAGGGTTCAAAAGAATGGCAGAGAAACAAATGGGGAGAGTGGGGACCTGGGGGTGACTGGAAAGTGTAAGGCGAAATGTGTTAACAAATCATTTGAAAATAGCCCCAGAGTGCTGGCTGCTCTAAGTTCTTCTTGGCCAAGAAAGTCTGATTTTTTTTTTTCTAACTGTGGGGATGGTGGATATTTAGGCTAGGGAAAAGGTAAACAGATTCACATTTCCATAGAAACAATTTCATAAAGTATTGATAAGCAAATGAATTAGGAAATGAGAAACAAAAAGAGATCGTTGTCATGGAAACATAGACATTCAGAGCCATGCATCTGAAGAGATTCCTTCTTTTTTTATTTTTATTTTTAATTATACTTTATTTACTTTGTATCCCCCCTCTAGTTCCCTCCCTCCTCCCCTCCTAATCCCTCCCTTCCTCCCCCTTTTCCACATATTCCCCTCCCCAAGTCCACTGGTAGAGGAGGGTTTCTTTTTCTTCCTTCTGATCCTAGTCTGTTAGGTCTCATCAGGAGTGGCTGCATTGTCTTCCTCTGTGGCCTGGTAAGGCTGCTCCCCCCTTAGGGGGAGGTGATCAAAGAGCAGCCCAATCAGTTCATGTCAGAAGCAGTCCCTGTTCCCATTACTATGGAACCCCCTTGGACACTGAACTGCCATGGGCTACATCTGTGCAGGGGTTCTAGGTTATCTCCATGCATGGTACTTGGGAGATTCCTTCTTAAAATAAAGGATTCAAAGTTGCTACACCTTGCTGTACAACAGTTTTTACCATTCCTGAAGAGTTGACAGCTTTATTTATTTACTTATTTACTTGTTTATTTCTTTGGTTTTTCAAGACAAGGTTTCTCTGTATACTCCTGGCTGTCTTGGAACTCATTCTGTAGACCAGGCTAGGCTTAAACTCAGAGATCTGCTTGCTTCTGCTTCCCAAGTGCTGGGATTAAGGGTGTGCACCAATATCATCCAGCATAAAACTTTTTTTTTTCAGACAAGGGTAAGATGTATTCATAAAGTTAGGGGATATTTTTTGCTTTTGGTTCTATAAATACATCTTTTTCTACTTTTTTTCATACAATATATTCTGATCAGATTTTCTTCTCCCCCAGCTCCTCCCAACCTCCCCACTCACCCAAAAGACAATGTTGTAAGGTCACTTCATTCCTTGTGGCTTATTTTCTCCATTAATAAATATTAAATGTCAGATATACATTTCTCCTCAAATCCTCGACTATGATATTTTTGTTTGTCTTCTTATACTTATATTTGCAAATTCATGTGTGATACATGCTTCTGTATGAGTTAGTCTGTGAAATCTACATAGTTCTCGGCTACACACTTATTGGTATGTGGAAGAAGGAGGTAAGGGCGCAGTCCATGTGTGAACCAGATTGGTTAGTGGGCCTACAGACATTTCCTTTTCCCTTTAGAGTTGTTGGTGTCCAGGAGAAAGGAGAAGAAGGGGTGGAGAGGGAGAGGACCTGGGGGTGATAGGAAGGAGTAGAAGGTGAGGCAAAAAGTGCAGATAAATCCTGTGAAATAGCCCCAGAGTGTGGACTATTCTAAGATCAGCTTGGATGTGAAAGTCTAAATTATGCCTCACCTGTGGGCAAGGTAGAGCATCTAGTGAAATGGTGATCAGATTTACATTTATATAAAAACATTTATGTCAAATATTCATCAGGAAGTTAGGAAACAGGAAACAAAAACAGTTTCCATGGAAACAGACAACCAGAGCCCTGCATCTGAGAGACTCCTTCATAGAAGTGCAGAAGTAAAAGTGTACAGTGTACACGGTGGTTTTTACTGTTCTTAAGAAGTAAACTACTTTTTTTTTTTTTTTTTTTGGTTTTGAGAGCAGAGTAAGTTGTATTCATAGGAATTTAGGGGTTAATTTTTTGCTCTTGCCTCTGTTATTCAATGACCTAAAATATAATTTAAAAAATAATACAGGTGTGAAAAGTTAATGTGAAGTAGTTTAGCCAAATTCCTTATCTGCAATTTTTTTTTCCCAAAGAATGAGTGGGATACAGGAAGCCAAAGCCCACAACTTCCTTATAATTATATAATTACAATTATATGGACAGCCTGGAGATTGAAGGGGAAAGCCTGGAGAATGCTGACACAGCATCTCAGGCACTTCACCTATCAGCCTGGCTCTGAGATCCTCTGAACTTCCATCGTCAGAGGGAAAGAGCTAGCACAGGGTCAGTTCACCAGAGAAAAGTGTGAGAGCGGTGTTGGTGAAGCCATTTAGGACCAGGGATCAAACATGTGTCATTGGACAATACTGATATTTTATAAACGTGGACTCTGTGGGGATACTGACCCAGAGACTGTGAGCACCTGGCAGACCTGGAAACCGTCTGATCCCACCCCTGTGATTCCAAAAGAGTCCTTGGTGGAGTCAGTCTTGGAGAGTGGAAAAAAAATGACATCAGAAGCTGCCATTATGGGCTGGGAAGAGCAGTTTACAGCTGCTATACTGTAGGCAATCAAGAAGAAGAGGAAGAAGGACTGGACGCTAGTTTGGGTTAAAATGGTGACAGACATGAAACGTTCTCACAACTGTTGATAGGAATTCTAAGGTCCAAAGAGGCTGAAGAGCCAGGATTGGCTTAGCTCAGGAGTTGTGGCCAGCAGGTACAATACAATGATACTCCATGTTTAAATAAAACTTTAAAACGAAAAATTCAAAACAAACAAGAATAAATAAGACACCAGGCTCAAAATTTCTCACCGATAGCCAGGTTTAGTGTTGCACACTTTTAATCCCAGCACTCAGGGAAGCTGAGGCAGGCCGATCGCCATGAGTTCGGGGCAAGCCTGGGCTACAAAGCGAATCCAGGACAGCCAAGGCTACACAGAAAAATCCTGTCTCGAAAAATCAAACAACAATAAACCAAGAAACAAACAAAAGAAAAAAAAACAAAAACAAAAGTCTCACCTATAATTCTAGGCTGAGGCAAGAAACAGTTGAGCCTTACCTAAAGAGGGAGACCAAATATCAAACAAAACAACAATGAAAACAAACAAAAACGAACAAAAAATCCAGGTCAACAAACAAGAAAAAATATATTATCAAAGCTAAAGTGACCTTTTGAGTCCTCAGTTTTTCATACTATAAGTGATTTGGTTAAACTTACAGCTGTCAAGGACATGGGCTCCGCATATCTCAGTTGTTCAGTAGACCTGGGACTCAGGTGCTCTGTGTGAAGATCAGTTCTCACCTGGCAAGCAGTCTTTAGGAATAAAATTTGCACCTGTAGCTAACTCTGCACCCTCAGCTCTCACGTTCAGGCCAACAGCAGGAAACACAGCACTAGGGCTGTGGTAGGGGCTGGAGAGCCCAATGTAGACTTTCACCTCACAGCAGCATTCCAGGAAATAACAGCATGGAAGTCCTGCAGCCTTGACTAGGTAGCTCTAACTCCTCTGCTCTCCAAGTGTCTGTCGGGAGGAGCTCAAGAAAATAATCTAGATGCTAGGCTGGGTCCCAAAGGCAGAGTAAATAAAAGTTGCCAAGGATGAGGAATCTGCATGGCCCAGCAACTGATGACACAGAAATTCACATCCTGGGTGTTCACACAGGGACTGAGATCCAGAGAGCAAAACTGATCAGCTTAAAACCTGGATCTGCAGTTAATTCCTTTGGCCCACTGTGTTCTCTTTCTGCACCTTCAACTTTGTCAAGGAAGGCCAAAGAAAACTTGGTTAACTCCTTACCACTGTGATATGGATGGAAAGATCCAAAGTGCAGCTTCTTTCTGTTTGGACTTCATGATTTCAACGAATTCCTTTCCTGGCCTATTCAATCAACTTCTGCATTCTAAGATCTTGAGAGGAGGAGCCAATGCACAAATATTCAGGAGCTGAGCTCCAAGACAAAGGACGTGGCCAACCAAGGGAAGGACCCTGAAGTCCTGCCCACTTCCTACTGAGGTTTCTAAAAGCAGACTCCAGACTCTAGAGCTGAGTGTCTTTCCCCAGTTCACCTTCATCACCACAGCTGAAGGTCTGAAGCCCTGGCCTCCAGCTGACTTTCTAGATCTGCTTGGCAGATAGCCTCTGTCTGCCTCCGTATCTGACTGCTTTTAAGGACTTAAGCTCTCAGAACTTAAAGTGAATTTGAGCACCATGTTTTCCAATCCATGAACAATTGAAAAAACTGAGGAGCCCCTCCTGGTCGTCCTTGAAGCATGTGAGGAGCAGGGGGACAGTCTAGGTGAATCCCAGCCAGGGCCCTGCTTTCCTCAGACTGCCCCTGTAGATACCAGCTGGCTTGTGTCCCCTCAGAGTCACATGACAGTGATGACATCTGGATATTGAAGCACCCCTGGGACAGCTTTTTACCCAGAACTCAACAGCACACCCTGGAAAGGACATCGATTTCCAATTTGTAGAGCCAAGTGAGAATTTTGCCATGTACCAGGAAGTTCTTTCTGCTGACCTGATGGAATCCCCGGTAGGCTCTCAGCTGCAGGAGCTCAATCCCCAGGAGACTTTACTCACTGATTCCCAGAAGAGAGACATCCCTGACAGCCAGGAGACCTCCCTGAGTGGTAAGGAGACTCTTGTGAGCCACAGAACAGCCATGGATAGAAGGCAAAGAATCCGCCCCGGTGATAATCAAGATGCCCTCTCTGGAGGGCAGCTGGCAACTCCTGATGGTCATCACAGGTTACCAGATCCCAGGTGAGGACCATCTTGACCTGACTATCAAGAAGGAGGCTCGAAAGATGTCACTGGGGACCAGACCTTCGACTACAGTCAGACGGTGACCAGAAAGGGTAAGCATTTCCCCTCTGGAGGTCAGACGACAGCTCCCATTTATAGCCAGGCTATGCATCATCCCAGTCAGCAGATCACTTGCTATTCTGACCACAATGCTTGTAAATATTGGAGGGAGACTCCAATTTGTGACAAGACATTTTATGGGGATCATATAATACCCACTAAAGGAAACCAGGCTTTATGTGAGCATCAGATGAGAAATTTCAGTAGTTCCAAATAAACCATCATGGCCAGCTGGTGCCCTCCCGTGATCAGAATATCTGCAGAGGTTAGAGGACAGCACCCATTGGTGAAGGAGCCTTCCATCCTCAGGCGAATTCCTTTAGCGGAGGGGAATCCTCACATCATTCACGCCATCCTTTTTCTTTCCCAAGACAACCTCCAGAAAGTGGTTCAGTTTCTGCTGTGGTCCACACAGGGAGAGATTCCCCGAGACAATTCACACCCAGAGCCATGCTCTCCACAGAGAGACTCACAATGTGAAGCCCCACTTCTGTACGTATGATTACTGTGAGATAATCTTTCACAAAGCCTTGTCTCCTTAGGAACACACACTGGGGAGAAGCCCCTCCTGTGGGATGAGCCAGGATGCTCATGGAAATTCCCCCGTTTAGATATGCTGGTCAGACCCAGGAGAAAGCAAACCGGGGTGCTCCACTACATCTATTGCAGCAATGTTTTTTTTTCCAGATTGGATAACCTCAAGCAGCATACAAAACACTGTCTGTCTCCTTTTGCTCAGTTCGTCACCCTGACTGTCCCCGAAGAAGCCCTTTCACGATAAAATATTATTTCTTCTTATACACAGATTTGAGCACCCCTACCACATCCTACTGTTGCCTTTAAATGCTAAACTAACAAAAGTTATGAATATGAAACAATTACCGTATAAGCTAAGGGTCAATTATTTTAGGTATAGGTGAATCATTTTAACTTAGCTTTTCTTTAAGTGCGCGTAATCAAGCTTTTATACTGAAATTTGGGGTAATGATTTTAATTCGCACTAATGAACTATGAATATACAAACATTAAAGTTTTGTTGCAGATGTTTGTGGGGAAGGTGAGCAGTGTGATGTGGAGATGGAGGGCACCCAGAGCAAGAGTGAGGCTGAGACATGTCCAAACCCTGCAAATCTCATCTTGAGACGGCGGGAGTAAGGACCACGCCCTCCCTGTTCTGGGCAATCAAGCCCTGGTGCGTGTAGCCTTGGGACCTCCCCCGCCCCAACACACACACCTCTTTTACCCTTTTGGTAGTCACTAGCCTGGTGGCCAGGTTTCTGGTTAAAACTTCTTATTTTCTTATCAGGACATGTCCAGCTAGCTTTTGAAAGGATGGATAAAGCTTAGAAGGCTCAACCATAATGATAAAAAGTGGGACGAATTTTGTAAGTCCATAGTCTTTATGTGTTTCTTGTGGCATGCTTATTTTCTTCAGGCAGAATTAGGAATGAAGACATATGTTATCAGGTCCCCTCTCATTGTCCTGAGATTTTTGTCTCTTGTCTCTATATTTTCTGTTTTCCTTTGATCTTATCCCAACGTATTAAAGATTTTCTTCTCACCTACAGAGTATAGGTAATACAACTATTTGAGATTAAAACTGCCATGCATATGCTCAGGAATCAGGAAAGACTTGTCTTTAGTGTTCTCTACTTTGGCAAAAACAAGGTCTGGTTGGACCCCAGTAAGAAGGATGAAGTCTTCAACATTCCTAAGCTGGATGCTGGAAAAACATCTTGTCTGGTTGGAAGGGCAGGCAAATGTGCATAGGGAAAAGGAAGGGTGCTGCCAATGCTTGAATACGGATAACAGATGACAGAGATGGAACCCGAAGGACAAGAGGACTGTGTTAAACAAAACAAAACAAACAAACTGAGAGGGTTCTCTTGGAACATATCCACAATCTGAAGGCAGCCAAAGTCTACTAGAGGCTCCCAACTGACTAGGTTGAGACTCACAAGTCAAAGACCAAGGAATCACAACACAGACACCTGGAGGAATGCCTCCAGGCCAAGAAGTAGGAGATCATCAAGATGGCCAAAGGAGAACCAAAAAATGAAGCTTCTCTGAGCCTGCACACAGTGGCCTCAGTGGGGCCCCACAAGCATCACTGATGTAAGTGAACGAGCCTTAAAAAGAAAACCTGCTTGCTAACTGAATCATGGTTGCATAGCTTCCCTTGGTGACTTGAAGGGACCCAGGGATTTTGACTCTTCCCCATAGTTGGTTGCCTGCAGAGGCCACCTGGGAAATGTGTCAGATTTACCTGCTGGTGTTGAAAGTGGCTCCCCAGATACTCTGCAGAGCATTTAATCAAATGCATTGTGCATAGTTTTGTAGTATGCCCATAAAGCCACAAGCAATACAGCTTAACAATCGCTAGTAATGAAAGAAACTTCAGAATATGTGCCACAAACTGATTAAGGAAATGGAGAGAGTAATTCAGAGAAAAGATTAAAGGAGTTAATTATGCACAGCTTGACTGAACAGAAACTAAAAGGCGAGTTAATGGGCTCTTTGATATTATTTGAAGACACTAAATGTCAAGGAGAAAAAAATGTTTTGTATGATACAATGAAGAGCTATTAGAGGAATGAGATTGAATTGAGAATGGGAATATTTAAATGAAATTTATGAAATTGTGAAGTAGCTTTCTAATATAAAATATGATCTCTTCTTCATAGGGGAAAAATAGAAAAAGTGCCAATTTTTGGTTGTAATACTGGTTGGACAGTGTAAATGATGTATTTCTTTAGTGTTAATTAACTTCCAATTTGAACAGCCTTCGATTTCAACAAGAACCCATTCTGTTCCTAGATGTTTCTGTAGTATATGTCATGAGAAATCCTGTGTCACCTTGTCGAAGGCAGAGCTGGAGACGTTTGTTTGTTTGTTTGTTTGTTTGAGATAGGGTTTCTCTGTGTATCCCTGGCTGTTCTGGAACTCCCTCTGTAGTTGGTCTTGAACTCATGTTACGCTCAGGATGCGAGGCTAAGCACTGCACTCAGGGTCAGCCGCTTTCGACCCAGAGAAGAGCATGTCTGATTACATGCGGGTTGATGCCCCAGGTCCCACCTCTGAGAAAAAGGTATCAGTCAGGTCTGATGCTCTTTGGGTGGATGACATCAGTACAAAGTCCCAATTTATTTCTAATATCAGAGATCAGACCTCTACTCTTGCCTGATGCGTCTAAAACAAAAAGGGGGAACTGTAGAGAGCTGTGTAATGCTGTGCCTTAAAGATGGAGCTGGTTTCCGCCTTCGGCCTTCCACCTTCCTGATGGTGAGTGCTCTCTGTCACAAACAACTCCATATTTGGCTAAGGCTGAGGATCTGGCTTGCTTCCGTGTATGTGGACCTATCTGCATTGCCCACGTGACTTGCTGGGGTTGGCTACCCAGAGGCTATTTAAACTGTGGGCTGGCTTTCCCTAGGGTCAGAAGATTGTTCAAGGTTCCTGAATAAACTGCATTGAGAAGAAGAAAAAAAAAAAGAAAGAAAGAAACAGAATCACACATCATCCCAACTAACCAGCAACGGAATAAAAATTCTGCATCCTTGTCAAAAAAAAAAAAAAAAAAAAAAAAAAAGAATCTGATTGTCTCTGCCCCCTGAGTGCTAGAATTAAAGGTGTGTACCACTCTCACCTAGCTTTTTTTTTAAGTAAATTTTCCTATACACTATATTCTGATCACAGTTTCTCCTCCCTCATCTCCCAGATCTTCCCCACCTTTCTACCCATTAAATTACATACCTTTTTTCTTTGTATCTTTAGAAAATAAACCGGCCACTCCCTAAGGATGTGACCATTTCTTTGTTTCTCAGCCATTTGTGCTTTAGCTTTTGGGAACTCTCTGTTTAGTTCTGTTCCCCATTTTTAAATTGTTTTGTTTGTTTGCTTGACATTTAGGTTTATTTGTTTGTTTATTTTAGTTCTTTATATATTTTAGGTATTAACCCTTTACTGGATGTGTAATTGGTAAAAATCTTTCTTCCTTCTGTAGCCTGCCTGTTTGTCAGAATGATGGTGTCCTTTGCCATATGGAAGCTTTTCAGTTTCATGAGGTCCCATTTATTAACTGTTGTCCTTTGTGCCTGTGCTATTGATGTCCTGTTCAGGAAATCTTTTCTGGTGCCAGTAAGTTCAACACTATTTTCCACTCTCTCTTCTATCTGGTGTATCTGGTTTTATGTTGAAGTCTTTGATCCATTTGGAGTTGAGTTTTGTGCAAGGTGATAAAAAGTGGATCTAACATTCAGACATCCAGTTTGCCTAGCACCATTTGAAGAAGATGCTGTTTTTTTATTTATTTTTATTTTTTTTACACTGTGTATTTCTGGATTATTTGTAAATAAAAACTAAGTGTCTATAGGTGTGTGGACTTATATTTGATTCCTTTGATCAATGTCTGTTTATATTCCAGTACTATGGTTTTTGTTCTGTTTTATTTTACTATAAGTCTGTAATACAACTTGAAATTGGAGTGATACTTCCAGTAGGTTTTTTTATTATTCATGGAGATGACAATGATATTGTTTCATTGGTGTGTTTCTGAGAATAATGGAATCTGTTTGATGAGTCCATGACATTTTTATCCTCTGTGTCAGGGATTTTCCATTTTTTAAGAATGTTATTACAATTCAAGAGGAAAACTGTCTAACCATTACTGAGAAAGCTCCCAAATCATCATGATACTAACAATAGACCAAATACACACTTTGAAAACTCAACAAGTAAGATGAACTTAAAACATCACTTGGACAAAACCAGCCAGTGTCAGAACATAGGTGCTGATTCGCAATATAAATGTCAGTTTCAAAGGCAAAGAGGAAGCTTAATAAAGTTCAGGAAACTCAAAATATAACCATGGAACAAAATTGGCAAATATTTGGGCAATATTGCTGAGATAGCCTGAATTCACACTAAGAATGAGAGGAAAAACTCACATAAATACTGAAAACAAAGAGAAGGGATTGTCTCTGTTAAAGTGTCCACTGTTGTTCATGCAGGGACCTTGATTTGGAGGTAGTATTTTCACCAAAGCTGCATGGTTTGGGTACCCTGGCTTTCATAGCCAGTATTCTTTTTAAATTGTCAATATAGGAAGGATCTAGTGTTACAGCTGGGGCTTAGGGTAGAGATTCTAAAAGTTTCTTCCCTTTTCTATGGGCTTCTTGACTCTTGCCATTACAAATCTATCCTGGCTGGTTTTATGTCACCTTGACACAAACTAGAGTCATTTAGGAAGGGGACTCTCCTCTGAATAAAGGTCTCCCCATAAGGTCAGGACATAGGCAAGCCTGTAAGGCATTTTCTTAATTAGTGATCAATGCGGAAAGGCCAAACCCACTCTTGGGCAGGTAGTCTGGGCTCTTTGGTTCCAAAAGAAAGCAGGCTGAGTCAGGCAGTAGTGGCACACACTTTTAACCCCAGCACTCCTGAGGGAGAGGCAGGCGGATCTCTGAGTTTGAGGCCAGCATGGTCTATGGAGCAAGTTCTAGGACAGCCAGAGCTACAAAGAGAAAACCTTTGTCAAAAAACTAAAGGGAAAAGAAAAGAAAGGAAGGAAGGAAGGAAGGAAGGAAGGAAGGAAAGAAAGAAAGAAAGAAAGAAAGAAAGAAAGAAAGAAAGAAAGAAAGAAAGAAAGAGAAAATTCTGATGTGGAAGAGTAAGTAAGCCCTTTCTTTCCCAAACTGCTTTTGGCCATGGGGCTTTATTACAGCAATAGAAACCTCATAAAGCTTTCAGCAGATCACTTAAGAAAATTTCATGTAAGAAATTTTCTTTTAACCCATTAGTTCTTATTTTTCCTCCACTAAAATGAGTTAGCCTTCAAGGGTAAGGATTCTAATACTAGTGTAAACTAAACATTTAGCCAAATACAGAGGAAAAAAATCCCCCCCAAAAAAAAACAAAAACAAAAACCACAAACAAACCAAAAAAACCCGTTATCATGGAAAGAAAAAGTACATAGTCACATAAAATAAGGCACAGCCACATAGAGCGTTACAGCAAAGAAAGACAGCAGGATATGAAGGGAGGCAAAGCTAAAACTAAATCCCAATGTTCAAGAACTCTTAAAATGTTTTTTAAAAGTAAGCATATAATAGTGAAGGTCTACCAGCCTAAAAATTATTAAATCTGTTTCATTGAAATCATTAAAACTGTTAAAATGTTTGAATTAAAACAAACAAACAAACAAACAAACAAACAACGAAGTACCTTCCCCAAGCAGCTTGTAGTCACAGTGAGGTTTTGCAACAAAAACAATACAAATAGGGTGCAATGTGTTCTCAATAACGATGAGAGAAAAGAATTTCTAACGGAAAATCCTGAAAGAAGTCCTTCCAAAGAATAAATACAATAGTTATCAGGCCAAAGAATAAAAGAAGGAAATGAAAGTCCTTAAAAAAGAAACTGGCACATTCTTACCTATTATTAATTGTCACCTTGAATGTAGATGGCTTATACTCCCCAGTAGAATATATGGAGGGGGGGCTTAATGAAAAATATATCAAGAGTCAATTTTCTGACTGTTTAAAGAGACTTTATTAACAAGGACAACCATATAGTGAAAATGAAGTGATTGAAAAATAATCTCTAGACAAACAGAAACTGAGAAAGAGAGCAACAGTATCTATACTTAAATGAGACATTAATCGACAAGTTATAAAGGAAGTCAGTGTCTAATAATATAGCATGTATCTCAGTGGTAGAACATTTACCTAGCATGCGCATGTGCATAGCTCTCAGTTCTCCACATGATTCCTCTCTCTCCTCCATTATACACAAATGCACCCATTTGGCAAAAAGACGTAATATTTGTAAATACATATGCACCAGAATATCCAAGTATATAATGCGATTACCAATGCGTTATTCGAAGGAGAGAGGCTACTCTACTATAATAGGAAGAAAGCTAACTTAATACCCATATTCAACACTGAAAAGATTATCTAGACAGAAAATCAATAAAGAAACATTGAACTTGAAATACACTTCACTAACAACAGCCTAATGGGCAGTCTTCCTAAATTCTCAGGAAGTAGTCTTCAAGGTAGATTCTGTATTAGGCCAAAAACAAATACTAAAAAATTTAGGAAGTCATATTGAGTCCCCACCTTTCCACCCCCCTTTTTGGTTCACAATGGCATCAAATAGAAGACAACAGTAGGAGAAATTTAAAATAATATATCAGACTGGGTCTGAAGAGAAAAGAGATGTCATGTACCTTTAATGCCTCGGAGACATGCAGATCTCTGTGAGTTTGAGGCCAGCCAGGTTTACATCGTGAGACTTTCCTGCCCCACTCCCACTATACACACATACACAGATACACATGTATATTGTTTTCATGAACAAAATGGTGCTCAAAAATCCTTAATTATCTTGTAATGATGATAAAATCATAAAATGCAAGAATTTGTGCATACTGTGAAATCAATCGCAAAAGCAAAGTTTATAATAAAAAGATTCATATTTCAAAACAAAAGAATGTATTACGGGGATACTTCAAGGAACTAGGGGAAGAAGAAAAGAGTAGGTTTAAAATTAATAGAAGGAAGAGGCAAAGATTAGAGTAAGTAAGTGAGACAAAAACGGAAAATTCAGTAATACTAAGCCCTTTTAATAAACGATAAAGTTGACTGATGACAAGCGAGAAAAAAAAAAACTGTGCAAATAAAGGAGGCCAGAAGTTGAAGAAAGACTTTACAGCTGACATGGCTGCGACACGAAGGCGCACAAGCAGATTGGCTAACCAGACAAGATGGAAAAAGTCAAACACACAAGCCGACAACACTAACTCATGAGGAAACGGAAAATCTGAGCAGATTAATAATCAGGAGCCAGGCTGAGTTGGTAATAAAAAGCCTTGCGTCCAAGGAAAGCCCAGAACTGCTCAACTTTACTGCTGAATTCTGCCGAATATCTAGGAAAGAGGTACACAAAATCTCGTCAAATACTTCTAAATACAGTGAGTTGGAGGATAGCATCTAAAACCCTCTGGTTTGAAATATTTAGCATGGCTTTGGTATTTGTAACTGGACCCTGAACTTTTTAAAATATTTTAAAATATTCTCCAGGCATCAAGTAAAATAATGGTATGGAAAGCCCTTATGCCAGTGCCTGGCACTGTGCAGGGGCCATCTTCTGACGTGATCTGGAGCCCACTTGTGGAACTCAGCCTGTGGTTGTTCCGGCACCAATCCAGACTTTCCCCAGAAAGGTGCCGAAATGACTAACCAGAGTGAATGCAGACAGAGGAAGAGAAGATGTGGAAATTGGGTGTTAGGCTACTTGTTCAGTTGGTGGTATACAAATCTGTGCTGCACGACAGATGAGAAGTTAAATCCCACCAGTAAGAGGTGGAAAGGAGGGACGAGGAAGTAGGCGTGTGTGTGAAATGAGCAAAGCTCAATGACACATAAGCATGAAAATATCATAATGAGATCTGAAAAAAAAAAATTAAAATAAGCACCCATTCTTCTCTTTGCAGTAAATACATTCTATCTGGGAGCGAAAACTGTCTGTGTGCAGCTACAAGTACTCCACACTTTCAAAAACAATATTTTGCTTGTTAAAATAACATGCACTTAACTTCATAGGTCATCCAAAGCATCATCTAATGTGTATGAAGGGGACTTTTGCTAAAACACTGGTAATAGGCTGTTACACTATATAAAGCTGTTTAACAGAGGAGTAGATTTCAAATGTAAATGAAGCAACAAGCAAGAAAATAAAACTGAGAGGATTAGATCAAAGAAATATGAAAACATCCATCTCTACCTCACATCCTGCCATTTGATATCCTCTTGTTTCTTCACGGTGACACAGCCAGGGCTGTTCTGTGTCCGACTTTCACTGTTGACTTTCATGCTTATGTTTTCACATCTACTTTCTTCTATTCAACGGTCATAAGCCCGACAGAAATAAGATTTAAAGGTTTAAATAACCCAAGTCAGCGCCTACCTGTGAAACTCACATGAAGATTTGGTGTTTGTGGATTGCAAGTTGTGTGAAAATTAAGTTGTTTTCACTATTTCTTTTTGTTTGCTAGGACTCCCCCCACCAACCAGGTGCCCACCCAGCCCGTATCCACTTGCTTCACATCCAAAGATGTAGTTCTGATCTCTGCATTTGTCATTTCTGGTAAAGTGACCTGGAAGGAATAGCAGAAACTTGCTATACCTGTTTATATAAGATTAAAATGAAAGATAGTCTGTTACACAAAATTAGGACTGGAGTATAAAAATTCATGAAAAGTGCTCTGTCTTCAAAGAATTGGACTGTTATTTGTAACACTCAGTATTATGTATCATTTCAATGTTTTTTTTCTAAAAATAAAATTATTTATTATTTGTTGAGTAATGAAGTTTATGGGAAATATTAGGAGCATTTTCTTTGCTTGAAATACTGTGCTATACACTGATGAATAAGATAGAAATGGTGCCTTTCTATGCAGCTCACAATCCAGTGGGTGATAAAGAAAGGGCAATTATTGATTAATTACTGTGATTACCTCTTACTTTTGACTCATTTGTCACTATGTATAGCAGTCACAAATTCCTCCCTAAGAAAGACATTGTTGCTTTTAAAGTGTTGCAGTGTCTCTCTTTGTCAGTCTTCTGCCACATCCTTCATTCGGCTCTTAGTCACTTTGTGGCCATGAAGCACATAGCTTTCTGGTTGATGTCCATGCCTGTAGTATTTTCTCCTTTTCACTCTTCCTGCAGAGCCACATTAATCTTCTTTAAACACTGCTTTCATCTCATCACTGTCCCGTTCAGGAACTCTAAAGAGCTCACACAGTCCTCCTCTGTCAAGTGCAAAGTCATTTCCTAACTTCCAAGACTACCTACCATTTGTCCCCAGCTAAGGGATCTTCTGAGATCACAGCAGCTGGAAGGAGGACCACTGTGGATTATTTTATCCCTATGTTCATAGAAATGGCTAGCTAATGAATGTGTAAGACATGCTAGGCATTATGCCAATATTTTGTGTAACTCATCTTGATTAAATTAAGGTTCTTCTTAGAAATACCCTGAAGGAAGATTGTAAGTTATTAAAGACTCAAACATCTAAACTCCCTCTAGTTTCCTCTATTTTCTGTTCCTTTTTGGTGAGCCTTCAGCCCATGGTCGCAATGGTCTCAAGTATCTTTCTCAACCAGTGAAAGCTACACATTTTGATTCTTCCTGTGATCTGAATGTTCAAGTCCCATCTCATAGAACTAACTCTCCCGGTCTCTGTTGATTTCTTTTACATTTGAGCTGAGATTTCGTTCACCAATTGTGCCCTCACAATTGTATTATGCCCTGTGCATGCCAATCTTTTCATAGTCACTTTCCAGACACCTCATTATATTACTTCGTATTCCCTCAGATGAATTTCATCATTAGTGAGCCTCAGGTGATTATGTGGTAGATACCCATTAATGGGATGATTTGGCATTCTTAACATCGGAGATAATGATGAACACATCCACCAATGAATCAAGAAACCTTACCTAAAAAAAGTAACACTGTTTATAAGAGATATCAGAAATGAGGCAGTATATATAGGCATGAAGAAAAACAGAAAAATAAATGTGGGCATAAGACTGCCTAAATGTGACTTAAAAGATACAGCACACTGCTAGATAAACTCTGTTTCCTAATAGTCAGAGGTAGAAATGGAAGCATTCTGTCATAAAAATGTTATGTATGCGAGATTTTAAAAAAAAGCAATTGCTCATGAGCGGTAAATTTATTTTTAGTGTTAAGTCTGGACAGAAACTTCTCCTTGTAGATTCTCATTAAGAGGACGTCGGTTAAAGTGGTGAACAATATTCTTATCAGCGTCATTACAGAGGTTACTAAGAAGAGTTTTGGAAGAGTTCTGTTTACAGTGATGTGCAGTCTAGCCAGTGACATCATTGCAACAACATGAAATTCAGTAAGAGCAATTCGTCATGTGGGGACCAGGGTAATCATGATGACTTTGACCCTTGAAACCAGAAGTCGAAGGCTTGGGGGACTAACACTCAGAGAAGGTTCTGTTCCAAATCCCTATTCCAGGTATCTGGTGATGAGATGCTGAAGTGTGGAGATAGCTTCAATCCAGGGGATCAGATGTGGAAGGTCTTAGATATTTTATAATCTTTTTTTTTTTTTTTTTTAATGGGAACTAAAGAAGGCCCCAGCAAATCAGGCTGGAATTCTATTCCCAGTTTCTGTCTTCTGTCTTGGCTGGAACAGGACTAGTAATGAAACAGAGGCAATGAGAGGGCCTTTTGCATCAGGTTAGGGGAAACTGGTGTGAGTGTGGACCAGCTTGGTGGAGTTAGAGGTGTCTTGGGAAACACCTCATCTCAGGGCTGGTGAAGAGGGGGTGGTAGTAGATTTGCACTGAGCTTTGCCCTTACTAGGATAGCAGGTATCCTCTGTGTGCACAGCAGAATCTCCTGAGAGTACCCGTGAGTATGTACAGTTATAGTCCACCCCAGGACTGACTGAGTGGGTACCGCTCTAAGGGTCCTGTGTGGGTGCATGCTTCATAAACTCCAAGGGTCACTTTTTTGCAGGCTAAAATCTATAAACCTCTGAATTATGGGCTACATGGGGCCAAATACAAGTTTCACATTGAAATATCTGCTGAGACTGACCTCCTCAAGCTGGCATTAGACCCAGGGCAACTTCAGTGAGTCTTAGAGGGTTAGGTACCATTAAATTTTTTATGAAATGGAATGATGAAGTGTCTTGGAAGAAGTCATTGAATTTTAAAACAGGGTTTTTATGAGAGAACATAGACAGTCCTCTTAATAATGGAAGCAGGTACAAATTTAATGAAGGGGGGGAGTTTTAATATGAGTGAGCAGCATGTCCTGCCTTTTACACTCCTGTGAAGGGCATCTGGGAAGTTTTATTTTAGGAAAATGGAAATCTAATGTCACTGCATGTGGCTAGGGAAATAATACCTTGGCAGGGCAGGAAGACAGACAGATTAGGTTACCGTAATAAGAAAAGTGGCTGGATACTCAGACTCTAGAATGTTCTGTCGATTCCAGATCCAGCTTCCCAGCAACAGCGTTTTCCTTGGTCGTGTTGAGATATATGGTACCAGAGGCAAGTTTTGTTTGGTTAGAGTGAGAAGCAGGTGTTTTGACGGCAACTTTGTGCAGCTGCCTCTATGTTGGGGAGGAGTTCAGCCCACGCTGCTGTTTGTTGTGTGATTGCTTCATTTGTTTATTGTAGCGATTTTAAATAGAGGAAGAAAAGAATTGGCGATAAGGCCTGAACCAAAGTAATCAGGCAACTTCAATAATGAAATGCTACCCAGGCTTTTGCATTAGGAAATCTATGCAATCCCGCTGCTAATGCTCTTCTCGCTATAGGGATTCATCCAGCCTATTTTATCAGCTCAGTGGGGTTTAATGCCTCTCTACTCTGAAGGGTAAAAAGTGGAATTATCACCAAGGTAATGAAAACCACCCCTTCCATGCTTTGTGGGGTATTTTATTAAAAGCATGTTGCCTTGGTCTTATATGCCAGTTGCAACGTGTGAATATAAAATGCCAGAATAGCTCTCAAGGGAAACATTTTCTTGTGTGCTAATTTAAAATTCCTCAAACAGCACGCAGTCAGGTGTGATGTTAATATTTTGTATCTTTGCTACTTGGGCATTTCATAAAGGCACTGGTTGGTGTAGTAAAGGAATAGCTATGGTTTGGGGCTCTCAGCCCGAGTCTAGGAGTTTGTTCTGTCATGCCCAGTTTGTGAGACAGTTCTGGTTTCCTTTCTAACTCTTCCTTTACCTTCCTGTGATTTCACACTTTCAGTATTTTCTTATGCCTTTAGGCCATTGAGAATTCCAATTAGTGTGTCTACTGGGGATGGGCAAGTAGTGTTTTTCCTGCTAATAATCTCACTTGGCTTTTTATACATTAACTACTTGCTGGTAGTGTTTTCACATTTTACTTCTATTCTCTGAAAACTTTATCCCACTTTTTTTTGTGTGTGTGTATGTGTGAACTCTGCCATCAGTTCCATCCCATTAGCATTTGAGTCCCCAGCTCATCTCCCCAATTCTTCCCAAACTTTGAGGCTTATGTTAATCACTAGGGCAATTAATTCTACCCCAGCATGTTGGCTAGTGGAGAAGACAGACTTGTGAAAAAACAATGCTGATGCTTTGTGACAATGCTAATGACAGAGGTGGGTGAGAAGAGATGTAATTGAGGAAAGCAGTGTTTGACTTGGATTCATCAGATCTTGAAGGAAAGGCTCTTACAACAAGGAAAGAGAGCAGAAAGCACAGGATTATGAAGTTTGGGAAGAATAGAGCTTTCAGCAATATTTTGGAGACAGGCTGGTACTTCAGTGCCCACAGAATAGGTTGAAGGTCAAAAAAATGCAGCTGAAAGTGTGGTGCTTCTATTGTAAATGGTCTCGCATTTGCACAGGTGGGTTTGGGTCTTGCCTCCTGGCATTGGTTGTTGGGAATGAAGTACTTAAAACGCATCTTGGAAAGGTTGCTCCATTTGCCATTGGCAGCCAGATCAGTTAAGAGTTTGTGGCAGGAGTCTCCAGCATGTGTGAGAGGAACTACCGTGTTGAAAGGACCCTGTCGTTTGAAGGTGCAGGATAGCCATCGTGAGCTCGGCAGCGTTAAGGTGCAGGACTCCCTCTCCCCATCAGGGTCTCCTGCTCTCTGACTGACTTCATCTGGAGAGTGTCTTTAGACACAGATACCCCTAACCACGTTTGATACATGACCTTTGACACAGCTCCCTGCTAGCTCTCCACTCCCTGCTCCTATAGGATAATTAGGTGTTGTGTCTCCATTCATATGATAGGAGCATGCTATTTAATGCAAATCAAGCATCCTTGGATTGTCTAGTTTTAACCAATTATGTACACCTATCCCTGGAGCCTCCACCCACTCCCCAAGGGGTATATAGTCTTTGTTCTCTGTTATTAAAGTTGAACCAGCTCCCTGAAGTGGTTCCCGGAGTGTGTGATCCCTGTACAGTGCTCGACGGCCATTCCAGGCCCGCTCCTTGTAGGAGACAGCCCCCAGGCATGAGGAGGAGAACCAGACTACCATGTGAGCTGACTCATTGGCTCCTACATACACTACTATGGTGATAGGCCATTTGAGGTATAGGGACAGAAGAAAAGTTTAGACAGGAGGTGGGTGGGGGTTTGCAAGTATGGGGACTTCATATTGGCCAGTCTGAACCACGGCATAAGACATTATTAGATTTTGCTACGCATGGCAGTTCAGTGTAGAGCTGGCTTGTTTAGAGATTGTTCTTGATAAGCCTTAGGTATTTCTACATCTGCTACTTGTGTGGCAGGGCTACTCTATAGTATATCTGCGTTGCTGTACTTTTTCAGCCTCAATGACATGGAAGCCTCATGTTATGTTTGTTCATCATCATCATCATCATCATCACATTGAACATTCAATTGGGTGAAGTAGATAAAGCCCGAGGCCATGCCACTCACTGGGGCTCTCTTTTTTGCCTCTCAGGAACAGTGCAACTGCTTCCTTCCTCACTTAGATTCAATCATGCGACTAGCTTTTAGTTCTTCCAGTAGGGAGAGAGAAGCTAACCTGTTTCAAGGCAGAAGGTGTAAATGTTATGTCGGCTTTGGAGCTATCAGGCCGGATTGACCAGGTTTTCTGCATGACAGCAATGGGTAGAATCCCCGTGTGACCCGTGTTAGACCTAGGGTGAGTGAGAAATAAAATTTGCTGAATTGAGCAGCTGAGCTGGTTGATTTGTCAGCCTGACGCAAGCTAGAATTGTTGAGGGAATACCAATTGAGAAAGTGCCTCCAAGAGACTGACTTGCAGGCAAGCCTTGGGGAATTTTCCCGATTTCTTATGGCCATAAAAGGGCCAGCCCTAGTGTGGGAGATGCCAGCTCTGGCCAGGTGGTCCTGGTAGGTAGACAAAAGGAAGCTGAATATGAGCCTGTGGAACAGGCCAATAGGTAGCCTTCCTCAGTGGCCTGTGCCTACAGGCTCCTGCCTACAGGCTCCTGCCCTGAGTTCCCTTCACGCTAAACTACAACTGTAAATTGAAATAAACCCTTTACTCTTCAGGCTGCCTCTGGTCAGGCTGTTTAGTCACAGAACACTAAAACAGCCAGCGAAGTTGTGATTTTCGTTCTGAGAGAATGAACTAGTCAATCTGATGGGTAAAGAGCTAACCAAACACAAGTCATACCACCCGACTCTCACCAGTTAACTAGCCGCAAGCACCTTACACAGCTTCTTTGAGGCCCAGCGTCGTCTTTTTGGGGATGGGCAGCATGTATCTTCATAGTGAGTAGCATGGATATCCATTTCACGCTATAAAATTTTCAATGTGATGACGCTGAGCAAAGATATATTTGCACCCATTTGTCAGAACTTGGTCGGCATTCTTAGAGAAAGTAATAAAAATCCTTCATGAATGCAGCCGCCCTTTGTACTGCAGCTTCCAGCTCTTGTTTTCGTTGCTCCATTTTAACATATTGATTTTGTGATACCGATTCCTCTCATATTTGTACTGTGCTTGATCTGAGCTCCCACTAAAAGAGAAACACAAGCAAGGACCAAGACAGAACTGGGCAATATGTCAGCAGAGACCTTTTCACAGGGACTTACTCCCTCTCTCAGGAGACCATTATTAGTCAGTTGCACAGATCAGATAATCCTTGTCATTAGCCTAACTCTCCTGTTGGCACTGACAATATAAGGGTTTTACATGAGGTTTTATAATTCCTTAGCTTGTCACCTTGCTAAGATTGCACTTGGGAGAATCACGTGGTTCCTCTAGTACTTTGTAACCTATTGGATTAATGTTGCTCTTTTTCTTTATCAAGGAATATTCTGAAGTACATAGTTTTTCAACCATTCTTTGTTTCCAGTGTCATCTTATACCGTATCCTATGGTACCCATCACTCTGCCATGTTTCCCCTTTATCTCATTTTCTGATTATCTCCTTAAGTCATCTCATTTAGAACTCCGCTGGAGAAATGGCTCAGCACGCACTGCACTGGTTGCTCTTCCAGAACACCCGGGTTCGTCGATTCTAACAGAACCTGAACATCTACATTTACATAAGAAAAAAATTTTAATAAACCCTTGATGGTTATAGATGGAAAATACAACTCTTGGGAAATAGAAGAAGAGGTGATAGGAGTTGGTTTCAATAAGTTCATTTTGGGAAACAAAGTTGGTCGGGATTTGGAAGTGATGATTATTTGAGAATAATGGCACTGGCTAATAGAGAAAAGGGAACTAAATTGGGTATGGTAGCACACTTTTGTAATCTCAGGAATTTACAGAACTGAGACAGGAGAACTGATGTAAGTTTGAAACCAAACTGGTTACATAGAGAGTTCCAAGCCATCCAAGGCTCAAATATATTGCAGAAGATACAGAAGAGGTGGAAGAAGAGATAGAGGAATTATTAATGAAGCAAACTCATATATAGAATAGAAAGGACTGCCTTCAGAATTAGGATAATGAAAGGGAAAAAAAGGAAGTTTACTTCTTGTAAATGTCTGGTTAGGCTAGAGAGTCTCCCTCCTCCCCCCTTCCCCCCCAGTAAGGCACATGTTGGAAATATATTCAGATTCTGAACAGATTTAAATAGATTTATAAATACACCCACAGTAGGCCATGGAGCACAGGGCAGGTCATAGGAATATAACCATGGCCTTAGAGGGAAGCTTTAGGTAACCCTGGATCCTAAGTGGGAGCATATATCAAATGGTTCAAGAGCTTGACCAAGTTTAGGCATTCCTTTGTTCTTATTCTCACGGTGCAGCTTCTCAGAGGTCAAATAGCCATGGGTTTGCTAGAATCCCAAACTATGGGATCAACGTCATGTGTGTGTGCATGCACGCAGAGATCACGAAACACCAGTTCAGAAGAATTCTGAAATTTTTAGGGAATTAGTCCACTCTTTTCTTTTTCTGTGAAGGAAGCTAGAAAAATGTTGGAATGCATAGGCCTAATAATAGTCAGAGTTCTGCCCCTCAATTGAGGTGACATGTCACTTTGTCTTTTCCCCTAGGTAGCCAGATTAATTGGGAAAAGCAAGAATATGTGCACCGGGGCTGTGGCTCACCTGCTACTGTGGGGCCATTTCCCATCAGCCCTTGCTAGCACCCTGTTGTGGCCCCCTATCCAACCTGTGTGATGGCCTTTAAAAATGACAAAATGTACTTCTTAGGTGGAGAGATTTAGCTGGTAATTAAAGAGGCATCCTAGGATTTTTTTTTTTTTAAAGTAACTGCAACTTCATGATTTTATTTTTCTAACATCTGTTCTATTCAAGCCAAGCCTACTGTGGTGATCTTCATGGAGACAATTCAGCAGTTTCCTAGCAACCAAGTTTCCTGTGGTTTCCTTGGTTATGAGCAATGACATAACTCTTGTGGGCAACTTCAAAAGCACAGAAGAAAGCCCTCCTGAAGAATGAGATCCCCCAAATTTCAGGTTGCTGCTTGCTTAGTGTCTATAAAGGATAAAGTTTCTTCTTATGAGCATTAATAGTACTAATACATGATCATATGGATATGTTAAAACTATATGTTCGATTTTATACATTTTTAGGTCTTTGTCAGATACTTAATCTTTTTTTTTTCCTGTAATGGCATCATTTTCCACTATCTTCTAATGAACTTCTATCTTTAGTTATAGCCAGCAGATAAAATGTAGATTCTTGAAAGCTGAAAGACAGATTATTCGTGAAGACAGGAGAGGTCTAGTTGCTCAAGGAAAGGACTTCTTAATACTGTGACGTCATTGCTAATCAGGCATATTTTAGAGACTTTGATGGCACTGAGGAGGACCGCTGCGTGATCCCATTATGTAATTATTAACTCTTTATAATAGTTTTGCCAACATTTGGAGACAAATTTAATCTCAAAGGTGAAAGCCCCAAAGCTGGAGTGCAAAAAGTGGGAGTGAGAATGAAGAACATATTTCACACAGTTGGGAATGATCCTCACAGAGGCCATATTGAACGTTTAGAAGAACATTCTGGTGCAGGGGAGGGGAAGAGGAAACAAAACATCACTCTAGTTGTGTGTTGGGATTCATGGTGCAGAGCCATCCCTGCTCTGACATACTGAGCCCCAAAAGGATTCTGAATTTGGAATTATCTGGATTTGGGTATATTTGCACATACATGGGGAGGCGTCTCTGAGATACCTGAGACTAAAGGCCAAATCCACTCATTTCTTTTATACTTTGTATGCATGACCTGTGGGCAATATGACACCCTATTTTTCGTGCACCTGTGCTTTTTAAGCAGGGAATTACATGAGACCAGATGTGAATTTTTTTCCCTTGTTCTTCATCTCAGAGCTCAAAATGTTTTAGAGATTGGAGCATTTTAGAATTCCAATTATCTGATTAAATATCTTCAGTCTATATTAAATGATCTTAAAATCATCTGAGAACTTGGTTGGCGGTGGCAGTTGTTGGATGACGCAGAGTTGGTGGAGAACACGGCTCACGGTGCGAATGGGGTATGGTCTCGGTGGCATCTCAGTTGCTGTGTTAATACACTGACTGAAAAAACAACTGGGAGATAAAACTGGTTATTTTATTTCAGATTCAGGTTACAAGTAATCATCCAGGGAGGCCAGGGCAGGAGCTCAAGGAGGTAGCCTGGAGGCGGGAACTGAAGAGCGACATTGGTTGCTGCCTGTTGTCCCTGGGTTGCTCAGTTTGCTTTCTTATATAACCTGTACCGGCTTCACAGGGGCAGCACCTCCCACAGGGGGCTGGACCCTCCTACACCAACCATTAATCAAGACAAAGCCCCACAGACATTCCCACACATCAGTTGGCTTGGGGGCGCCTACTCAGTTGAGAGCCTTTCTTCCCGGGAGACTCTAGCCTATGCCAAGTTGAAAAAACTTAAGCATCAGAGTGGACAAAGGTCCCATCCAGGGAATACGGGAGGCCAAATAGCAGCATCAGTAATCTAGGCAGGGAGACTGGAAGCCTATGGCTTAGAGCCAGACACAGAGCTTGGGAATAGAGAAAGGAGAAGAAAACAGCGTTTATTGAAGATGATTTGACAGCAGATACTTTATAGACAACCAACCTCTCAGGAAGGTAGGTATTATCTTCTCCCTTTTTATAATACTAAATGGCTGAGGGAAAGATACTATATATTTAAAGATACTATAAATAAAACACTCTGGATAACATTATACCAGCGAGGCAGATTGAGATCTAGGAACTTACTTCAGTTCTAAAACTGGTTATTTTTTTTTTCTCTGTATCACATCATATTTTTACTATTCTGTGAGGCTGTTTGGGTCGGAGTCTTTCTATCAAGATGGCCTCAGCTATGAAGATGGCTGTCCCTTGGCAACTTGGAAGGCAAAGGTTTATCCTTATCTGCTCATTTAAGGGTCTAAGAAACAGGCAGCACTAAGTTTCTATTGGCTGGAGTAAATGCTTTTTTTTTTTTAATAGAAACACCTATTTATGCATTTGTTCAAGTAAATATTGCTTCATCTTTGAAACTGCATGCCTAACAACTACTTTGAAATTGGTAGACTTGAATTTTGACATACTTATTTTTGCTTTCAGATAAGCAGAAACAAACAGTTCATACTCACAGTATAATGTTAAATGATGAGACAGAGGAACCCAGAAGTCATTTAGGCCTTTGATGCTCATTCATTTATTCAATAAGTTTTCCATAGACATTCTCCTTTATGCCAGGTACAATTCTAAACATCACAAAAATTCCCTTGAATAACACCCTTGACATCATGGGAAACAGACAGAATGCACCCTATGACTTATAAGGCTCCCACACTCTGGGAGTAAGAGAAGATGTGAAGTTAAACAAATGAAGGAAAAGAATAAGAATGAGCCAGGACAGGCTTTCTAGGAAGTAAAATAAGATCAAAGAGTAAGGAATAGCTAAGAGATGCTTGCATAGGAAAGATAGCTCGAGACAAAAGGCCCAGAAAGCCAAAAGATCACAGGGGAAGGTTAAAAGAATGATACACCCAAGATTTAATAAAAACTGTGGCTAATGATTTTTCACATTAATAAATGAGCTTCCTGACATTATTTTGAAAAGAGATGTTTAAACAAGCCCCTGGAGTTGAGTCCACGGGAATCTAAAATCTGACCTTGTTTTATTGGACAGTTGGCTGGGAAGTAACTTTGCCGATAGCGTTTGGTTAGTAAGTTCACTCTCATCACTGACAGACTTTGAGGAGTATGTTGAAGTTATGTAAGGATATCTGAGCAGAGGTGGTCTTCTGTTGGTTGCACAGTGTCTCACAACTTTGCAGGCACTGAATTTTGGGATTTGAAGCCATCTCTGAACTAACCTGGAGTTCCTAGATAATGATGAACATTGTAGACCGGCATGTTAAAAACAAACAAACAAACAAACAAACAAAAAAAAAAACCAGCAGCACAGCTTGTTCTCATACTCTGTGTCCATGTTGTAAGTTGGAAACTGAGGAACATGGTATGTGTGGGGAAGGAGGGCACAGGATTTCTCTAAGTCCCCGAAAGTCACAGACTATTAATGAATTGATGTGGTAGGAACTGAGGCTAAATGGCAAAGCAGATTTTCCAAAGTCCTGCCATACAAAGCAGAGGTGGTTAAAGCTTTGTCTAGCATCACTCCAGAATCAGAGGTCTTAATTACTTCTCTGTACTCTGTGGCCCTAGTAACTTCCTGGAACACGTAGCTTAAGCTCCACAGTGAGAGGTAATGCTGTTCAACAGAATGTTCCCTTGGAACTAACAGAGCCTTCTGTGCTTTCTGCGCTGCGATCTTGAGTAAGTTACTTCTCTGAGACTTAGTTTACTTACCTGAAAAATTTAGGTACTCATTCTTGCCAAATATTTATTAAAAAAAGAAACAGTGTAGAGTGTCTAATACTGAAGGGCGAGTAAACGAAGTGATTGTATAAGCAACTGCCCCAGTGATACAGAGAAAGCAAGGTAAGAGGAATCTATCGCACATTTAATAGTGTAAAGTCCAGTGTCCCGGACACAAATCAGGCTTCACTGCCACTCTTTCTTGAATAAAAATGCAGAAAAGACTTAGTAACGTGCAAACTCACAGAAAGCCAGTCAGTCAGTTTTTTCTGTGTGGATCAATGACATTACTTACTATGATTAATTTTTTAATTTTGAAGTTGAGTTATATACACAATATAATATATATGCAACACACATCACAGGGATTGTTTATCTCCTTGTTTTTATATTACTTATATATCCTTGGACTTTGCCTCCAAGTATGTGAGGACAGTTCTTTTATATTAGCAGATACATAAATCAGCTACCACAACTGACATTTTAAGCTCTGCTAACATTAACTGTATAACTCTTCAAGGTTTTCCAAATACACACAGTTACCTAACTAAAACCATCATCATGATAAGAAAGTTTTGTTCAAAATGACATGGGTCTACCAATCTTTGACATGTAGCCATCTCCAGTTAAGTTTAAATATAAAAACATATTCAACAGTAACTTTTTGTTTTATGTTAACCATGTTTAATATATTAAATAAAATGACTATCCATTACCTTGTTTGTCTTCTTTTGACTGTGGCTGGTAGAATATTTAAGTCATATATTTGGCTGGCATTATTTTTTGTTAGACAGCTATTATGCAGAATATTGTCCTCTGATCTAAAAATTCCTCTTCTGCTACTTTCTAGCCGATCTCCTTCCATCACTTCTTCCCTAGGCAGCAACAGATATTCTTTCTTTCACTGCATTTTTTTTCTAGAACTTCAAGTAGTGCACAGTCTTCTGTTTCTGTTTTATTTCATTTGGCCTAACATTTCTGAGATTAACTCATTCGTTATTTTTAATATGTATTTACCTTCCTCTCTCCCCCACTGTGTCGCACAAGTGCCCTGCCTTCCATGTGGAGTTCAGAGGACAATTTATAATGATCAGGGCTTTCTCTCCATCATGTGGGTTCTGGATTCCCAGGCAGAATAGTTACCAGGCTTGGTGGTGAGCACATCCTTCTTCATGTTTTATGGATCAATAGTTTGTTCCTTTATTGCTATGTAGTATGTCGGGGTAAACATTCCATCCGTTGTTCATCTCCCTCGCAGGTAGTGGTCACTTGGGTTGTTTCAAGGATTGGTTCTTAACTATACCAGGCTGGTATGAACACATGGGAACAGGCATCAGTCTCCCTTGGCTAAATACTTGAGAATGGAACTACTGGCTGGCATGATCAATGCATGTTCAATTTTAGACAAAACTGCCAAATTGTTTTTTTCAAAGTATTTGAAGCATCTCCTACCCGAGAAGTCCAATCACTTCATGTTTTTATCAGCTTGGGATGTTCAATCTCACTATCAGACACTCATGATGATAATCAATGGAATTTCATTGTGGAAGTTTTGCTGTGTGATTTTTCTCTTTGCTAATGAAGCTCAGTCCCTTCTCGTGTTTAGCTACCTTTTATATTTTTCTTTGATTACTTGTTGCTCCAGAGCCTTGCACATTTCTTTTCTTTTTTTCTTTTTCCTTTTTTGAATTTGTTCACTGAGTTAGAGGAGAGAGCTCTTTTGCATATCTGTGTGTAGTAGATTCCATGTCCTGGTCTCTATTTCCCTTGCAGTGATTTACATATTAGCAATAGAATGCCTGCTTTGTTCCCGGCCTTTTTCTTTCTTCCTTTCTTTCTTTCTTTTTTTTTTTTTTTTTTTTTGTATTTCTCTTTGTCACCTTATTGCAGCTGGAATAGAATGTATTAGCTTCTTTTAAAGGACTTTATCTATACACTCTTTTGGATCTCTTTCTGTTTACATGTTTGGTTTTCTCTTGCTCTTTGGCCTTATTTTCTTATGTTTTTAATTAACTAATGAACATTTTATATTTCACATCATTTCATCATTTGCTTCTTCATTTGGTTGTACTTTTAAAAAAAGAGATGGGCTCTTCCCTGGCATAGCTGGTCCACTTACGATCCATTTGATTCTTGCTTTTTAGATGTTAGAGCAGGTCTATAGCTGTCATTAGTCAGGGGCTCATTAACCTTTACTATTATGGTCATAGCCATGTGATGATTCTTAATGATGCTCCCCATAATGATAGCAGCTGGTGGAAACAACTTACGATTAACTGAACGTGAGCTCCCAGAGTTAGTCAGACTAAGGGGCAGCTAGTGTTTGCTTTCGCTGTGTTATGTGTCGGCCACAGTCCAGGGGATTTCAAGGCCCTATTTCTGTGCAGCTCTCCCATCTGCGGCATCGGGTCTTGCCATCTCCGCTTCTATGTCCTCCCTAACCTCATCCATGTCTCTGGGACATGTCTTGGGTCTTCATTTCCAAACTGCAACTTAGCAACTGCCTTTAGGCTTTACCCTGATATTTACTGAATTCACTGTTTCTTTATTTTTGCTAAGGAAGCATCAATTGTCTTATTGATGTGGTTAAATTTTTTTATTATTATTTGAAGTGAGAAGGCTAATCTATTATTTCATTATTTGTTCATGGCTGGAAGCCTTCACTATGGAAAGGATTCTCTTTAAAATCCACACATTACACATGCAGCCTGATTTTCTCCTTTTCATCAGCAGCTCAAAATTCCAGTGCTCCTGGTAGCTCTTCAAGGGGTTAATTTTGAAATTTTGCTTTCTAGGTCCCAAGAATAAGAACATTAACTTTAGCATCCAAGAAAGAACTTCCATGTATACTCTAGTGCGTGTGCCCATTTCTAAATGTTTTTCTAAAGCTTTGATTATGTTTAACAATTACAATATGAGAAACACTTTGACTGAAGTGCTTTCTTCTAACATTCCCAACTGTCTTAGGGTTCTATTGAGAAAACTCAGGAGCTGAGCTTGGAGGCAAGACCTGAAGTAGAAGCCATGGAGGAGTGCTGCTTGCTGGCTTGCTCACCGTGGTTTGCTCAGCCTGCTTTCTTTACCGATAGGACTAACTACCTTTCCAAGGCTGATACTGACCACTCCTCATGGCGGGGTGGGCAGCCCACCCATATCAACCATTCATCAAGAAAATGCCCCACAGTCCTGCCCACAGACCAATAATCTAGTGTGGGCATTTTCTCAACTGAGGCTCTTTATTCCCAGATGACCTGAGCTTGTGTCAAGTTAACAAAAACAAGCCAAAACAAAACCTGGCCAGCACTCAGCCATGTTTCCAATAGATTGCTCTTAGCTTACAGTAAGTCATATAAAAATATCATACCTCTGCTTAGACAGACAGACAGACAGACACACACACACACACACACACACATACAAGAATTGGATCACTGTAGTAAATTTCCTCTAAGTTTCCAAAACAAAGTCTAGATCTTTGATAATTTTTTGCCCCCACCCTGGCTTGTTGAAAGTCCTAAAAATAAGAAGTCATATGGCATTCAATACATTTTGATGGTTTAGACTCATATTTTTTTTTACCTTGTTCTAATAATCTCTTTCTTTATGTTATCACAGTTTTAGAAAGTCAATCTCATAGAGAACAGAAAATAGAACAGTGGTTTCTACAGGCTGGAGGTGGGAGAGTGGGAGGGGCACAAGGAAAAGGAAGCTGTGGATCAAAGGATGCAAATTCCAGTTAGACCCATTGCAATACATTTTCATATGTTTAATAACAAATGTATTTTAAGTCAATATCTGAATGCAATTTGTTTTTCTGATTTGACAGTATTAGGTAAAAAGTTAGTATTAGCAAATTGATAAAAAGCAAGGTCACTGTTAGTTGTTTTTCCACCTTCTTCGGGACTTAAGTGAGCAGTAGTCACATTAAAGCCATAATTATATTCTTTACTAATCTTTGATGGTCCCTCCCCTGCAGTGTACCTCATTCAGACAATCTCCCATTTCACTCCCCATTCTATTCAAGCCCTTTCTTAGATGTCACTGTATCACAGAGGTCATCATTAGTCACTTTTCTTAATTTAGAACATCGTCTTTCTACTTTGCTCTTTAAGTTTTTTCAAAAAGATTTTTTTCTTTTAATTTCGTGTGTATTGGTGTTTTGTCTGCATGTATATCTGTGCGCGTCACTAGATTCCCCGGAACTGGAATTGAGCTACAAGGTGGGTGTTGAAAAGGGCAACCAGTACTCTTAACCTCTGACCCCCTCTACTTCATTCTTGTACTCTGCCTTGGTTTCCTTCACAGCTGTCATTCTCTGTGATCAGACTTTCATTTCCCTTCCTCCCCTTACCTCAGAGTGAGCTGTATTCAATTGGAGATTTAAGCTTGTGAATTCATCATTGTTCACAGTCCTTGGGTAGAGCTTAGCACTGACAATGACTTAAACTTAACAAATATCTGTTGCTGATTAAATAGATAAATAAATACTAAATAGTATGTGACAAATTTTAATGTTAAAATTTGGCTTATATTGCTAGTGTTTGGCTAAAATTTCCCTCTGCAGTCCAATTGTGTTAGGATTTGTTAAATTCTAACAATGTTATTGTTTATGATTAGAATAACCTCTGTGTAAAATTTAATTGCCGGCCGGGCTCTGTGGCGCATGCCTGTGATCTTAGCACTTCAGGAGGCAGAGGCAGTGGATCTTTGTGAGTTTTGAGGCCAGCCTGGTCTACAAAGCAAGCCCAGGACAGCCAAGGCTATAGACAAAGAAACCCTGTCTCTAAAAACCAAAAATAGACAAATAAAATTTTAAGAAACTAAAAAAAATTTTATAAGGGATTTAGTTGTCTGAATTCCCCAAAGCACTATTGCTAAGTCAAGATCCCTAGACTCGTTAATTTGCCCAAAAGTTGAGGTTTCCTCACAGAATGTTAATAATTAATTTAATAGCCATCAGCTGTTAATATACTAATATCATTTATCTTGAGGGATTGTTTTAAAGACCATGTCTCTGCCTTGAAGTAGCACTTTGACGCAAATGTGGGATTTCTGTTCTAATATTTTCAGAGAAATATTTATTTTGAAGTGTTATGGAAACATAGCTAGTCCCAAACAGACTTGATTTTATAAACAGGAAGCTGCCATTTATGCTGCACTTGGGAAACACTAAGCTTGATTTTGCATCAGATGAGCTGGGCTAGTGAATCATGGTATCTAGGTATCTTTGTTATTTAGGAGAATTACCATTTAAACCTTTTAATCACGTATTTTGTGCTTTAGTAAAAAAAAAATCTCTGGAGATACTGTAAAATCTAGATGGGCGGCTTCTGTTAACATGGCTCCAGAGCATGACTCTTTATGTATTTGAAACTGACAACATCCATAATTATTTGTCACTAGAATAAAACTAATACAGAAGGAACCTACAGGGTCACTGAGAGATGCTTCTTCTGTGTCCAGGTGAGAAAACTCTTCACGTTCCCTGGAACGTGAAAAGCACGTCTTTTTCATAATGACTAAGCTAACTACTGCTAAGTCTAGATGTCAGAAATCTAACCAGTTTACTAGGGATCCTGCTACAATATAATTTCAGTAGTAAAACTTACCTCTTTGGGAAACTGATTATACAAAAAAAGAATTCTCCAAGGTTCTTTATGAAAATGGTATGTTCTACAGCTGGCAAGCCTGTTGTTGGTGATAGGGTAAAACCACTGACACCCCCCTCCACCCACTCCCAAGTGTATTTAGCTTGGTTGTGGGACTGAAGAGTATTCATGTTTGTAAATTCGACTTTGCTAAAAACTGTCATCTGCCATGAAAGAGCCACCAAGGCTCGAAGATTAATATCATTGACATAATTGAGCATAAGAAATGCCCAGGAGACAATCTATCTTATAGAAGCCTCACCTGGCTTCACTTCTGTGTGCTTACCTTCTGAGAGCTCAAGGACCCGGAACAGGACTACGAAACGGGCATTTCAATGATTTTGTGCTCTTCCTTGCAAGTGATAGAATAGGAAGATTATGAGTTCAAAGTCAGCCCAAGATATAGAGCAAAACCCCGCTTCCAAAAATGTAACAGAGAGACAAACACTATCCTGGAGAGATCCTCTCAGAGTGAGATGGAATGTTCTCCTGAGAACTGGCGGTGATACACTAGACACTGGTTTAGCTTGGTCAAATTGGAGAGGAGCCCTGGTTAAGCAGTGAAAACCATGGCAATCTATATCTTATATTCAGCATTTATTACGTAGCCCACAGGAAAGCAAACCGATCAATAGTTAAAAATTAACTGGCCCAGTGATTTTCTTTTTTTTCCTCAAGTTAGACCTTAGGCCACGTACAAGGTCCCTCTTTCTGTACTATTGACATCATTCCATTATCTTCTATTAGTGTCTTGACTACGGTCTCAATGGTGGACATGGAATAAAATTTAAATTACTGTAAAGGAACAAGAGATTTCAGTATCGCTTGCTAATCTTTTTTTTTTTCTTGATAATTAAAAGCTGAAGTAATTAATGCATCATTGTTAGAACACAGTGTCTGAAAAATTGTTTTAGAATGTCCTGGTGAAGATGCGTTTGAAACAGATCACAGATGTCCTGGGAGAATTTTAGAATGATTTTCATTTCTGAAACTTATTAAATTACACACGAGACTATGAAACACTGTTAAAATAATAGTTCTGCAGGTGAAGTTAAGGGCTTCTTCAATACTGTAAGTCCTCCCCCCTCCCCCCTTTTGGTTAGGCTCTCAGGGGCGAAACTAAATTTATGACTTTCTAAGATGGGTCTGGCTGCAAAAGGATCAAGTAATTTCCGGGCAACCTCTTTTCAGCTGAAGTATTAGGCTTAATGTAAACTCCTAGGAGGACAGCAGGGCCCAGTGTCATAAAATAAGATCGTTCTAGCAAAAACGTTGTAAACCTTCATAAATGCCATAACATGGGGAAAGGATCCTGACTTTTAAATCATTGCCTAAGCCTCGGTTTTCTTAAAGGGTGCAAACTGATAACCGCTCGAAGGAATCAATACTTACTCTTCTGCCTAAGGAAGAGCGAGAATGGGGTATCTCAAAGAATTGGAAGACTTTTACTGCCCCCTTATCTGCAACCGAGGCTGCTTTAACTAGAGTAGGAGAATGCTGTTACATATTACCTCACTACAAATGTGCACTCTCGGGAGAAAGCAGATGTGGGTGGATGAAGGACAGACTCCACAGATGTGTTTGTTCGCTGCTAAAAAAGGTATCAGTGTGACTGTACAATCAGATCCAGAACACACAAGTGCGGTTCTCGTAGTAAATGCGGGAGAAGGCTTGGTGGCTGAAACATATATCAAACCACCTGTATTCTCATCTTTATTTGGATAAACCTGGAAACTTTGCCTTCTCTGAGGCTTTCAAGGTAAAAATCATGTCTACCTCATAAGGTTATCAGGAAAAGAGACGCGTGAGCCGAACACAGAGCGAAAGAATTTACTATGCGGGAGGCACTCCGTTCAGGTATCACCTGTTTCTATGAAATGGCAACTTCGACACGGGGGAGGGGCTGCTGGCCTCATACTGCTTCAGCGGTGCTTCTCACCACTCCGATGAGCACTGGTGGAGGATGTAGGGCAGTGGTTCTCAACCTGTAGGTCACGACCCCTTAGGGCTCAAACAGCCTTTTCACGGAGATCTCATATCAGACGTCCTGCATATCAGATATCTACATTAGGATTCCTAACAGTGCAGAATGACGGTTACGAAGTAGGAATGAAAATAATTTTATGGTTGGGGTTATCACACGCTAAGGAACTGTTTTCAAGGGTTGCTTATAGACACATGATGAAGTGGTACTGTTTTCATTACAGATTCAAGGCAGACAAAATTCTTACCGACGTGGAAAGACATGATGCCTAAGGTTAATAAAAGCCTTTTTACAGGCCTAGTGAGATGGCTCATCAGATTAAGGAGCTAAACCCAGCAATCTGAGTTCATGTGGTGGAATCCGCGAGAGCTCATGTGGTAGAAAAAGAGCTGACTCCTACAAATTTTCCCCTGAGTTGGACATGCAAAAATTAATAAATGATATCATTTAAGTAGTTTAAAAATAATTATCCTGGATATTTTAAAATAATCAATATTCATTTCTCTTTTATTGTGGTAAAACATGTAAGCTTCACATGCATTTTAAAAGCCATTTTAAGCACAGTTGTGAAAACATGCCGTGGGGTAGCCGTTGAAAGTGGATAATCAGATTTCGCATGTGTCTACTGATGCTCCACGTAGGTTCTCATTTCATTTGCACAGCCCAGATGACAGTCACAGACAGCGAGGACACATCGAAGTCTGCAGGACTTGCTTCCAGGGGAACTGTGGGGATGTTTATAAGGCATTTCTCCTTTGTCTTGTCAACCTCTTGTGTTTCTAGCCTGTCCCTCTAGCACTAACATGCACCCTTATTACGTTTGACCATTTAGAACTGTATTAGAGTTATGGCATGCTCATGTTTTAAAGGAACAAGCCCTCAATACCTCTGTAGAGGAATCGGTATCCTCCCAAGGAAACAAACTCAGAGAAACGTGAGGAGTTGCCCTAAGATACCACCAGGTACAAGGAACAGAGCAGAACTTCAGAATCTAGCGGGAATGCAGTTTGCCTCTGTAGACTGGCAGCTTCTGAAATGGCCAAGGCACTCTAGTATTCTCTTCTCACTCAGTGTGGAGTTTCGGAGACACAAAATTTGTGTTTAGAGTTCTCCAGCCCTGAAAGGTGCTTTTCCCCACAGGTTTGAATCCAATGTGCGAAGAGCATCTGAAAAGGTTAATCTGTTTACCCAACCAGAACAGTTTGCACTGTAGAACAAACTAGAAGTTGCCTTGCTAGCCTGTTCCAGATGTCCTATGCTTTGAGCGGCTTTATTTGCATTTGGTATTTCAAAGCTGGTGATCAATTTACAATTATAATTGCCAACAAGATTTTACTTTAACCAGCACTTTGTGAAGGAAAACATCAATTTACATTATCCCGCAGAGCTGGAAAATATCTAATGATTTATAAAACAAAAATGGATTTCATCAGGACAAATGAGTACAAAATTGCTGTGGCTGCCCTATGTTTTAATCATTTCCTAATCCAAAATCTTGTGATTTTTTTTTTTTTTTTTACACATTAAATACTCACTGTGGTAGTTCCTAATAAAGCTAATTCTAGGCACTGGGTTATCCAGCTGCTCAGAGAGAATGAAGAGCCCCAAACATCAGTTAAAAATGAGAGAGCTGATGATAAAATAACTGTTTCAGTGGCATTTGTAACTGGATTAACAGAGATCCCCTCTCCATAAGACAGCTCTTATTTTTCATATCTCCTTTAAAACACATAAAAATGAGTTAACTTCCATCTGCTGTTTATAGAGCTCTAGTTTAGGTTCTAGAAGTTCTTAAAAGACCTTAGTTCCTTTAAAACATAACAAGAGAAAGAGAAGAGAGATCATAAACTATGCATCGATTATATTGCGTTCTCAAAGGTAATAATTAACATTGGTTTAGTACTTGCTTGGAGCTAGATTCTGTGCTGAGTATGTTATGTGTATAATTCCAAGTAATATTTGCAATGCCCATTGGAAAGCAAGCATTTCCACTGCTGTGGACTGCTGTGGTCTGAATGTTCATGTCCCTTCAATATCACGTAACCTGATAACTAAGGCCATAGCATTAGGAGGTGGGACCTTTATGGGGTGATTGAATCAAGAGGCCAGGGCCACATAAATTTGATTGGTACCTTTCTAAAGGAGACTCCAGAAAGGTGCCTTATTCCTTCTGCTGTGTAAAAACAAGAAGAAAGGAAGGCACCATTTCTGGTTAGGTCTCTTCCAAACCTCTATGATTGGGGTAAAAAAATCTCTGTCATTTGTGAGCTACTCTGTGTATGACATTTTGTCATAGCTACCTGACCAGATTCATCTCTTCTTTCTTCCTCAATGATAAAGGCACTGACCTTTAGCTAAGTTGCCTAAGGTTTTGCAATAAGAGGTGGACAAAACTTCAGATAATAGAGTAGATTTCTCAGGTAAAATTAAATCCAAGAAAAGGCACAGAGTAGTGTTATCTGGTTCTGAGTTGTATGTTATTAGTCTAATAAAATAAAAGAATTGATATATAAACTATGTAAAGTTAAAATGAAAAAAAACATAGATTGAAAACTTCTTAAAAAACAAAGATCATGTCTTACCCAGTTTTGGATCTCCTTGTAGAAAGGACCTTATAAACAACACTGTATTGAATTTTATGTGGCCTCCAAATCTTCCCAAATTAGGCATTTTTAGTCCGATTTGCTCTTGAGAAGTTTCTTTAAGTTTCAAAAAACTTCTTTAATCTGTTATATAACCACCTTTCTCTCTCTGATTTCCCTCCATTGAGTTTGTCTGATCATGGGGAATGAATGCAATGAGTATTAATAGCATGACATTAATGTTCAACCTACAAAGATTTCCCCAGAGAGAAGTGTTTGTTCTCAAGTGTCACTTAATTTTGGATCAACTAAAAAGTGCTTAAAACATACCACTGCTCGGTTTTTACAACAAATCAAATTGACCTAAATGTCTGAAGTTATTCTAAACATAAAATTTTTAACAGCTCTCTATGAACTGCAATACTGATAACTCAATATGGAGAACCACTATTATCATAAAATAAACATTAAATGTAGAATGTTACACTGTGCAAAGAGCTGTCTCACTACATAGCTAAGGTGACGTTATTCTTGTGAATTCCTCCAACACTGAGGTCCAGAATTTGACTTATTTTTTTTAAGCTATGCATACAAGCTAAGCAGACCACTGGAAATTAACATGTTCAAATTGATGACCAACTGTGATATCAGATATGTTAGAATGCAAGCCTATGGGGACTTCCTATCCAGCATGGCCACTGCATGAAATCGCCTTCTGCCATTTTTGACTAGCTGGATAGACAAATGTTTTGGAGCCTGAATAGGAAAAGTAGGTGTTGACGTATTTTTCTTAACCCTAATAAAATAGCCTCACCTCAGAAACTGATCATTATACTCATCTGAACAAAATTCTGATGTTCTGCTGATTCAAGACTCTTTGGACATTTTAAACTAATGTTGCTAAAGTGACCCGGACTCTTGTTTTTCTATGACTCTAACACAACTTTCCAATTTCCATGGTATAGTTGTTAGGAGTAGCAGCATTTTATTTCCTAACTTTTACTTCTTTAACATAAAGCCTGGTTCTGGCTTTGCTCATGAAAACTATCTCTGTGGTCCCCACACAATGGAATTTGAGGCTTGGGTAGATATGGTCATAATTATTAGTTCTCTCTGGAAGCATAAAATTTAGTTTAAGTCTTATATGTATCCTGTGTGATACAAATCTACATTATGTCCTTACATATATATAAAATGTAATAGATAATTGTTGTAGTAAATTAAAAAATGGCTGTTGGGTTAATAAAATGCTTATTATTTGCCCTAATATTATTATGGTGGTATTATCTAACCCACTATCACAAATAATAAGACACAGATACCTGTTAGATTTTCTAATTGCCTTATTTACCTTGCCTGGGCAGATATTCCTATCTTCACTGTGTGAATATCCTCACCAACCATCTCCCAGCCCCCACCCAATGCCATCCACCTTAATCCTCCTCAACTGGTCTACCTTTCATCCATAATCCCAAGGTACTTGCTTATATTCTTTATCTGGGCTCATTTCACGCCATGATTGGAGTCCTTCCTCCCAAGCCACGTAGATTGTTCTCCCTGTTTACCCATTGTGACATCCTTCTTCTTCCTCTCTTCCCGCACATCTCTCTTGTGATTCTCTTAGATCTTCTCAAAAGGCCAGGAACCTAGCCACACCTACCCCATTCTGCCCTGCCCAGGTATAGGCCATTTAATGAACCAATAAGGTATAATGTTTTAGGCAGGTTTACACAAACAAGGATGGGTGTATCCAGCTCACAGTAACCAGATCTTGAGTGCCAGTAATTAGTATTCGACCAACCTTCAACATTTATAATATATAAATAGATAATATAATATTATATATAATAGTGATTACAGAAATGTTTCCATGCTGTACTTTATGCAAATTAGATGTCAATATAAAGTCCCCCAGTCGACTACATGGAAACTGAACTTAAGTTCTATCACAGACCAAGGAGTGATTCTGACTTGTAGTGGGAAAATTGTACCCACAGGAAATAAGATACTGAGTCATGCATGTGATGGGTTCAAGACGAAAGTAATCAGTATGAAGACGGAAAGAGAAAAAGTCAGAAGAGAATTCAGTGTAAGGGGAATGGACTTCTGGCTGGGTCCATTGAAAGAGTTTATAGTGGTGACCTTGAAAAATGAAATGATAGGACTTGAGCAAACATGAAGAAATGGGCACTTCCTGGGGAAGTGTGGGATAACTTTGAGAGACAGCAAATAATTCTGTTTGGCTGAACTGAGGGCTGGTGTAGGGGACAAGGGTGGTTAAACATCAGACAAGAAGGCTATGCTGAACTTCCGTTTTTAGAAAAGAAAAATGGATCCACTTGCATTTAATTTGAAAGTTTCGCGAGGTTGAAAAAAAATCTCTCTTTTTAAGTTTCATCATTCTCCTGTCTGTAGCTTGGGGGAATTTGGTCTGACACAGCTCTCAGAGGCAGGTCTAACTCTTCCATATAGATTTCTTTATTCTTCTACCACTTTCTCCCTGGTCTGTGTTAAAAGTGTCTTGGGAGCTTATTAATTGAGTGCTCCTACTGCTTATTGAGAGAACTTCATTTCCATGCTTGAGTAAGGCGATTTTCTCATTGTTCTGCTTCTGTTTGACTCTCCCATTTGCCCTCCTGTTCTTCTTGCTGTCTCCATTTGTGACTGTCTTTTCCTCCCTTTTCCCTTCCTTTCTTTTTCTATCACTTCTTTCTCAGTTTCTCCCTCCCTGCTTCCTTCCCACCTCTAAAGGAAACCTGACAGTTAGGGGAAATGCCTTTGAAGTCCCATGGACTCAGCTACAATCCCCGCTCTCTCTGTGGCTGAAAACACTTTAGAGCTTTTAGCTTCGTTTCCCTAATCTTCAGACTGGAATAAGGATAATAATGATATTTATAATGATGATGATGCCCTCTCACAGATTAGCAGACTGTGCATGTGTTAAAGCACACAAAGAACTTCGAACTAGGCTTTGCACATGTTGCATTCTTTTTTTTTATTAATTCAATTTACATCTTGGTCAGTCATAGGCCCCCTCCCTTTTCTCCTCCCAGTCCCACCCTCCCTCCCACATCTCCACTCCCCTATTCTGAAGAATAGGGGAGTGCCTCTACCCAGACACCTCAGCTCATCTGTTCACATGAGGATTGAGTTTGTCTTCCTCCCCTGTGGCTTTGTAGGGAAAGCCATCAGGTGGAAGTGATCAAAAGCAGGCAACATAGTCTGTGTCAGAGATATCCCCCACTCCCCTAACTAGTAAAGCAAAGGACACTATCAATAGAATGAAACGGCAGTCTACATATTGGAAAAAGATCTTCATCAATTCTACATCCAACAAAGAGCTAATATAAAGAATATATAAAGAACTCAATAAATTAAACACCAACAAACCAAATAATCCAATGTAAAAATGAGATACAGAGCTAAACAGAGAAATTTCAACAGAGGAATGATGGAGAAGTACTTAAAGAAATATTCAATGTCTATAGCCACCAGGGAAATGCAAATCAAAACTACTCTGAGATTCCATCTTGCACCTGTCAGAATGGTTAAGATCAAACACTTAAGTGACAACACATGTTGGCGAGGATGTGGAAAAAGGGGAACACTCTTGCATTGCTGTTGGGAGTGGAAACTTGTACCACCACCTTGGAAATCAGTCTGGTGCTGTCTCAGAAAACTGGGATAGCCAGACTTCAAGACCAAGAGGTCCCATTTATTAACTGTAGATCTTAGAGCCTAAGCTGGTGTTCTTTTCAGAAATTTGTCTTCTGTGCCAATGAGTTCAAGGCTCTTACCCACTTTCTCCTCTAGCAGATTTAGTGTATCTGGTTTTATGTTGAGGTCCTTGATCCACTTGAACTTGAGTTTTGTTCAGGGTAATAAATATCGATCTGTTTGCATCTGTCTATCCAGTTAGTCCAGCACCATTTGTTGAAGATGCTGTCTTTTTTCCATTGTATGGGTTTGGCTCCTTTGTCAAAAATCAGGTGTGCATAGGTGTGTAGTTTTATTCCTGGGTCTTCAATTCAATTCCATTAATCAACCATCATATTTCTATGCTAGTACCATGCAGTTTTTATTACTATTGCTCTGTAGTATAGCTTGAGATCAGATACACTTCCAGAAGTTCTATTATTGTATAGGATTATTTTAGCTATTCTGGGTTTTTTTTTGTTTTTGTTTTGTTTTTGTTTTTCCATATGAAGTTTAGAATTGTTCTTTTAAGGTCTGTGAAGAATTGTGTTGGTATTTTGATGGGGACTGCATTGAATCTGTAGATTGCCTTTGGTAAAACGGCCATTTTTACTATGTTAATTCTACCGATCCATGAACATGGAAGATCTTCCATCTTCTGATATCTTCTTCAATTTCTTTCTTCAGAGACTTGAAGTTCATACATAGATGTCTTTGACTTCCTTGGTTAGAGTTACCCCTAGACACTTACTATTATTTGTGGCTATTGTGAAGGGTGTGGTCTCACTAATTTCTTTCTTAGCCCATTTTCCACTTGTATACAAGAGAGTTACTGATTTTTTTTTTTGAGTTAATCTTGTATCCAGCTACTTTGCTGAAAAAGTTTATCAGCTGCAGGAGTTCTCTGGTGGAATTTTTGGTGTCACTTATGTATACTGCCATATCATATGTATATAGTAATACTTTAACTTCTTCCTTTCTGGTTTATATTCCTTTGATCTCCCTTAGTCTTCTTATTGCTCTAGCTAGAACTTCTAGTAGTATATTGAAGAGATATGGAGAGAGTGGGCAGTCTTGTCTTGTCCCTTATTTTAGTGGGGTTGCTTTGAGTTTCTCCCACTCAGTTTGATGTTGGCTATCAGTTTGTTGTAGCCATGACCTTTATTATGTTTAGGCTGATCTCTCCAAGACTTTTATCATGAAGCGTTGTTGGATTTTGTCAAGGGCTTTTTATGCATCTGATGACATGATCATGTGATATTTTCTTTTAGTTTACTTATATTGTGGATTACATTGATGAATTTTCATATGTTGAACCATCCTGCCTCTCCCGGGTAAAGCCTACTTAATTATGGTGGATGATGTGTTTGATGTGTTCGTGAACTTGAATTCAGTTTGTGATCATCTTATTGAGTATTTTTGTATCAGTGTTCATAAAGGAGATTGGTATGAAATTCTGCCTTTGTTGGGTCTTTGTGTGGTTTATCAGGGTGACTGTTGCTTCACAGAATGAGTTTGGTAATGTTCATTCTGTTTCTATATTGTGGAATAGTTTGAGGAGTACTGGTATTAGCTCTTTGAAAGTCTGGTAGAATGCCATGCTAAAACGATCTGGTCTAGGACTTTTTTGGTTGGAAGACTTGATGGCTGCTTTTATTTCCTTAAGAATTATAGGACTTGTTTACCTGATCTTGATTCAACTTTGGTAAGTGGAATCTATCATGAAAATTGTCTATTTTATTTAGATTTTCAGGTAGGACATATAAGCCTTAAAGGTCAGGGCACAGGCACCTCAGGTGGAAGCTGCACGGTTGGGGGGTAAGGTAGTGAGGATGTCAGCCTCAGGTGCCAATTGCAAGGGATCCAGTGCCTCCGAAGGCAGCTGAACTGTAGCTTACAGGTCTACCAGACACTGTGTTCCTGAGACTCATTCACTGGGCTCTGCCATATTGGATCCAGTATTTGTATGATTTTATTGTCTGCCTGGTCACCACAGGGGGACCAGTAGAACCATGGTTTGGAAGTTGGGATGATGTCCCAGGAATCCAGATGCTGTCCTCAGGGGAGCAGGAGAGATCTGATATCTGGCTGTTGGAGCCTGAGGGTCCCTGGACCTGGGGGCCTGCACTCTCTTGAGTATGAACAAAGGGCTGAGAGCTTATAGTTGGTGACTCTTGGGTGGGGGTGCAGAAGATGGCCACTGGGTTGGAATGGGAGCTGAATTTGATCATCCCCAACTCCCCAGATGTCCCCTCCAGTCTGTGAAGCACCAAAGTCGGTGTTTTGGATCCAACTGCCTGTTTATTCATCAGTCTCTGATGTTCTGCCTCTGAGATACAGTACACACTGGATGCCACCATCTTGGAGCCACGACATGTTGCATCTTAGTGCGTCTTAGTGTATCTTTGCTATTTCTGTTGACATGGCTTCTATGTTTGTACCTCCCATTCAAGATCTTGGGTGGGGGTGCAGTCTTTTAAAAAATGAGTAGAGTAGAAACTTATGCCTGTTTTGATAAATTTCAGATATAAATGATGTGTTTTCATATTGTAAACTTTTTTTGTTCAGGAATAACATCAAATATACAATTGCGACACATATGATTAACAGAAGATATTAGTAAATGCTGACAGATGGGTTAGCTTTACACTAAGATCATCTTTACAGAGGGACTCTGTCCTGCACATGCCTTGTCCTTACAAATATGGAGGAACTTTCATGTGATGGAATATTTTATGTAGATGGGTCAAGGAATTCTTGAGTTTGGGGGGAATGTCTTCAGATCTTTTTGTTTGTGCCATTCATCTATTTCTCATTCTTCTTCTTTATTGGGAATATCCAGCATACCACACCTTGGCTTTTGAAAAGGTCAGTGGTTTCCTCATACTAGTAAGCAGGCATTATTTGAAATTGGCAAAACTGAAATTCTGGTTCCTCTCTGTGAGCTCAACAGAAGGACGGAAAACTTAGGTTGACACATGAAGGCTCAACTTCAGCCTGCTTACATAAGTGGTGAATCAACAGGTTTGACAACTGAAATCCTCAGAGGTTTGGAAGGGGTGTGTGTAAATGTCACATTTCTGACACCAGGATAAAGGGTATCTTTCTCCTGCTCCAGTCTGTGTAGCTAGCTTCCTGAGCAGGTATTCTCATCTTGTAGATACTTAAACTAGTTTTTAATGTTATTTTTAAAATGGTGATGTGACATAGGTGGAATGTCCCCTTCTCTCCCTCTCAATTTTATTTCTTCCTTCTTCCTTCTTGACTCTCCCCTTCTCTTATTCTTTATTTTTTCTTTTAAAAATATTTTAAAATGACATTCTTCTTAAAATGTAACTTTAATGTCACTCTACTGCTAAATTAGTTTGAAGATGGCATTAATTCCTCATCACAGATACCCTTTTTCTTCTCAACCCAAACCCATCAGTCTATCAAGAACAGTATTCCCTTCATGATATATACAAATAGCATGAGAAATGCCCCCAGACTCCCTGGTTCTGAGAATTGACTTGTAGAGGGAAGACTGTACCTTTCCCTTGATCCCTCTCTAGGCTGTTTATAGCAAGAATAATAACAGCAATACAAAACTTCTGTAAAGCTCAAGAAAGAGCATCGGATGTCTCCATAGACAGTCATGCTTGTGGACTCTCCTCTGAAATGTAGAATACAAAACAAATGCAAAAAGTAATTTTCAGTTGAGAATTTAAAGGAAAATATCTGGCACCAAAGGAGGTCTGCATGGATACAATTAAGCTTTGAATTTTATTTCTCTAGTTATGGATTTGTCCCATGAGAGGTGATGTGCTTCACAATCTCAACCTGTGTGAAGCAGGACCAGCACAAAGCATACATGCTGTTCGAGGCACCAAGAAATCTTATGCTTACTTACAGCTTGAAATGGAAAATGATCATTCTGGAGAACTAATAGACTGACAGTCATATGAAACAGTATCTAAACTTCTTCTGATGCAATTCAGATAAAATAGAATTGTTTTAGTGCTTGCAAGGATATGTGTACTTGCTTGTAAATTTTATTCCACCAGATGCCTTGAGAGGAGTGTACAAACCCCATTGTTCTGTGCCACCCATATACATTTGAGCATGATGGGGCATGCTGTTGGAAGTGGCATTACAGAGCATCTAATCCACTAATTATATGGAGAACCCAAAACCCAGAAAGGCCAAATGATTTTGGCATACCCAGATGACTTTTTGAATGGCTGAACAGACTTTTTAAATATATTCTTCTCATATTTCATCTGTAATACTTTGAATTCTCATGAGGTTGAACTTTTTGAGGGTAGATATGTCACGCATCAACACCTTTATCCATTCATGCGGTCAAATTGTAGTAAATATTAATTTTTACTAAGCCTGATGCTGAATACTTGATAAGAAATATAAGTTTTTTGATTCACTGCTTGGGGCCTTTTCTTGGTATTGGGGGTGGGAGGCATTATTATATCATATAGTAGATGATGTTACAACATAAAAGATAGTGAGTTCTTAGCATGTGTTCCACTTCTTCTTTTTACACAGCAACTGATGGGAGCCAGACATGGTGGCCTATGCCTGTAATCCTAATACTAAGGGATCGGAGACAGGAAGATTGTCTTGAGTTTCAGGTTAGCTTGGACCACATTGTGAATTTTGGGCCAGCCTGTAGAGCAAAATTGTGTCAATAAACAAACAAACAAACAAACATTAATGACATCACAAGATCATTCTCATGAACTCATATCATTTTAATTATCTCCCCAAAAGTCTTATTACAAAAACATGAATTTAAGGATTGACCATTGAACATGTGAACTTTGAGAGGAGATGCCCAAGCCTTGCAGTACCCTGTGAGCATTGTGCTGAGTTGATGAACAATAGAGATATGAGGGTGAGCAAAATAAGCTGCCTGATGTCAAGGAGCTTATTGCACCAGCAATGAGAATACAGTGTGATGAGTATAGAAAACACCGTGGAGTGCCCAGAGAGACACAACAGAAGAGAAAACTGACTCTGCAGAAAGTGCCAGGAAAGCGTTTTGAGAATATTTTAGTTGAAATATGAAGAAGGGCAGTTCCTTCCTTAGAAAAGGGCCCAAGATCTAAAAACTTTCTAATAATACTAATATCAAATACAGATAAATTTCAGGACCATAAGCCTCTAATATAATATTTAATATTTACTTTATTTGCTCCCACACTCGATTTAGCTGTAATTTTACTGGCCCTGATGCTATTAATTTATTCTACCTTGCCTTATTAAGATAAAGGCTTTGATCTTTTAAGACATCTATATATTACAGAAAACCAGAGTTCCAGCTGGTACATAATATGAGAAGAACTCTGACACTATAAAACAATAGCAATGACAGGTACAAGCAGGACCCACCAAGGAATGATGCAAATGTTGAAGAAGGTTTGAGAAATGTCAACTATTTCCATAGCCCCCAGGAGCCTACCCCCAACTCTTTCCAAATTACAAAAGCTAAAATGCTAACTTTAGAGTGGAGAAACCCAGCAGGTTCCTCTGAAAGTGACCAAGCTCAAGGTCAACTCTGATAGGATGCTCTGATAACATCTATCCCCCAAAGCATATTCTTAATGGGTTTATTGTTTCTGAGGACTTGTCTAAAGGGTCAGACCACAAAAGACAAAGAAAAGGAAGGGAACCATGATATAAAGGTGAAGAAAGAAAACTTTTTTTATTTTATTTTATTATTTTTTATTTTTTATTTTTTTTTTACTTTATTTATTTATTTATTTTTTTAAGATATGATTTCTCTGTGTGGCCTTGGCTGTCCTGGGCTTGCTTTGTGTACCAGGCTGGCCTTGAACTCACAGACATCCAAGAAGGAACTTTTAAGCCCTAAATTCAACCTGAGTCACTGAATGGACAGGGAGTTGAAAAGGAAAAAATAGTTTATAAGTTTATAAGCTGCAGAGAGTTTGGAGAACTATGCCCTGCTGATTTTTTTGTTTGATTATTGTACCATGAATACACAAGATATGAACAAAATAGGAACTCAGTGAAAAGCCAAGTACATGTCAAATCTCTATTATTGTATAAATTTTCTAAGTTTAAAATTATTTCAAAATTATTTATGAAATTATTATTAAAAGTTTTCATTAGGACCATTTCTTCGTGAATTTGACTTTGAAGACAAGTTAAAGCATTTAAACTAATTTAGATTATTGCACTAAAGAAAATGTGGAAGAAAAAGAAGAATGGACACACTTCTGTAGTATCTTTATTCTAGAATTTCAATAAAGCATAGAAATTCAAGTATGGAATTTATGCATAAGATTAATTCTGTCATTTAACTTAGACCAAGATTAGTCTTAACTGATTTCAGAATTAGTCTTTGTTAGTCTAGTGTTCATTTAAATTTAGATAAAAATATTATATGAAAGAACAACATTCTTCGATATATCTAGGAGGCTGGTGTAGGTATAAAAGAAAGAAGGGTGGAGCCATATAACCCTCCCCATAAAGAAAATGGAATGCAGTTTATTTAGGGACTACTTTTTATCTCCAGGGGACCTTATTGGCTTGAGACAAGTGGCATCATGGAATTGAGATTTCATTTTGAAACTTCCCAATAGCTACTATTTTCATTACTCACCTGATACCTTCTTGGCTTTTCCCTTATGACAGGTGGTTATCACTGTGAGCAACGGATTTTAACTGAGGGATTTTCTAAGCTATTCAAGTATAAGGATTTTCAGATAACGCTATGTCTATGCTCTGGCATTCTAGCCAGACAGCTATGCTCTGAAGTCCTGCACTAGTTTGTTTTTGTTTTTGTTTTTGACCTCATCTGAACTTAGTGGACTTTGTTGGAAACTTATTTCAAATGATATCCTGTGTTAGAAATTCTCACTCTTTTAAAACAGGTAGATTCTAGGCCTAATTGCTAAATTCTCTTCACTTAAAATTTTGTGCAATCAAGGTGAAAGGTTTGTTTCCAAGGAAACAAATGCACAGGATTTTTATCACATAAAATGTTTTCTGCAAGAAAATCCCATAACCAGTCTCCAGGGAGATACTGTGTTACAAGATAGCTCTCACTGAAGATTCCTTCAGAAGAATATTTTATCTTTGTTATTCTAGAAGCATCATATATTTTTGTGGTCATCATGACTTTACATAAAAAAAAAATTAGCATCAGAACCACGGCCATCACTTTATTAGGTCATGTGATATACAACGTGAGACAGTGTGTTTTTCCCCTGTCCATTAGCTCATTTTTATATTGGAATCTAAACAACATCCCTTCCAGATGTTCACTGGAGAGAAGGCAACCTATTTAAGGACAGTACTTGTCATCCTGAAGGCTGAAAAAGAACCTCATCCCTCATTGGTACTTATTTCAAGTTGGAGGTGATTGCTTCCTGTTAAAAAGACAATTTAAAAAATGCTCAAGTAGCCTGGGTTTTGCATACTCTTGTAGTTAAATTAAAACTAAGTAAATTGGCTGAAATGGATTCTGGTCACAAAAATTTGAGGCTTTGTTCTGATCTGACTTGTTATACTCTTGACCTTGCCCACAGGGATACTTGAATTCTGAGACACCAGGTTATTCATCTTGCAGCCTTGACCTAGATTATAAGTGGTACACAAATGTCTGATACTGTGATGAAAGAGCTAAGTAATTACATATTGAAAAGGCACATTTTTAAAAGTAGAAAGCAAGCAACTATGAAATGATGGGGTGCAGGGCATAACCGTCGAAATTAAAAGTCACAACTCTGCCCCTGACTGACTCCGTGACAGCAAAACACTAAAATCTCCGTGTAAAGCGAAGAATGTCTACCCCACTGGGTGGTTAATCAGAGTAATGTATGTTAAAAATATATCGGGGCCCAGTGGGATGGCTCAGTGGGTAAGTGTGCCTGTCACCATGCATGAGGTTCTGAGCTCAACCCCACTGGGGAGGTGGGAGGAGGGAGCTGACCCCACCAGTTGTCTTCTGAACTTCGCACACCTACAAGAGCCCACATTGGAAGACTTTTGTTTATTATCCGTGGCTATCTGATGCAACTTCTTGCAAATAACCCTCCTTGAACTCACCATGTAGCCCAGCCTGGCCTCAAACCTTCCTGTCTCAACCTCCTGGCTACAGATAATATCTAGCACTGAAGGGATTTCTTTAAAATACAGGAATCACTCCAGCAAGACTCTTAATTCTTACTATGTGAAAACGGTACCCATGACATTTGATTTTTTTTTTCTCCTCATTTAGGAGATAAATTACTTTTTCTTTGTTTTTACTGCAGAGCGCATGTGCAGGGCCAGCTAATGTGAAATGATTTAAAGACAGTATTTTGTTAGAGTAGCCCTATTGCTTGAAAGGCACTTTTCTCAGCCTAACTCTACTTGTAAAAGCCCTTGAATTTTTGTCTTCAGAGGTGAAACGTAGCTATCTACTGGGCCCCAATGTTTTTTTTTTTTATTTTATTTTAAAAATTAAAATATAATTACATCATCTCACCCCTCCATCAAACCACTTTCCCTCTCATGTCCCCGCACCTGCTCCCTCTCAAATTCATGGCCTCTTTTTTTTATTATTAAATGTTACATATATACTTACACATACACATAAAGATATAGATGTTACATATATATGCACGTATACACACGTGTGTATACACACAGGTATATGCATATAAAATGCAGCTTTATGAGTGCATTTAGTGCTGATTATATGTATATGGTTCCAGGGCTGGACACTTGGTATTAGGAAGTCAGTTAAGGGGCTCATCCCCAGGGAAAACTATTTCTTTCCATCTCAGGAGTCATTAGTTTCCTATAGTCTTTTTTTTCTCCCCTAGGGATGAGGCCCTCTGAGGTTTTCCCTTCCATATAAGCTTTCCTATTGGTGTTTTACTTACTCTGGTCTTGTTTAGGCTGCAATCAATAGTGTCAGGGAGACTGCCGTTTCTAAGAGATGGTAATGTCGCAGCAGAATCTCCGGTCCTCTGGCTCTTAAAATCTTTCTGCCCCTTCTTCTACAATGTCCCTGCCTTAGGTATGTGGGGGGGGGGGGAGTGGGGGACTGGATAGGTGGGAGGGCGCTGTTGCAGATTTTTTTGCTGAGGCTGGGCATTCCACAGTCAGTTGTTTTCTATACGTTGACCGGTTGTGGCTTCTGTAATGGTCTCTGCAGCAAAGAGAAGCTTCTTTGATGAGGCATGAGAAATTATACTAGTTTAGTAAAGTGGCAGTGATGCCTTCTCCTCTATGGCACATGACCTCACTATCCCCTCATGATTCACTAGGTTTACAGTACCAAGCGTGAACTCACTCCCTTTAAGTGGGCCTTAGGTCCAGCTAGACAGCTATTGGCTACCACGATTTAAGTGTTTTGCCTTTAGGGATATCTTGCCATGCTGGTCATTGTTATGGTTCATAGGCATCAAAGCTTGAGAAGGCTGTTGATTGACTTGGACATAGGAGCTGACAGCCCAAGAAGGTGAGAGAGTGGGCTGACGTGTGAAATAGAAGCAGGCCTTTGCATAGGAGATCTGGAAAATCCTCTTTAGAAAGACATAATGGACAGTAGGAATATCAGATAGCAAGTACTAACAAGATATGATCTCAGATAGCAGAAAAACCTTCGAGCAGTTATTCATTCATTCATTCATTTATATGACAATTACTCATTGAGTGTTCAGTGCTAAGGACTGGGCTAGACACTGTCCACATGCAGGATCTCTTTTGAACATTAGTGGGGAAGAACGTGATGAGCAGCATGTGTCACATGCTGACGTACACTGCTCAGATTCCTGTAAGGTCTGACCTGCACTTAGTCTCCTAGCTGCCTTCAGACAGTAGCAATTGTGGGCTCCTGTCTAGGCCCATGCTCCCTCCTGGGAGTAGCTGGCATCCAATCACTAATTGATGTGCCTTACATTTACTCTCAGTTTTGAGCATCACTTAAAGACCATTCTATCCCCAGAGTCCCGGTAGGCTCAGCTGAGGCCTCTCATGCTATAAAATCACAGTTCACCTTTCTCTCTAATTCCATTTCTCTTTACCTCTTAGGCGCAACTTCCTCCCTAAACAGCAGACTCTAAACCTCTTGTTCCCAGATTTTAATAACTTGTTCTATTTTCTGGAAACTCTCCTCTGTTCTGTTTTGTGTATAGGCCCCTGTGTACATCTACTCAAATGTGAGTTTGGTCATGAAGTCCAGGGGATAACCTTATGTATTGTCACTTAAGCACCGTCCACTTTTGTATGAGACAGAGGCTCTCAGTGGACTGATGCTCACTAAGCAGGCTATGCAAGCCAGTCCAAGGATCTCCCCTCTAGCTCCCCAGCACTAGGATTACAAGCACAAGCCATCATGCCCAGCTTTTTTACAGAGGTTCTAATGACTGAAGTCATGGCCTCCTGCTTGAAAGACAAGCACCATAACCGAGTGAGCCATCTCCCCAGGCCCTGGAAATATGTTTTAATAACAAAGCCTCTAAAGCTAAAGGGGTTTTATTTCATCCAAGTTCAACCAAGGCAGTTCCTGGTGGCACCCAGACATCATCTCTAAATGCTGGGCCTATTATAACAGTTCAGCAATGTGAAATAGGGTGCAAGTTTGGAACTGGCCCTAAATGGTCATTTTCTCAACCCAGTCCCAGGCTGAGAACCAGAGGCTCTCAGCATCAGTTGAAATGGTTCCACAGAACTAAATCGAGAGATAGAGTAATGGGCCTAATTGTTATCATTAACAGAAGAGGGGGGGAAACTAGCAAGGGGAAGGAGATTGACAAACTGGAAGTAGACATTTGTACCATTTGTCTTAACTCCTTGTTAAGGAGTCACTTCCACTAAGCGGATATTTGTTTAACCTTATTGTTCTCCACATGTAACAAAAATTGGATGAACCAAATAAGGCATTACTAAAATCATCCCACAAATTACTTATGAGAAATTATGTATTTAAAAAAAAAACCAGTAACATTAAAAAGCAGACACTGAATTGAGAATTGTGCAGGGCTGAGGAGATAATTCAGCAAGGGCGGTAGGGATAACAGTACTTGGTGTGCAAGCGGAAAAACCAGAGTTCAATCCCCAGTACCTAAGTGAAAGCTGGGCATGGATACACAAGCCTGCAGCTAACACGGTACTGTAGAAGGCAAAGACAGGGGGACTCCTGCCCCAAGCAGCTCACTGGCACAAAGAGCATGTGGTAAGAGATGCTGTCTTGAGGGAATAAGGCAGAGCGATGAGCAGAGCACCCAAAGTCTTCCTCTCACTTCCGCAGAATACCTGTGTATGCAACACCCCCCCCATGCTCATACACACAAAGAGAAGCTATGCATGCAGGAGAAAATTAGCATTTGTGATGCAAGTATATGTCAAATAATACAAACAGGAATCTCAGGCAATGCTGATACTAATCGTCAGTACTTTGTGAGTGCTCAGTATATTACTAGCTAATGAAGAAATAATGGACAGATATTTTAAATTTCTTCTAGTAGAAATTGTGTACACTTTATCTGAAATGCTTGGGAAAAGAGGTAGCTTGGACTTCAGAATCTTACTTGCATATGCAAGTTTGGATCACAATTATAGATACCTTATTTACAACTTTATACATTTTTATTTTATTTTTTGTAATTTATTCACTTTATATCACGATTGTAGCCCCATCTCTCATCTCCTCCTGGTCCCTCTCTCCCTCCCTTTTCCCCCATTATCCCTGGTCCACAGAAATGGGGATCCTCCTCCCCTAACATTTGACCCCAGCGTCTCAAGGACTGCCTGGTTCATCTTCCTCTGTGGTCTGGCAAGGCCACCCCTCCAGGGGGAAGCGATCAAAGAACAGACAACAGAATCCATGTCATTTTGTATCTGAAAAAAAAAAAAAAAAAGTTCGCTCATGTCATCATTAAGTTGCCACTTAAAAAGGTTTTGATTCCGGAGCAGTTTGGACAGAATTTCAGATTAGGTTTACAGAACCTGTTGTAACCATTCCCTTCAAACAATATATACTGAGGGCTTACTCTGTAGTATACATTATGGTAATCAGTGGACATAGGACAGCGAATGAGAGGCATATTCCCTGCTTCCTGGTACCTTACATTGTACCAGGAGTACCAGCAGAGTCGATGGGTAAACACAGAGGTGGCCAATACCTCTGGGTTAGCTGACATCTGAGTACTGAGAAGAGCCTTCCAACAAAAGGCCAGTTTAGAGCCCTGTGAAGCGGCGTGTTGAGCTTTGAAGAATAGAAAGAAGGGAGGATTGCTGGAGCAGAGCAAGCTGGAATGACATGGATGAGCTGGCCACTTGAGGGCTTTGAAGTAGACTTTGGAGTTTGTTCTGTACAAACAGGAAGTTTGACTTCTTTCCCTGCTTGCATCCCCTTAATTTCCTTCTCTTGCCTTATTGCTCCAGCTGCTACTTCACGTAAAATATTGAAAAGGTGTGTGGATAGTGGACATCCTTATATCATTCTCAATTTCAGTGGGATTGCTGTAAGCTTTTCTCTACTTAGGATGATGTGAAGTGTGGGTTTCCCATATAGCTTTTATTATATTGAGGCATGACTTTTATCATGAAGGCATGTTGAATTTTATCAAAGACTTCTGAGTCTATTGAGATGATTGTGATTTTTGTCTTTAAGTCCCTTTATGTGGTTTATTACACTCATTGACTTGTGTATGTTGAACCATCTATGCATTTCAGAACTAAAGCTCATCTTGGTGATGGTAGATTATCTTTTCAACATATGCCTATATTCTATTTGCAATTATTTTTTTGAGATTTTTCAATCTATATTATACTAAGGATATTGTCCTTTAGTTTGATTTTTTGTTTTGTCTTTGTTTAATTTTTATACTAGAGTTTTACTAGTTTTTATTTTTTCTCTTTTTAAAAAAAATAGTTTATAATAATTGGCTTTAGATCTTCTTTGAAAGTCTAGAAGAATTCTGCTGTGACTCCATCTGGCCCTGGACTTTTCTTAGTTGGAAGGCCTTTTATTAATACTTCAGTCTTCTCATTTGCTATGAGTTTGTTTAGGTTGTTGACTTTTACTTGGTTTCATTTTGATGGTCTGGCTGCACTTAGCAATTCCTACATTTCTTTTAAGTTTTCCTACTTAATGGAATAGAGATTTTTAAAAGTATTCACTCATGGTTCTCTGAATTGCTTTGGTATCTGTTTTAATGTTTTTCCTGTCCATTTTTGCTTCTGTTAATTTGAATCCTTTTAGTCTTTTAGTTAGTTGGACCAAGAGGCTCTCAATCTTTTTTTTTTTTATCTTCTTGAAGAACTGGCTCTTCACTTCACTTCACTGATTCTTTGTATTTTTTTTTAATTTGTTCTAATTTATTGATTTCTGCTCCGATTTTTATTGTTTCAGGCCATCAATTGGGTTTGGATTTGGTTTGTTTTTGTTTTTCCAAATTTTTAAATTGTATCATTTTGGGAACTCCTCTAATTTTTTTATGCTATTTTTCTTTAAATTTTGTTTTTAAGATTGTGTTCTTTTTAGAACAGTTTTAAGCTCAAATTGAGTTTCTGGTATAAAGTACAGAGTTCCCACATATTTCTTACTCCTACATTGGCCTCTGATCCTCACCATCTCAGTGGTGCATGTGCTATAATTAGTGAATCTTCCAGAACTCATCATTATTTTTTTCAAATCTATACCTTCTATTAGGCTTAGTCTTAGTGTTATACATTCTATAGATTTAAATTTTTTCCCTTAGTTTTTTATTATTAGTTCCTGTATCTTTGAGATTATAATATCATTTCCCATTTTCTTTCCTCCCTTGAAACACTCTTATATACCCCTACTTGCTCTCATGGATTTTTTTCATATATATATATATATGAATTATAAATATACTTATATATTTATGAATATACAACCTGCTTATTCTATATAGGTGTTACCTACATGTATGTTTGTGTGTGTGTGTGTGTGTGTCAGGGCAGACCATATGGTATCAGTTGGTGTGCTCTTCCTCAGGAAGGCTTTTTCTCCCACTCTCAGTATTCCTAAGTTGCCTGTAGCTTTTTGTGTAGGGTTGAGATTTCATGGGCTTTCCCTTGCTATTTAGCATGTCTATTGTTGTTTAACTTGTTCAGCTCCTGTTTTGTCAGTCATGTTGATGAGACTTTATGGGTGGAGCTTCTGCCATTTCTAGGGGACCCAGTCTCACAGCAAGCTCCCTTTTTTCCTGGCTTTTATAGTCTTTCAGCCTCCTCTTCTGCAGTGTTTACTGAGTGTTAGGTGCAAGAGTTGTTTTGCAGATGTATCTTTTGAGACTGGGATCCATAAATCTGTATTTTGATTACTTGTGATTTTATTTAATGATCTTCATCTGTCACAAAGACACATTTCTTTGATGATGGGTAAGGAATACACTTACCTGAGACTATAAGGACAACTATTTAGGACATTGTTGGGGATTATGCTGGCTTAGTAAAGCGGTGGTGGTAGGTTTTCCCCTAAGATCCATAACTTCACTATCCCTGGCTGGGTTTCCAGTTCAGGCCTTGTATCCCTCTTGTGAAGCAGGTCTTAAGTCCAATTAGAAAGCTCTTAGTTACTGCCAGGTTTCACTATTGAACCCTGAGGGTTATCATGGTGTGTTTGTGGTGGTTCTTAGCCATCCTAGTTGGGTAGGACTTTCAGTTCTTCCCTCATTTGGAAGCTTGCATGATGCCTTCTGGTACAGTTTTAGCTAGTCCACAAGGAGAGGCCTTCAAATCAGTTCCAGCTCAGGGGGCTCTGGGCCTTGCATCTGAAGTTCATGGAATTTTGAGCAATAGAAACTTGCATTCCATCTTTAGGGGCCAACCAAGAGTAACAGCAACAACCTGTAGTATTTTGGGAGGGAGATAAATACAGAAGGAGGGTAAATGACAATTAAGAATGTCTGAAAATGTATAAGGAGGCATACTATTAACTATTTACCTAAAATACCTATAATACATGTAATTTGGTATATATATGTATATATATATATATATATACACATATATATATTAGTGTATATATGTATACATATATATTAGTTTAAATGAAACTTTCTCATCTGGGTTGACAATGCTTTCCCGAAGAGTCAAAGACTACCTAACAAAAACCCCAACATTAAGCCTGAGAAGCCCTCTTCTGAATTGTTGGTCAGTGTTATCCAAGAGACTCTGTTTTTTATTGTTGTTGTTGTTGTTGTTGTTATTTTGGTTTGGTTTAGTTTTTGGTTTTATAAGACAGCCATGTATGTAGCCCTGGCTGTCCTAGAATCACTCTGTAGATCAGGCTGACCTCGAACTCACAGAGAACCTTCTGCCTCTGCCTTCCGAGTGCTGGGATCAAAGGCGAGTGACGTCACTGCCCTGTCTCTTCCTGATGTTTTAAGTGTAGATACTTAAAGCTATACATTTCCATTGTAAGACCATCTCCAGTGTTCCCAAGAGGTTTTGGCTCTGTTATGTTTGTATGTGGTGAGAATCCTATTGGATTTGTGACCGGTTTTTCTTAAGCAATGGAGTGATTTGGTCTTACTTATGGCTTAGTAAATTGGGGCGGACCTCAAGAGGCCCTCAAAATCTTGAGGGCATTCAGGAGACCTTCAGTATTCGTTATTATCCTCTTCAGAAGGAGACTGATCGGGAACAGGATGGAAGAGTGGGCAGAATAGAGAAATTTTGGAGTCTGAGAGATTCAAGTTCAAGCCCAGCTCTTTCTAATGGGATGTTATCCTCCCAGGTGAAGTTCCCCTGTTGATAAACAGGACTGGTAGAGGTTAGATCACAGGGCAGTTTTTATAATTTGATGATACATCTTGGCATCCACATGACGGAAGTTGATGTATCACATGACAGATATGAGTGGAATAATGGACTGTGATATACTTGCACTGGATCTCTTTGTTCTTATTTGTTGCTGGTGCTGTGATTGTTGGTGGTCTTAGAAAGGCCTAGAAATCAACTGAAGAGAGGAACAATTGTTTTGGGGGCCCCTTGGCTTAAAATGGAATTTTAAGTGAAGGTCTGATAAAGACATGGGACTGAACTGTTTAATTCTCATTTTTGTGTATTTCTCACTGGTTTGAAATTGTCCACTTTGAGATTTCAGGAATATTGTTTGCTGTCTGCAGTGCACAGTTACCTCAAGTAACTGTTCAGGCAGACTAGGCTACATTTGTAATAGGTATATTTTCATGGAATGGCAGCTCCTCTTTGCCTTAGCAATGATTCAGCACAAGGAAGGCCAGCGCCATCCAACCTGCTTAATGGGCTTTTAGCAGAAGGAGATTCTGCTCTCCCAGGAAGCTGTGGAAAGTCAACTCTAAGACGGCTAAATGCAAGAGTCATCCAAGCAGGGCTACTTGCTACGAGGGCATTTCACAGGCCAGACACCCAGCAATCTTCTATAGTACATTTTCGTGATTTTGTTTAAAGTAAGCAATATGGGAGTACAAGCAGAGAGAAAAGAAATGGGTACAGAATTGGGCAGACTGCTTCTGTTTCCCATCAGTGAGTAAGCCTCCTTTCAGCACTGTCCATATTTGCTTCACACTATAGAGTACTCCACAGAGCTCTAAAGTTCAGGTGAAGCTCCGTACTTCTCACATGCTGTGAGCACTTTTGATTACTATCAATCAGGTATTGGACTAAATCCCAATGTATGTTATTACTATTGCTTAGACTGCAACAAATCCTATAGCCTTCAACTTCACTAATGTTCCTTCCTTGAGTCCTGCCTCTGTGTCCTTTACCAGGTGGAAAACTCAAACTTAGGTTTTCTTGGTGGTTTTGCCATTAAAGTGACTCACAATTCTTGGATTTTGCTACCAAGGGTGAACATAAACCAGATACATATATTTGGCTGTTGACCATATAGCATGACCTGACCATGAAGAAGAAGTATCCAGTTCTCATTCTCCTGTCCCTTTAGGGCCTGTCTGGATGGCTACTAATGTTTTCTCAGTGTAACAGGTACCCAGGGAGCTCAAGCCATCTTCCTCTGACCACATCTGTCTAGAAGCCTGACAAAGCTTTTTCCATTCTATAGTTTAAAGGGAAACAACTCCCAGGACCTTTCTGTTCCCAAGAACCCAGGTAGGGGGTGAGAAGAAGCTGGGAGCTTCTTAACTCCCTACTTTTTCTATGCCTCTTTTGTCTCTGTCCTAAAATCTTTCTTCTTCCCCAACTTTTACCTGGATAAAGAGCTCAGAGCTTGCCTCTTGCTTCAGTTGGAGAGAAAAAGAAAAGAGAAATGGCACACAGAGAGAAAAGTATAGATTGCTTTCTCGAGTATCATACAGACAAAAGTAGAGAAAAGGGTTTCTGAGGCTTCTGTTCGAGGGTGAAGATCTCTCTAGAGTGAGATAGGGCTACAGATGAATATGTGAAAAACCTAAAGCGCGGTTTGTTTGACATGTCGGAACCATGCTGGCTTCCTCGGGAAGACAGACTGATTTAGCCAGAGAGAAACAATGGTGTGTTGGGCAGGAAATTACAGAGTTGGCATTGCAGAATTGCTTTGGATAAGCCAGTGCAATTATGGGTGGCTTATCAACCTCTCTACTTCATGACAGGATGCACTAAAATAGACATGGCACTTAAAACATCTGAGCTCTCAGAGGTACCATGACCCATTCTCTCTTCTCAGAAACATCATGGCCCTCTTTTATTTCTCCTGCATTTGATTTTTCTCTGTCCCATGTTTCAGAGCCTAAGAAACTCCTACTAATATTATCTGATACTCCATTCTTATATCACATATATATTTAGATTCAGCACCCAAAGAGTGACAGTGTGGTTTAGTGGGCTAAGGATGAATTCTATGCCAAGAGTATGAGATATATATCCCTGACTCACATAAGTTATTTGGTAGATTTATGCGAGGAAGGTTAATTCCACATTTATAAAACATAAATAGAAAATAGCTACTCTATAATTTTGTTCTTATGGTCAAGTGAATGAAAAGATGGTTTATACAATATTTGATTCTCTGTATTTCCTTCCTTCTTTTATTTTTATTTATAAAACTCTTATTTTATGTTAATCATACGCCAAATATTTTGCTTTGGTCCAAGCTCTGAAACTATAGAGACAAAGTACACTATTTCCTTTAATCAATATTGCTTAATGAAAAACGGACACAGAGGAAGCTGCTATATGGTATAGTACATGCAGAGAAGACAGACTATCAACATATCCTGCGTAAGAGAGATAGCCACATTATGTGTATGAAAGAGGACATGATTTGGCTTTGGTAGAGAAATCCTGACCTGAGTTTTATAGTAAGAAGAGCTTGGTGGTGTGCTCTTAATAGATGAGAAACCTCTCAATGTCAGGTGTATTTATGAAAACAATGGTCTGTTAAGCATACATATATAGCTAGGCCATGCAACTTGGAATAATAAATACCTAGAAACAAAATTATCATCATAAAGAAGCCAGATGTAATTCTTATGGTGATGAAAAATCACCAAAGGAATTAGTAACCTCAGACTTCCTGTTGGGACCCCTGTGTCATTAGTAGATCTGAGACTTCAGACTAGAGGCAGAAAAACAAGCCAGCTCAAAGGAGCAACGACAAGGACTTCAACCAGCATAATGACAGTAAGGATGGAGTTCAGAGGATAGAGTAATGCTCGGTGCTTTTGTTGGCTTGGGAATAGGGACTTCAGTAAGGATGGTTGATGCCAATAACTGAGGAAATCAGAAGAAGCAAATTTCTGTGGGAAAGAACTGAATATGGAGCATGTATAACTGGAAGGGTGTGTGAAAACCCCATGTGCAGATGCATGGACAGACGTGGTGAGGAGCTCGTAGCACAGAGAAAGAGCATGGCCAGTAAAGCAGAAACATCCCTGACTTACCAAATACAACTTGAGAGACCCCCACCAAATACTCTCTTGGTTGTTTTCAGTCCTCTCAATAACCTCATTTTGATAATTAAGATATCTGATAATAGAGCTGTTTAACCTGTTGACTTGGGGCTGCAAATGAAATTAATGTAGAATGAACTCTATTTTCATGTCCTGTATTAAAATTAAAGACACGCGAGTTACTCAGTTGGAGTTGGTAACCAAAATCATGAAGTTAATCCTCCCCCAATGCTCCTCTCTGCCAGCAAGAATGCTTATAATGGAAGATTTGTCAAATGGGGACAGATTACTAGAGGAAGCTATCATTCGGAAAGTGAGAAAAGGCAGAAAAGCAATGACTCCAGAGGTATAGGAGAACCATGTTGGCAAACATCTCAGAATAGGACAAAAGAGCATTATAAAGAGGACATACTCAGCATATAAGATGCTGTGAAAAGGTACAGGTAGGAAAGGTCTAATATTTAAGAAATAAATTTGTATTTAGCAATGAGGGTATGCAAATCTGTTTAAAGGTGGGGGAGAAATACCAAGGGGTTTTGGGAAGTTTTAAGGAAAATAACATATACTAGATATTAGACTAAGAACATGTGAGATCGAATGGAAGTCACAGCCAAGGAAAGGAAAACACATACTAGTGACAGTTGATCCAAAGATTCAGGAAGGCAAGGGGATGGCTGATGGTGAATGGTAAAAGCTAAGGTCTACCCTTTAGGAGGTACTTTCATAGCTTCAGAGTGTGTGAGAAAGAAGGGGACCAAGAGCATAGTGATGGGTAGGAACTGATTAAAGAGGACTGTCTCATCCTCCAGAAAAGGATACAGAAGCATTCATTTCAATGCTTTTGTTCATGGCACAGCAGGTGAAGGTGGCAGAAAGTTGAAAGAGATCACAGTTCATTGCTTGAGTTTTCTCACTGAAGTTCGGGATGGAGCTCCTGAGTATGGTGACTCATGGCTGAGTCACTTATTCTAATCCATTCATTTAGAAACCAGAAAGGTTGAGCTGCGTAGTGTGGTATTATTATGCCTAACACAGAGGTGCAAAGACAGTGATTCAGAACCATCAAGTGACTTGTTTGAGGTCACCCAGGTGGCTAATGCCACAGTGTGTACTACATCAAGAGTCTCCAGATTTTTCAGAAATTGGCATTTAGTAGTCTTAAGAGATGTTTATGTATCATCTTTATCAGCCCATCAAAAACAAGGTGTAAAAATAGAAAATAGAAGAAATAGTTCAAAGTAGATGTCTTTCATTGCAACCCTTTCCCTTCTCCATGTAATGACCAAGCTTTAGCAAATATTTAACATCTCTCATCTAATCACTGTCAGAGGCTCTCCATTGTGATGTCAAAAACATAGCAATATTTAGTGAGCATCGATCCATGCCAGGAACTTCTCTGTTTGCCTATCTAAAAGACTATAACCTTCAAAACAACCCAACATGGGTGGCAAACTCCAATATAGCACAAGAAGAGAAACTACCATCTAGTGAAACTAACTGACTCAACACAGATATTAAGTAATGAGCTAGCCTTGTTCAGCCCCAGTATTCATGGTTTTGACAATGCCATGCAGTTTTGGCTCTCAGGAAGTTCATTTTCTTCAAGGAAAACAATGAGAAGAAAGGGTTGGTTTTCCCAAATGAAGCAGCCTGTAACAGGATGATGAAGCAGTTCACAGTGAGTAACAGAAGTGGGTATGGAAAATTGAAGCTGGCAAGTTCCTCCAAATTAGAAGTACATGAAGGGGCCACTATGGACTCGACTTGTTTGGCAGGTAGCATTCAAACAATTTGATTCTCCCTAATCTGACAGTGGTAAGGTGCTTGAAAATTGCCAGGGATTGTCTTAGAGTTCATCAAAATTATATGCATCTTTCATTTTCATGAGGAAATGAGCAAAGAATTGGACTACAGGCAAAACTGAAAATTCATAATCCATGCAATATAGAATCATTGGGTTTCTGTTTGGTGTTGTTCTGTGTTCTAAATTTCAAGATTCTTGGCTTAGAGATTACATCTTATCTCTGTATTACACTGCACACATTTCACTAATCATCAAGGACACAATGTTTAGTTTAATTGATCTAATTAAAATAGTCCAGGTAGGCTTGCTTGTGTGCATTTGTATAAACTCTACAAGCTCAGAGATTCAACCCAAGTTACCAAGATAGACTTTTGCACCTCTCAGGTCAGTAAGTACCTCTCTAGATTTTTTTTTTCAGTAAACCTAAGTTAGTTAGAAATACCCCCTATCATGTAATAGACTCTACTGACACTGAACTAATAAACAGACAAATGAACAAGTATCTTGATCCTTTGCCTTCCACAGAACCTCTTGGACTTCCATAAAGTGTTATTGACTTTGTTTTTAATTTATGTACCTATCAATAATACATTGTGGGAAGGAGTTTGAATTGAGACCAAAAGCATGTGGTTGTAGCCTCTGGATTAATATTTTATCATATTGCCCAAAAGGAAATTACTTAGAACAGCTCTTTTTTTTTTGTTATTGCATCTTCTGTAGATCAGAAATCCAAATAGATCATGGATCAGTTGGGTCCACAGCTTACACCTTTCCAAGCTAAGATTATTGTTGAGTCTTTCCTTCTGGAGATTTTAGGATAAAGCTCTCTTTGTGTTATGTTCCTTGTGGCCAAAGTCTCTCTTACCAAAACCAAGCTCCTCAACGTTGGCCAGTTTCTTTGTCATGTTGCTTCCTCTGTCTTCAAACCAACAGAAGTCTATCTTTCTAAGACCTTGAGTTTGCCTGTCTTTCTCTTCTGCCTAATTTCCCTTTTTCTTGAGTTAAAAAAAAATTCTCTTATAACAGCTCTGGGAATTATATTGGACCTATCAGAAAAATCTAAAATCAGATTTCTCTCTCAAGGTTTGAAACCTCAATAATATCTGCAAATTCCTTTTGTTATTTTTAGTATTATACTTTCATAAATTCAGAGGCACTAACACCTGGAAATTTTTTGGAGATCCTTTTGTCAACAGCTTTCCTTCAGGGAATGTGAGGTGTCACTCAGAGCAACCACTGTTTCTAAAACCATTGTTTCTAAAACAAACAAAACAAAACACAAAAACCCTCACATCTGCTCCAGGGCTGTCTAGTCCAAGTAGAAGTGGACATGATGTGAAAGAAAATAATTTCTTCATGGTTTCCATTGTATAATACTAAGTATTTGTAACCCATTCAAGGTACTCAGAGAAACGTAATAGTTATGTGATATTGAAAGTGGTGCTAGTATTAAATTTGACATAAGAGAATATGCCCATTATTGTGGCAAATTCAAGCCATTTAAACCTAGGCTCTGCCTTAGAGAAGTGATAAGTATACAGATAATATGAATAACAAGTGTATTATTTATTTTTCTGTTCCATTATTTATTGTTCTGACCAAGAACAACTTAGAAGGAGAAAGGGGTTTATTTTTACCTTACAGTTCCAGAAGGGATGGCAGTCCACTATGGCAGGGAAGATATAGCAGAAAGAGCATAAGACAAGGCTGGCAGTAAAGAAACAGAAACATTACATTTCATCCCAATATAGGAAACTCAGGGACAAAAGAAAAAGTGTCAATAGTCTGTAATACTTTAAAGCCTGGCCCCACTTACAACCCTCTCCAGAATGGCTGCACCTTCTATAGGTTTCAAAACTTTCCCAAACAGCACCACCTACTGGAGACCAAGTGTTCATACACATGAGCCCATGGGGGACATTGTTCATTCAAACCACCACAAGGACCGGTAGACAGAAACACAGAAAATCTTCTGGAAGCAGGCACTTTCTTTTCCTTTAGCTGTTCCTGATGCTCATCTTAATCTATTCTCACTAGACAAAGGGGATACAAAGGGAGCTCAGTTTGTCATCTTGTCATTTACTCCACTCACCAACCAACCCTTGATACAATAACAATCTCCCAAATCCAGCCAGACCAACCATTTAAAGACATTGCCTCAGAGAGGGCCAGGGACTAGGAAAGGTCAGCAAAGCCTCCCAGAGTTAAAAATAGACAGCCAGGAAACAAAGGACACAGTGCAACTTTTACAACCATGAATTAAATGCAAAGAATGACACATCATTGCATAAGTGACAGAAAATATCATTTAAATGTCAAAAGAGCTTCAGATGGCTTTAATCATGGAAGAAAACCTCTCAAAATATGTTCAATGTCTTAATGTTATAAAATTATTTTTAAAAGGCATTGTTTGATAACATAAAGCATAGAAATCAGTTGTATTTTCTGACCACTCATAGGAATCCTTATGTTCATTTTGTGAAACTTTTGCCTTGGTAAATTCCCAAGGCTCTCAGAGACTGTGAATATATTTGAATGAAAGAAAATTATTTAACTTAGCAATTGTGTGAAAGTGTAACCTGTGTGTTGTTAGTTAGAGTCCAGTCTCCTGTGGGGGCTACATCTTTACTGGGAGAACTGGGTGCGGAATAGATCCTTCTAATTGTTTGACTTTGACTAATTCCACATATATTTTCACCCTCTTGAAAATTAGCTTCGTGGAAATCAGTTCCCGCACTTCTGCCGCCCACTTTCATTTTAGAGCTCTGTTTTGAAGCTTGTGAGATATATTTAAAAACATCATATTAACATTTTAGTCTCTGTCTGGATACAGTAGTTTCACATATGCTGGCTTTTTTTTTTTTGGCAGATGCAGAATTTTACTAGATTTTGGTTGTCAAAGATATCAATCCAAGTAAGGCTAAATATACGTGGACATATGTATTATGTGTACATGCATGTGAATTTGTATATGTGTTTATAGAGAATTACTTTCTGTTCATTAATTAAATATCTTTTGCGCTTCTCCTGTGTTCTCAGCAATGACCTGAACACTAAGAAAAGATTATTAAAACACAAGTCCCAGATTCCACAGAGCTCTTAAAATACTTTTTGAGGCAAAATTAAAATTGTATATTGTAGTTATTGTTGCAATAACAGCCAGAATCACATACAAATAATTTTATAAATACAGAAAAACAAAACAGTAAGCGAGGCAAAAAGGATTGAGCAAGGCACCTGGTGATGACTATTTTAGTCCAAAGGTCTTTAAAATACTTTGTTGGATCTATTGGTGACAGTGCTTTGGATATCATTGGATTGTATTAAACATTCAGCTTAGATGAATGTGGGATTTGAAGAGGAGAGAGTTAGAGTAAAAGAGAGAGAAATGATTCCTCTTAAAGATGTCCATAATTGTTTAGGGCGATGGCTTCCCCAAGCCTTAACCTATTAGGAGCAAAAAGCATGGTTCATCTTCCCACACTGAAGAAAGGCAAGCTGAGTGACATATCTGATCTGGGACTCTAAAAATGAGGTCTTGAAGGGCATCTTAGAGCATTCACTTTTAGAATGAGCTTCTTTTGGCCAGTCTTGTATCATACTGTATGTCAGGACATGGGCTTCTCTTCTGTGTGTCAGACATTACTCTAATTCAGACAGAAATGCAATGTATTATGCCCTTGAGGCAGTCTTGAAAACAGCCAGGGAGTAGGGGTAGATTGATATGAGCTCAAGAAACATGATAAAAGGTAGCAAGGAAACCATCAACAGCAAGTCTCCAGCTTGTTCACACGTTGCTTTGCTCGCTCAAAGCACTCCAAAATTAGAAAAGCTACAGTCCTTTGCCAAGAACTCAGTATGCAAATATTTCCTAATGAAGAAGCCATAGGAGAAACTTGAATTTTTTGGTTGCAATGTTCAGACACACTGATGGTGATTTTGTTGTTGTTGTTGACAGTGCAAGATTAAAAAGCAAGCATGATGAGGTTCGTTTGCAAGAACACCTACTTTAAAAATAACCCTGCTGTCATAGGAAATAATTTCTGGATTGACTTGTCTGTGTGTGTGTTTGAAAAAAAAAAACCTGAGTCAATATGAAATACTGAAACATAGCTGTTAGTTTCATATGTAACACTGGCATTGAAGACAAAAAAAAAAATTGATTTCAAGTACCACAGCTGTGGTTTGATTCAGTGTGAAGTTTTGCTCTTATATATAAAAAACTGTTAATATTTTATTGTAAAATAATTGCAAATAAAAAAGGTCATATAGTGAGATTAGCCAGACCCAAAGTCTATACATCTCAAAGAAGGTCTACGCTGTTAGAACAACCATTGGGAAACATGGAGCTTTGCTCTGGGTCAGATGCTTTCACTATAGGTTGCATTTTAATGCACCTACCACCACAAAAACAAAAACAAGAAGGAAAAATTCACTGACAGTTAAAATTGTATGTATGTGTGTAAATGCATATGTGCATGTATACAGTCTATCATGCTCTATGAGAACAAGGATAAATATTAGGAAATGAAAATGGAGTGGTGCGGGTAAAGGACATAAGTCGTGAAAGAGGGTATAAAGCTAATTGTTTCTTTAATTTTTCTTTTTGGTTGACATGTCACAGGCAGTAAATTGTTGGCAACTGTAGTTCAGAAAGGCATTAAAAGTAAACAGCAGTTGAGGGTTAGCTTCAACACTCACTCCAGCCACCTGCCAAATCTCTGAAAAAGTTCTCCTGCCAACATAGTAAGAATAATCATAAGCAAAAAGAAGAGATATTTATAAGAGGCTGTGAAAACAATGTGAAGACCTGCACACAGAAGCCAGGTACTAAATTAGAACAAAAAGCTGGCAAAATGCTAGAAGAACTGGGAGAGTATCACATTAGTACAGAAAATACTTATAGATCACTGCCCTTTCCCTAGACATCTGGCTACCAAAAAAAAAAGGAAGAAAGAACAAAAAGAGAAAGAAAAGAAAGACAGAAGGAAGGAAGGAAGGAAGGAAGGAAAGAAGGAAGGAAGGAAGGAAAGAAGGAAGGAAGGAAGGAAGGAAGGAAGGAAGGAAGGACAAGAACACAGCCCCTGTCTTCAAGGTTTGTCTTCTAATGAGAGAAACAGGTCCACAGCTATCTACCTTATGAATTCTTCACACAGCAGAAGGTTGAGTGAAGAGAAGTTGGAAGCTTCAGTGGGTAGATAACATTTGAGTGGAGCCTTAACAAGTAGGTTTGACATCAACAAGGAGAGAAAAAGAAAGTAGCAACCGATCAAGGTCAGGTACCACATAGAGGATCCACATAGAGGATCCACATAGAGGATCCAGGGCAACATTTGTTCATGAGAGAAGATAAGAAAGGGATTCCTGAACACAAAGGCGACACAGTGCTCTCGGTCTTTGATATATGCCTAGCACAGTGATTGTTCTGGTTGAAGGGGTGATCTAGATGGAATTCTGGACATTCCTCTTTGTGACCAGGGCGCTAATTTTAGTTTGAGAGGAGAAGGATACATGGGAAAAAAATCACTTACCTTCTCAGAATACAGCTATGGATTTCACTTTGGGCCACAGAAGCATAAATAGGCTTTTAGCAGGTATTCTGGAAGGTTTTTTAATGACAAAAAAGACATTGCGGGTTATCTTCTATTTCATTTTCCCATTTATTCTTTCTAGTCTGTTTCCAAAGATAGCCATCTCTCAACTAGGTAGACAGAAGGCTAAGGATCCTAGAGGGAAGAGAGAAAGCCTGATCAGGCATCTGTGAGGGCTCTGAGCTGCCTGCTGTAGTCTCCTTGCAATGAACAGAGAAACACACTTGTTTAAACCAATGCATCTGAAATCAATCCTGATTGACACTAGTGGCTCATGAGAAAAATAAAACAAGTTGAAGGGGGAAAGCTCTGTGTGGGAGCTCTAAGCCCTACAAACTGTAAAGTAGACGACAGAACTCTCCAGATCTTGCCAAGTCTGCACTCTGCAAAGGATCGGGATTTTTGCTTTGTTATTGTTGTTTCCTTTGAAGAATTAAATGTTCATAGGGGAGCCATCCACAGATCAGTCCAATAGGTCTTTCCTGTGTCCCTTCTATGTTCAAGGTTGTGCTGGATGTCAAGAATACAAAAAATATGCTATGTGGCTGACTCCCTCAAGAAGTTTATGGTCAAATGGAAACAAAGATGCCAAAGGGAGTCAAAACAGGGTCAAAGATGACTGAGTGGGTAAAGGGATTTGTGGCACAAGCTAGATGACCTGAGTCCCATCCCCAGAACCCACGTAAATGGGAAGAAGACAATGTATTCACTCCATAGAGTCGTCCTCCGACTTCCAGACATGTGCCATGGCAATCCCAGAAGACCTCCTAAAGTTTTACGAAGCAAATCACAAATTGTCTGGCTTGAAAATTTTCACAGAGAAGGGAAGTACTGTATTTCAGCTGCCCCCCAAAACCTGGACTGTAATTTGTTGGTTGTCCTGTAGAAGTTTGGGTCATGGGACTTTATACCAGGAGTGTGGGGTTAAAGGTACACATCAATCAAACGTGTCTGCTGACTAAGTAGCTGAAGACGTACCGTCTTGAAAGACATGATTACCATAAGAAGATGGATATGGTTGGCTACTCTGTTTTGACAAGCTTCTGCCTTCACTTTTACAAGCCAGTGCACCCGTGAAACATTTCACTTCTCCAGGTTGCAGAGTGGAGGGATGTGTGGAATATCGCCTCTTTATGCTCTCATAGCTACAGTCGCAATCCGTAAACTCTACTGACTGCACCTGAATGTTTCATACGAATATTAATTTATTTCACTCCAGACATTCGTCAGACACTCTCGATTGCCTACTGTGTGCCAGACCCCCATGGCAGGGTGCTGAGATAGCAAAACAGAGTAGCAAGGTACTTGCCCTCAAGCTCCTGGAAACCTGAACATATAAAAGGAAATTGCAGGAAACAAGCAGGTCCCAGGGAGATGAAGAAAGGGTGTACATTGCTTATTCACAGGAAGCTAAGCTGGTCTGATGCTATTAGACTTCAAGAGAACCTTGTCAATAATATTACTTGGTGTGGAAAGGAATTCTGTAATAATATATTAGGTCATTAACTCTCTGTCTTGACATGTAGCCACTAATTCAGATTAGGTGCATAGGATCTCCCAGAGGTAGTCAACTATAGGCTCAGGTACTGTGAACTCCTCCGTACCACAAAGTGAAGATGGGCTTTCAGTGCGGACAGGGGCACCCTGCTATCTACCTTTTCATGACACATCCTACGTGCTCTAAGACCTTGAGTCTCACGATCATTAGAAGTCATTTCCATATATTTTTACCAGTCCTGTGGTTTCCAGATTATGATAAATGATTGCTATAAAAGCTTTTATGTCTTAATATTACTTATTCTTAAAAATCATTAAATGAGAGGCTGGAGAGATGGCTCAGTGCTTAAGAGCGTTGACTGCCCTTCCAAAGGACCCAGGTTCAATTCCCAGTACCCACATAGCAGCTCATAATCATATATAGCTCCAGTTCCAGGGGATCTGACACCCTCACACAGAGACGCAGACAGACATGCAGGCAAAACACCAAAGCACATAAAAATAAATTTAAAATTATGTAATGAGATAAAATAATAAGGGTACTTTTCTACTCGAGTCTCTTATTTCATTCCCTCTGCAGCAGCTGGTTGAGTTTTTCGGGACATTGGTTATTGTATATCTACTGACTATTTCCTTAGTATCCCCTCACTGCTGGTGAGCAATGATTCCTGCTTTTGTTGGGAATTCTCAGGATTCTGTGAGAGCACATTTGTAAGTGTGAGAATCTGAGTCTAGATCCCAAGCACCCACATAAGAAGCTAGCTAGAGTTATGCATGCTGATAAACCCAGCTTTGGGGGACAGAGCCAAATGGATCCCAAGAACCTGCTGGCCAAAAATTAGCTCCCGGTTTTATGATAGACGTTGACTCAGGGCAATACATTGTACAGCAATAGAAGAAGGCACTCGATGCCTTGTTTTGACCTCTGCATGCGTATTTGCACACTCGTGTGTGTATATACCATGCACTTATATTCCACACCCAAACACACAGATTTCATGTGTACTCTGAAAAATTATGTGGCTTCTGTCTGATAGCAATATTTGTTTAGTTTTACAAAAAGTCAGTAAGGCTACAACTGCTGTCTCAGAGGTGACAACTGCCTCCTCTTCCTGTTCTCTCCTCTTCCCTCCCTCTTCTTCCTTTCTTTCCTCTTCCCTCCTCCCTCTTTCTTTTCTTCCTCTTCCCTGCTTCTTCTTCTCCCTCCTCCTCCCTCCTTCTCCTCCTTCCCTTACACCCCTGCCATCTTCTCCTCCCTTTTGCCGGGTCTCTCTATACAGCCCTATTGTCCTTAAACTTAAATTACCCCAAGCTAGCATTGAATTCCTGATCCTCCTTCCTCAGCCTTCTGATTACAGGATTACAAGTGTGTGTCACCGCACCCAGCTCCCTGGAAGTGATTTCTAATATCTTCTCTTGGTCATCATTATCTTCATTTTCCTCCCATAGCATCTGGGTAATCCATCAAGACCATTATACTGAACAAGAAATAGGAGAGGGTCATGTCTGAGCAGCATGGTTTCTATGGACTTATTTAGCCCAGGCCCATCACCTACATGAGCAGGTCAGTAGAGTTAATACTGTGGCAACTTTCCCAGGAGCAGCACTTATACCAGATCCTGTGAGCGCCGACTCTAGATCTGTGTGGTAAGCACCCACAGTCAGCTCAGACAACTCTGACATGAGATGTGGGGATATGCATACTTAAACCTCTTATAGTACAACTATGTCTAACCTCAAAACTCAAGGCTATGCATGTAAATTTGGCTTGTATCCTAAAATATATCTCTCTAAGGTACAAATTATATTTTAAGCTGGAGCCCCAGGAAATTAACCATGTTCTACATACTGTACCTGTATGTACTGCCCACACAAACGACATGAAAGACATATAAGACATGAAAGACATATAAGAGAAGCAAAACTTCTCTTATATGGAGCTCTGTATTACTGCAGAGCATGGGAATTCAGCTTGTTTTCGTGTGTGGGCCTTATATATGACTATACCTATGAACCACGCAGAAGCCTTAAAATAGGTGAACCACTTGTGATGCTCACCTGAGCCCATCATCATGACATGGAACAGTTCAGATGGAGGCGAAAGAAATCACATCTTAGAACTCATCAGTATAGTTTGTCTTAGAAAGTGTTCTACACTGGGCTAGTAGCTTTTTCAAGGATCATTTTTTAAAGACAGTTTTTTTTTTTTAATTATATGTGTATGCATGTGTGCGTGTGTTGAGTTTGGTTTGTGCACCTGAGTGCAATGCCTGAAGAGGTCAGAAGAGGGTAAAACATCCCCTAACTCAGCAATTCTTAACATGTGGGTCATGACCACTTTGTAGGTCAAGTGACCTTTTAACACGGGTCACCTAAGATCATCAGAAAACATGGGTATTTTTCATTACAATTCATAACAGTAGCAAAATCTCAGTTATGAAGAAGCAATGAAAATAATCTTATGATTGGGGATCACCACAACATGAGGAACTATATTAAAGAGTCCCAGCATTAGGAAGGTTGAGAACCACCACCCTCTAAAGTTACAAATACTTATGAGCCTCCTGAGGTGGGTGCTGAGAGTTAAAGTCCTCTACAAGAGCAGTATATGCTCATAACTAGTGAGCAAACCATGTCTCTAACCCCTCAAAGACCACTTTTGAATTATTAAGTCGATCAGCACTTATTATAGTTGACTCATTTGGTAGCCCCATAAGTGGAGATACACTGCCGTTTTGCATGGAGTTCAAAAATCACCCTGACCAATAAAACCATGCTAGTTCGTGAAGTTCCTTGAGCTCCTGCCCACTGGCGCATGCTATCAGATACTTTGCCAATGCCCACATTCACAGCCACCCTCCTTCCCTCACCGTGACCACACAATTTCAGGGAAGAACATTTGTCCACACAGATCATGTTGCCTTTTCTGGTTCAAATGCCTGGTTCAGGGTAAAAGCTATTTTCTAAATCCTGTAAAGCTTGTCAGCTTAGATTTGGTGCAACTCTGTGATGGAATGAGAAAATTACAGATGGCAGCAATGGTTTGTTTCTGGGTGGAGGAAGCCATTCTTATCCACTTTATTCTGTCCTTTAAAGTTTCCTCTTGGAACTTGTAGATCACTTAGCAAGAGAAGCTAGAATGAAAAGGCCTGCCCTGAGGTGGGATGGGTATCTTTAATGACATGTCATCATCTGAGGCTCCATTGGTCCTGTCCCAAACTAAATTCTTGGTAGCTTTGCACAAGACAATAGAAATAATAGTAAACATATCTTCTCTTCTTTGGGGGGATCACATTTCAGTACTTCATTAATGTGATAATTTGCTAGCTTCCTGTAAGATTTTCTGTGGAATGGTTCTTTGTTAACCAAATCCTGCCTGTTCTTCAAAAAAAGATAACTTTTTTTTTTCTGCAATTCTTGTTCTACAATTCCATTTCCCTTGAGAACTTCCATACCTAACTTTTGCAGCTTAGCAAATATATGTTCTTAACATACTTGGCAACATCTTCAGTACCATGAGGTATATCCTTATGAAGTATTCAGATCAACTATTTTTACTTTATCCACAGAATTTTGCAGGCAATACCAGATTCCGAACTTAAAAAAAAAATATTTCCATGTTCCACAAGGAAACCATGTACAGCCTGGAAATCCCAGGCATCACTGATCTGCATTTTATCTCCATGAGCCTGCCTATTCTGAATGTGTCACAGAAATAAAATTAGACAATATGTGATCTTTAGGGATCAGCTTCTTCCCCAATTATCTTCAAGGCCCATCATTCCTGGTAAAGGTTTGATAGTTTTCCATCACACCGATATAATGCCTTTGGTCCATCCACTTATCAGCTGGCTGACTTCCGGGCTGTTTCTACATTCTGGCTGTCATTAATGGGTCATACGGTAATCCCGTTTAAACTTTTGAGGAATTGACAAACTTTTCCAAAGTGACTGCACAAGTTAACCTCACAGAAAACTAATGAATATTTGATAATTCCATATCTTCAACAATAACTCCTTTCGTTATTTTATTATTTGATTTATTTTTGCAGTTCCACTGGGAATAAGTATTATTGTAACTTTTAAGTACATCGTTCTTAGATAATATTGGTATCTTTTTCTATGCTTATATACCATTACTATATACTTTTTTAAAAAATAGCTATTAACTCTCACTTTTAAATTGCATTGCTTTCATTGTTCCCTATGTAGTTTGAATGCGCATATCCATTTATCAGCTCTGTAACTCATGTGTATTTTTCTCCATCCTCTGGGCCATTGTTTAGCTTTTTTGTTTGCTATTATTTTTGACATAGAATTTTGATTTCTTTCCTTTTTTGCCACTGGTGTTTTTGGTGTTATATGTACAAAACAGTTGCATAACACAGTGTTTTCAAATTTTGCTCTTATGTTTTCATCTAAAAGTTTAATATTTAGGTCTTGGGTTTCTATCTATTATATCTTTTGAGATAATTTTTCATACGCTATGAGGTAGGAGTCAAGGTACACTTTTTATGCATAAGTGTCCAGCAGTCTCAAAACCATTTATTGAAAGGACCATTATTGCCTCCCATTGGATTGTCTTGATACCCATGAAGAGTATCAATTGTTCCTAGATACATGAGTTGATTGTGGACTTTCATTTCTGTCATATGTCTATTCCTTTACCTATACCTATGCCTATACGTAGACCTATATAAGCCAGTATTCTAATTTATCATAAATAATTTTTTGAGATTTTCTTTTTCATCCCCCCTCTTCTTTCTCCTTGGAGCTGAACCTATGACAGACATTACATATATTAGACAAGTGTCCTACCTTTACACTATAAGTTAAGCTACTAGATTTTCTTAGATGCCTCATCAAGTTAGGGAAAACTTTACTATATTCTTAGCAGGCTTGATATTCTTATCATAAAAGGATGTGGAATTTGGCATAAGCCTTTTCTGTATCTACTGAGATAACTGCTTTTTTAAATCTTTATTATTGTGGCATATTACTTCAACTGACTTTTAAATATTAAACCAACTTTCTATTCTTTCTATTCTTACCCCATGGTGTATATTGCTTTTTATATGTTATAGATTTAGTATCCTGGTATTTGCATCTATGTTCATAGTAGATACTGGCCTATATTTTTCTTGTGGATTCAGAATGTTGCTGGCTTTATTAAATGAGGTGGAAAAGCTTTCCTTTCTCATTTAATTTTTAGAAGGCTTTGGTAAGGATTTGTGTTCATTTTTCTTTAAATGTTTGTAAAATTCAACAGTGTAGCCACCTGGTCCTGGGATTTTCTTTGTTGAGTGTTTTCTGGATCAAGAACTTACAAGCAAGAGAACAATATGGTGTAATGGAACACAGCTGCTGGATTTTTAAGAAGCAGCTTAGGAAGCCCAGGTAGCAGGAGCTGAAGGGACTCCCTGCTGTTTGCCTCTTAAAATTCCCTTTGTCAGATTCATGGCTCTTCCTAATATGGAACTTGCTTATTCTCTCAGACTTGTTTATTTCTTATTACTGTTTCTTTCAAACTGTAGGCTTCACGCATGACAAACTAGTCGTAGAAATAGGTGGTCTTCTCCAGGCAGACTGACAATACATCTACATCCAATTTTCCATAAAATAAGGTCTCTATCATTTCTTAACTTTGTGCACAAAACCCTTGCTCCATGATTTCTGGTGCTTTCATGTGTGACTGACAGATACTGACTGTTTAAGGGTTACCTCCTCCGGTATCTTATGATAAAGACGTCTTTCGTTCTCTAAGTGTAGTAGAGGAGATTGATTATACAGCACCCCGGGTTACTTTTGTTTGTCTTTCTATTCCCTTCCTATCATAAATACTCATGGCCAGAAACATGTTTGATTTATCTCTTTATTCCAAACTACCAGAGTGCGTGATCCACAGTACACATGTAATACATATTTGTTGAATTAATGGAGAGGCCCTTTCTAGAAAGAGATTTTCCCCTTCGTTTTGAATAGCTGGGATGTTATCATGATTCTCTGTATTTCTCACAACACCTGGTGCAACACTGATAAATGTTCACTGTAGTTAATGCTACTGAATGAAAAATTAATATTATAATGTCAGCAACACATTTTGAACTCTCATAAAAAGGCACCATAAAAGCCTCAAAGTAGCTATAAAAATGAAATGTTGAAAATCTATTTGGATGACATCTCCTTTTGAAAATACAAAACCAATTCTGTTGTGTTTTGATATATAATTACACTTGAAGGTTTTGGATGCAACAGAGCTGTGTTTGGGAATTCTGGTGATCATAGCATCACTGCATGATATCAGGGAAGGGAAATCCATTTACAAAAGCTTACAAAGCTTTCCAGTGACAAGCTTTGTTTTCAGTGTCTGGAAGCAATTCCCAGGGTTGTTTGCTGAAATGTCTTAGAATTTAGGAAATTCAAGAGCGCTGTGGGATTACCAATGACAGGAGCAGATCCACCATTTCTAATCTTCTCCCTTGTCACAAGACACAGATGGACAGGCAGAGTGGCAGCATTGACCATGACATTAGCAGCACCAATGCCGCCTAAGCGAGATTAGTTCTTTTAAATATTATCTTAAGGCCCATATCACCCGGGGTTTTCCAGAGAAACAAAAAATATGAGTCTTTCTCTCTTCCTCTTCCCTTTCCCCTCTCCCTCTCCTTCTTCCTCTTCCTCTTCCTCCCACCCTCTTCCTTTCTCTCTCTCACTCCCTTCCTCCTTCTTTCTCTCTCCTTTCCTCTACCTCTCTCTTTTCTCTCTCCCTGTCTCTTCCCCCCTCTTCCTCTGTGTATGTATGTGTGTGTGTGTTTAAAATAGCACTGTTTTAAGGATTGTCTCTTACAGTCATGGGGTCTGACAGATCCAAACCTTGCTAATCTATCTGGCAGACTAGAAACTTGGCCTGGACTTGAGTCTGAAGTTTGTAGGCGAGATCATAAAGTTGGAACTCTGGCAGGTGTTGGTGCTGCCATTTTGAGGTAGGACCTCTTCTTCTCTGGAAACCTGTCTTTGCTCTTCAGGTGGCCGGAAGAGATGCTGAATGCTATTCAGGGTAATGTTTCTTTACTTAAACAAAGCAGTTGCTTCACAACATCCCAGATGAGTGTGACTGTGTGAATACTCTAGACTAGCCAAATGGATACAGAAAACCAATTATAACAAGGTTCTTTGACATTTAATTCTCTTGACCCCATCATATGTTCAAGGCTTTCATGTCCACACTTAGTTGCCACTTCAATTCAGAGTCCTGCTTTTCTATGCCTTTTAATGGCTATTCTGTCCTTCATCCCTATCCTGGATTCTCCCCTCCAACCCAGGTAGCATATTTTTATTTGTTCTGCCTGTAACTATGAGGACCTATGAGGTCTCCTTGCTCTGTTTCATATTATTCTTAAATATATTTGTGCAACTGTTCCCATCCCTGTGTCCTGAATTGCTCCAGAGCGGCATGATTCTTTGTTTGGTTTGGTTTTAATATCTTTGTTCCCCACAGGTGATAGATTCTCATTTGTATACCCATCTTTATCCTCAGTTGGCCAAGTACTGTGCCAGCCTCCCAGGATACAAAGATCAATTAGACAAGCATCTCATTCTCCGAAACTGCACAGTCTTGTGGGGGAAGGCAAAAAAGCAATCTGTAGGTGTTCATTGGTATTTGTAGACTGAGTTAATTTTTGATAGAGAGGTATAGTCACTCCCCCTCAGCGTCCCCCCACCCACCCCACATAAACACTCCTGCAAACAGACTGCATTTGCCAGACAGTGGCTTTTAGGGAGCTGGAAGTTCTGTCCTCACAAGACTTGTGGGGGAGCAGTGTGTGTGGCGTGATGTGAGGAGCATGAAGGAGGGCAGCAGAGCCAAAAATAGCTCAGTTGCTAAGACGCCTGATGTATGCCACGCTGGTAATTCATTATTTGGGTTTGGAATTAACCTATCCCAAAATGCATCTGGAAGGAATTTCAAATACCTGTGCTGAGGTCTCTTTCACAATCCCTTCTCTTCTTTCTTTTTCTCTGCTTTCTTTCTTCCTCCTTTAAGACTTAGCTAAATTGACCTCCCTGAAAGACTAAGGTGGCAGGGACTTCTCTTCAGAGTCCACATAGCTCTTGATTGACACATTGTGGCTTTTCATGCTTTCTTGCTTTTCAGCTTATTGTTTTCCTGTGTTTCCCACTAGACTGAGGCCTTTACAGAAAATGTATCTTTGTCTTTATGATCTCAACATTTGCCACAGTGCCAAAAACTTAGTAGAATGTTCTTTTTTTCTTCTTTCTTTCTTTTTTGTTTGTTTGTTGGTTGGTTGGTTGGTTTTTGTTTTGTTTTTTGAGACAGGGTTTCTCTATGTAGCCCTGGCTGTCCTAGACTTGCTTTGTAGACCAGGCTGGCCTCAAATTCACAGAGATCCTCCTGCCTCTGCCCCCCCGAGTGCTGGAATCACAGGGGTGCACCACCACACCCATCTTCTTAGGGTGTTCCTTACAGGTTTGTGGAAGGACCACGTAGCTCTCTGTGGCATGCAGCTGTCATTGCCTTTTGCTCTTATAGAATGAGCCGTGGGCACATGTAAGGGACAGCTTGATGAAAGAGTACTGATAAGTAGCTACAGAAAGAGTACAAAAAAAGGGGGGTCTCAGAGAAACCATGATGTCCCTGGGGTTGTTCTAGACACTGCTGTCTGTTGCCATCTACTCGTTTCATTGGTACATAAAATATTTCATGAATCAACCATCTTCCTCTCTTCGTTTTTGTGTCTAGAGTATGCAAACTGCAATTCCAAGCAACTTGCAGGAGTCTGTCAAGACTGAAGACTGCTCCACATGCTTTACTTCTAAAGGCAAAAAAAAAAAAAAAGAAGATTCAATACATCTTTCCTTCTGCCTGATGAAAACACAGACTCCTTCCCCTTCCTCTCCCTCCCCCTTTCTCTTTACCCTGCCTCTCCTTCCCATCCACTACTCCTTCCTCTTTTAAAGAAGTTTTAAAGTTTTAAAGAAGAAGTGAATAAATACAACTAAAAAGCCTCCCCTTCCCTGCCACATACACCTAGTTCTCCTTGTTGCAAAGAAACACGGATTTACAGAAGCTTCCTCCGGTTACAGGGCTGCCTTTTGAGAGCTGTATCCAGGCCAGGTCTAAAATCAAGACAGAAGCCAAGGAAACACTGGGACCCACTCTTGCCCATTTCGCTTTGCCTTGCTGAGGTACTCTGTCTCTCATGATGCTTCTCTCCACAGAGTTGCTCTGCTTTTCCTTTACTCTGCCTCTGTACCTCTTCTGCTTCACGTCTCTGTTGTTATTCCTGCTTCCTCACCATTTCACATGGTCCTTCGTGGCCATTCCCACGATTTCTACCGCCTCAGGCCACTTCAATATCAAACATATTTGTTTCCACACAGGTGGCTCATGGGCAACTAATTTTAATATTTCTAGAAATATAGCTTTAAAACTAATTTAGGACTGAACAAAAGATTTATTAATTGGCCTTAATGTAACGAATAGCTAATTTACATGTCAGTCCATTCACTGTCACAATTGGATTTGTGTGTGTGTGTGTGTGTGTCTGTGCAAGATGGCAAAGAACCATGGTATATTTTAGACATCTCAGCACAGTTTTTTACTGCTAAAACATAATAACTTTGGTAATTTATAACAAAAAGAAGTTTATTTTGGCTAAAGGTTTTGACCCAAACATGTGAAGTCTTCTTGGTGACTTCAGGTGGTACAGAGACTCTTATGATGATGGAGGGAAGAGACCAAATGAAATAAAAAGATTTTGATGGCAGACTCATTCTCAATTTAATCCACCGATCTGTTAATTACATGAAACGATGGTCACATCCACGAGGATAGAATCCTAATTCCTTCTAAGGATTCCATTTGGTCTCACCTAACAATATCTTATTATGAGGCTTAGATTTCACTGAGAGTTTTAGAGGAAAACTTTTCACCTCGTATAAGATACCACCATGAAAAGACTTCCCTCCGCCCTTACAGTAACAATTCCTAATCATCACCCACAGTTCCGACCTCCCAGCTGGTCTCCCTTCTCAAGAATAATCTTCCCCACGCAGGGATCAAGCCATGGCATCCCCTGCTTATTATCACCAAAGGCATTCATCATCCAATTGGTACAAAGGTAATTTGTACCAGCTTCTCTGGTTTTGCATCCTGACCCTGCTCAGTTTCCTGTATCCATTGTTATTCAGTAAAAGTTACGCTATTACGTGCCCTTGACCTTGCATATGTAAGAATAAGGAGAGATGGGACATGGAATGGAAGAAAGATAAATTTAAGACACAGGTTGATTGGATTTTGTGTCTAGATGGCAATGTTTCGGGAGTCTCACTGCTTGGGAGCCACTGTTGCCTTTGACAAAGGAGCATTCGGTATAACCCAACAGCAGAATGCACAAGTAGCATCTGCGTCTTCATCTGGCTTTGGATTTGATTGGACTGAGTGAGTGAAAGGAACTGAAATGGGTGAGCTCATTGGAACACCAACAATTTCTTCACTTTTCAAACTCAATAGCTGTTATTGTGGAAGACAATGCCGCCATTTATAAGCAGAACACAAACAAGATGCCATCAGGACATTTATGATGTCATCATAAATATCTGAAATGGGGACACGATACAATGCTTTGTGAGACGCAGTTAGAGCTGGTGTTCCCTTAGTTCGCATTATTGAACACCTGGTTCTTGGGATTTACAAGACATATTTATTATATTGCTCAATTCCTAAGGCATCACTTGGTCTCTGTCTTCAGAGTGAATCTATTCTGTTGATGCTTCTGTTCTCAGTATTCTCTCCTGATGCCACATCTCTTATCTGAAACAAACCTCATGCCTCTTCCCTTATTTACAGCAAAGCTCGCAAGCTGTCTGTGTCCACCATCTCCCCTTTCCAACCTGATTTTCATGCTCACAACTCCACCGACATTACTCCCATGTCATCAAGATGGTTGTTGTCTATCCACTTGTGCCTCCTGCAATCACTTTGCTTTCCTCAGCTTCAGACATTGCACCCCCAATGACTTCTCCGCACTGCCAGTGAATGCTCTTTTTCCAGACGCATGAGGGGCCCCAATTCAGTTCTTGTCTGTCCCTTCTCACGTCCAAGACTGTCTCAGCTGAACTCTGGATTTCAACCTTGCTCGTCAGCGGATGACTGCCATACCCATATTCTCAACCCCATTCTTTCCCTTCAGCTCCAAACCTGTGAATACAGCAATATCTTCCCTCTGTGGATCAGGAAATCAAGCTCATATCTCAAAAGTAGGAGCCGGGAGACTCTGCTGTAAAGAGGTATTCCTCTTCTTACAGAGGTGCTCCTCACTTAACATTACTCTCAATACTGTCTTTTCCTCAGGCAAGGCATTTTACAGTGCACAAGTTCTCACAGGCCTTGCCTTCCATGTGCACCTGGAATTTGACTATTGATTACATCTTCTGCCTCTAATGACCAAGGCAAAACCCCATCAACACCCAGATTGTCTTCTGGAATATTCACTGACTCAACTGTTCACTTTTCTCCTCTTTTTTTTTTCCCCCCAATCATTTCTTCAGAGTGATTATTTTAGAAACCATATCATCCAATGGGTCACCTTCACACTCTGTAAGAGATCAGTATTGTTTTTTTCTTTGAACCTGCTTTTGGAGTTTTATATTTTGGCCTAGTGAAATTACAAATGTGAAAAGAGAAAACATGAACTTTTAAATTTTTTTGGTCAATCGCCTTGTAAAGTGCCATGGTTCCAGTGACTGCAAGGACCCTGCCTTATGTCCTAAACCCTAGTACACTTGGATAGTGTCACTTTTTCCACCTTACAGAATGCTTTAGAGACTCTTATATACTACATATCCTACCTGATACACATATAAAATTTCATGAAATTTGTAGTCAAATAAGCAGCTGTTGTCTGTTGTATTCCTACTATGTGTCTGGTATTTTAGGTCCATCATCTTATTTGATTATGGCATTCCTGAGTTAGGTACCATAGTCCTGTAGGTAACTATTATAGTCCTTACGAACCACCACCCCACCCTCTGGTAAGAGGGCTCTCTTGCTTATCCAAATACTGCAGGTTTTAATAGGGATGTTGAAGTTTGCCACCTGTTGTCTAGAAGCCAACAATGAGCAAATGAGGGCTGTCACGTGGGACTTTTACAGTAAATACTAAAGCAGGGGAGGGCCCTTCCTTCTCATCATGAGGCTGAGGCACAGTGCATGGCTGTGCCCCTTGTGTGAAGAAGCTGGAGTGGCGGACATGGCTTAACATATAGAGACTAGAGGCAGAGCAGAGATAGGTACCAAGAAGAGCTGAATCTTTTCTGTTCAGTCTTGAGGTTGGCACTGTGGCTACCCTTTCATTTATTACAATGGCTTCATTATAAGGCCCAATAGTTTCTCTGTTTTAGTTGTGCCCACTTTAATTAGTTGCTTGGCACTCACAAATTCAAGATCTTTAAATAGCGCGGTATGTTATATCCTCGCTTTACGGTTGCAAACCTCAAAACACAGGAAATTAAATTACCTGTTACCGATTAAGAAACTAAATGAAAATGGAATTCAGGGCTGTTCCAGTAACTCCCTCCCTACTATACTGAAATGCCATTATTTTATTTAGCACTCAGTGAGTAGAGTTAAATATTTGACAATCTACTTAGTGTCATTTTTTTTCAGAGAGACAGGCCTCTAACATATCCACAAAACAGGAGAAAAGGCTCTCACTTCTTCAGCCTCACACAGGTCCTGAATACGTTACTTTATCTGTAAAATGATCAGGTTTGAATCAAGAGTCACTGGTGTGGTCTTTTCTTCATGGAAAGTTTTCTAATGTCAAATGGATTCCAGGTGCCTCTGAAGATCCAGTTCTACCCACTGTGTCTCTAGGGTTGATTTAAATATGAAAACAAAGCGCATCAGGAGGAGGGTGCCTGTGTCAGAATTCAGGATGAGCCAAGTTGGCATGAGGCCCTCCCGCAGTACAGAGAGCAGCACTGTCGCCGCGCTGGGTTGTTATTATTTCCACATCGCGGTCGCATCCTCAAGGATGCGTGCGCTGTCAGGCAGGAATTAAAAAATACTCTCAAGCAGCCCTTTTGGAAGATGAAAAGGGGGCTCTTTCCCTTTCGAAATTATAGTATAAGTCTTGGAAACTAATCCTTCAGCGAGGTTATTATAAGCACCTTACCCTTGTTCTTACACTGAGTACGGAACAGAACAATTCGTACAGCACATCAAGGCCTGCGTTGATGACAGGTTAGAACTCAGAACCAGTGCAAAATAATAGACAGAGTTTTTCAAATCTGAAAAGCAACACACGTGGACACACACACACACACACACACACAGAGAAAGAGAGAGAATGGCCTTTTTGTTTCCTTTGGAATGTGTTCTTAAACTGAATGCAGGAAACTGTCCCCTGTGGGAGCTTTTGGATACTTACCCAAGTCTAAAACATCAGGATACTGTTTCTGAATGACTATCTGGTTTAGCACTCAGTTCTTTGACTAAGAAACCAAACCATCCTTTAGAATCTCTTTTCTGCAGAAGTTTTAAGTATTTGAAGTTCTTATTTAGATGGTCTTTCACTGTGTACAGAGTATTTTCCTGCAAATTACCCATCCCCACCCCCAAAAGCTGTAGCGGTAGTGGTGTAACTAGTATGCATACTTGGCTTCTCTGCTTGGAGTGTTACATGACTCCGTTCTCACTTGCATATAAAACTCTGAGGTTCAGTGACTTATCCAGAACACACAGCTGCTGGGCTACAGCCTTGTTCTCAGGATCAGCCACCTATCCACTGTCATCCTACTCAGATCTCTGGCAGTGTAAAGCCTCAGTGATTTATGTGGAAACACATCTGGGCTAGACTGTCAAATTCACTAGCCTTGTAAACATGATTTAATCTTTTAGATACTTGATTCCATTGTCTTTGGAACAGAGTTGATGACAACAAAATTATAAACTTGTTACAGTCAGTGAGAATAAAGTATAAAGTATATACTTTATATGAGTATAAAGCCCTTGGTACTTATCAGTGCCCATGTCACACTCATCATGCATGGCAGGCACTCATCAGAGGGCTCTAGTTTTAATCTAACTGCTCTTGACTGATGAATAAGATATGTCCTGTTCATAGCTGATGCGTAAATGTCTCTGGACACTCCAAGTATTTAGTGAAAGTCTTAAGCGTGAGGCCATTCCTGAGATGGTCTGAGGGTTTTCTTGCCTCCTTTGCCCTACTGAAAAAATAATATGTAGGGACAAGCTTGTAATTTCAAGTGCCAAGGGTTGTGCACTTGCCTACTTTGATTTTTGCCATTCTCGTACCCTGTAATCCCTTTGCCTAACACACGCACACACACAATGCACACAAAGATAGATGATAGCTAGAAAGCTAGCTAGCTAGCTAACTTGACAGACAGACAGACAGACAGATAGATAGATAGAGAGATAGGTAGATAGCGTGGAGCACCTCCAAACTCTACAATGCTATCATCCAGCACTAGTGACTAGTTCTAATAGATCTAGTAAACTCTGCTAAAAGACGCATCTAGACCTTGACTGAGCCAGCTAACTTCTCACTTTCCCCTAGTTACAAATCTCCGTTTGCTTAAAGTCTGTACTGACCTCTGGTCATAGGGTGTGGGTGAGGTGACAAGGGCATTAAATCAACTGAAGGATTATGAACTGTTAGGCTAATAGTCAATGAGCTATCTATTGTGCTTTTGTGTATAATAAGCAGAATCTCCAACTCAGCATGACTTGAAGTCAATTGGTCTCGTTGTCATTATGGACAGGTCACTGAGCATCTCCTGAATTGAGCTGTCATTGCCTTTTTTACTGGAATTGCCCAAACCCAGACTGTAAAGAACTGTACTCAAGTCCTTCCTTACTTTCTACTTGCTAAGTGTTGAGCAGGTTTAAATCTGTGAGGACTCATCTGCAGAATGGACATACCATATTTGAGATGATAATACCATCTCAAAGGATGCTTCAAGCGGAAGACAAGATTTACTGGTGGCTAAGATCACAGGATTCTGTAGGACCTGGTGTAATATCTGATATGGTGCTCTTTGTTAAGATAGAGTCTGAACCTCAGTTTCCTTTATCATGCAATGGAAATAAGCATGCTTTTATCACAAGATTGCAGTGGCAACTAAATGTAATGATATGCAAGAAAGTCCTTTGGAAACTCTAAATTTGCACTTAATAATTCTATTTTTAATTGCACGTTTATTTGGATAAGATTCTATAAGGATCATAATCAGCATGATTTTTGCTTTTATTATTTATAAGTAAAATGGCACCGATCCTGATTTTTTTATATCAAAAAGACGCTCATTAAAGGATATTGCTTGGAAGCGAAACTTCAAAACACTGGGATTTCGTTCAGAAGCACAGCATTTATTGTAACAGACGTCAGCCTATTAAGTCATGCTTTAATGCTTAAAATTCTTCAGAGTGAAATCAATTTTATGATGTCATTAACACTACTAAGTTTAAAGGTTTAAACTACTAAGTTTAAAGTTTAAACAAGCGCCGTCCTGATTAAGCCATCGCCAGCTGCTCTGAGCCAGAATGCAAGCGGTGGCTGTCCCCCACCGGCACAGCAAGTGATCACCACTCAGCAGAACTGCTTGCTCAGGAAAGGCATTGGTCGCTGAGGGGCAACCAAGCCTGAAACCAAGATCCTCTCCACCCGCAGAGCGCACCGCAATAGAAAGTCAAAGAAAACCATTTGTAGATGCAATCCTGAAATCAAGTTTTCCTGTATGGAACTTTTCCCCAAGCATGAGTGTTCCCCATCACTCCTTAGGAAGAGACCAAGAACCACTATTACAGGCAGTGAGGTTTACTAGTCACTGCTCATACGCAACAGCTCACACCAAGCTGAACCTCTCAGACCTGTTTCCTTCAGCTCACATGATAGGTAATTAACTGCAGCCATGAGAATTCGTGAAATAACTTCCTTAGGTTCTGTTTCCATTTTTAAAATGAGAACAAAATGATCCTTACTTCAGAGTATTATTAATTTTTTTTTAAATTTTAACTTTTATTAATTACAATTTATTCACTTTGTATCCCCCTGTAGCTCCCTCCCTCCTCCGCTCCCAACCCTACCCTTCCTCCATCTTCTCCACCCATGCCCCTCCCCCAGTCCACTGATAGTAGAGGTCTTCCTCCCCTTCCTTCTGGTCCTAGTCTATCAGGTCTTATCAGGACTGGCTGCTTTGTCTTCCTCTGTGTCCTGATAAGGCTGCTCCCTGTTAGGGGGAGGTGATCAAACAGAGGCCAATCAGTTTCATGTCAGAGACAGTCCCTGTTCCCATTACTATGGAACCCACTAGGAGACTGCACTGCCATGGGCTACATCTGAGCAAGGGTTGTAGGCTATCTCCATGAATGGTCCTTGGCTGGAGTATCAGTCTCAGAAAAGACCCTTGTGCCAGATTTTTTGGTTTTGTTGCTCTCCTTGTGGAGCTCCAGTCCTCTCCATGTCTTACTATTTCCCACCTCTTTCATAAGATTTCCTGCACTCTACCCTAAGGTTGGCCATAAGTCTCAGCATCTGTTTTGATACTCTGCAGGGTAGAGCCTTTCAGAGGCCCTCTGTGGTAGGCTCCTGTCCTAATCCCTGTTTTCTCCTTCTTCTGATGTCCATGTCCTTTGCTTTTCTGAATGGGGACTGAGCATTTTAGCCAGAGTCCTCCTTCTTGATTAGTTGTTTAGGTATATAAATTTTAGTAGGTTTATCCTATATTATATGTCTAATATCCACTTATGAATGAGTATATACCCTGTGTGTCTTTCTGCTTCTGGGATACCTCACTCAGGATGATCTTTTCCAGTTCCCACCATTTACCTGCAAATTTCATGATTTCCTTGTTTTTTATTGCTGAGTAATATTCCATTGTGTAGATGTACCACAATTTCTGTATCCATTCCTCAGTTGAGGGGCAACTGGGTTGTTTCCAGCTTCTGACTATTACAAATAAAGCTGCTATGAACATGGTTGAGCAAGTGTCCTTGTGTACTTGAGCATATTTTAGATATATGCCTAGGAGTGGTATAGCTGGATCTTGAGGAAGCGCTATTTCTAATTGTCTGAGAAAGCGCCAGATTGATTTCCAAAATGAGTGTACAAGTTTACATTCCCACCAGCAGTGGAGGAGGGTTCCCCTTTCTCCATATCCTCTCCAGCATGTGTTGTCACTTGAGTTTTTGATCTTAGCCATTCTGATGGGTGTAAGGTGAAATCTCAGGGACATTTTGATTTTCATTTCCCTGATGACTAAGGATGTTGAGCATTTCTTTAAGTGTTTTTTGGCCATTTGATATTCTTCTATTGAGAATTCTCTGTTTAGCTCTGTACCCCATTTTTTAATTGGATTACTTGATTTGTTGCTATTTAATTTCTTGAGTTCTTTATATATACTGGATATTAGCCCTCTGTCAGATATAGGGTTGATGAAGATCCTTTCCCAATCTGTAGGCACTCATTTTGTTCTGACAACAGTGTCCTTTGCTTTACAGAAGCTTTTCAGTTTCATGAGGTCCCATTTATTGATTGTTGCTCTTAAGGCCTGTGCTATTGGTGTTCTATTCAGGAAATTGTCTCCTGTGCCAAGGCTCTTCCCCACTTTTTCTTCTAACAGATTTAGTGTCTGATTTTATATTGAGGTCTTTGATCTACTTGGACTTTAGTTTTGTGCAGGGTGATAAGTATGGATTATTTGCATTTTTCTACATGTAGACATCCAGTTAGATGAGCACCATTTGTTGAAGATGCTGTCTTTTTTCCATTGTATGGTTTTGCCATCTTTGTCAAAGATCGGGTGTCCATAAGTGTGTGGGTTTATTTCGGGGTCTTCTTTTCAATTCCATTGATCCACCAGTGGGTTTCTATGCCAGTACCATGCCGTTTTTAGTATTATCGCTCTATAGTACAGCTTGTGATCAGAGTATTATTTAGAAGACTGAGGCGAACTTTGAAAAATAAAACCCCCTATAGGTAATACCTATCATTATTATTATTACTGTAATTGTATTAATAATAATACTGTAACATTTGGTGAGAAACACAAATCAGAGTTCATTAATTTTTTTTTTCTAAGACTGTCAGTGACTTTCTCTCAAGAAACTCATTCCCCTCCCGCAGTCCACTGATAGGGGAGGTCCTCCTCTCCTTCCATCTGACCCTAGTATATCAGGTCACATCAGGACTGGCTGCATTGTCCTACTCTGTGGCCAGGTAACACTGTACCCCCCTCGGGGGGGGGGGAGTCAGCCACTGAGTTCATGTCAGAGACAGTTCCTTTTCCCCTTATTAGAGAAAACACTTGGATAGTGAGCTTCCCTGGGCTATAGCTAGGCAGGGGTTCTAGAGATAAGGGAGGGAGGGTGCAATTGAGATGGAGTAAAGGAGGGGCTACAGCTGGCATACAAAGTGAATAAACTGTAATTAATATAAAAAAATTTTATATTAATTTCCAGTTAATATTCTGGAAAATAGAGTAGATTTTTAAATTCAATTTATGATTGTAGATGAGTTATTTCAAATCTGTATCTTCAAATTTTTATCAGTTTTCCTACAAACTAGTATTCTCATGAATGATGGCTTTATCTGTATAATAGGCAACATGTTTAACTATTAAATTTGGTAATTAAAAAAACCTCAAAGAACATTTTTTTCTTCAGTTGTAGTAATTAAGGTAAAACAGTTTCACTTTTAAAGAACTCACATCAGAGAAACCAAGGAATACATACAACCTCCTCCATACATACCAGAAAATAAAGAAAAGTACAAATAAATAAAAGTACAAATGAGCGGAGCAAGATTTCAAAAACAAGTTCAACACATAAAATTAACTGTAAGTCTCTACATTAGCAATGTGATCAACATAAAAATTGAATTATGAAAGTAATTATGTTAACAGTGGTGTCAAGAATAATAAAGTAACTTCAATGTAAAAGGATGTGCAACAAAACTTCTCCATTGAAAACTACAACACTGTTAAAAGAAATTCTAAAAGAGCCAAGTGGAAAAGCATCCTATATTCATGGATTAAAAGACAGAAAGTTTTAGATAGCATTATTTCCCAAAGTTAATTTGCACAGTTCTTAACAACCAGTTTCTTTTCATGAAAACTGATGAGCTGATTAATATAGAAATTAAAGGAATGTAGAACAGCTGCAAAGAACACTGTGTGGAGGGGCTTGAGTTTTCCAATTAAAAGATTACTTAAAACAAAACAACAGTATTTTACTAATAAAACAGAGAGATCAACAAAATAGTATCAAAAGACCATAAATAAACCTATACATGTATGATCAATCTGTATTTTTTTTCCACCAAAGAGTAGAGACAGTTCAATGGGGAGCTTTGTTTTTTGTTGTGTTTTTTTTTTCAAAAGACAATGCCAAAATAATTAATTTCATACAGAGCAAAAGAATGGAGTTGTACTTCTAATTATACCATAAGCAAAAATCAACTCAAAATAAACCATATATCTAAAATCCATAAAGCTTTCACTAAAGCTAAAACTATGAAGATGGTCTAAGAAAATATAAAAGTAAATAAATATTCACAGCTAGACAAAATGACACATAGCTATAATCCTAGTATGGATTATAGTTATGGTAGAGGCTAGAGCAGAAGGATTACATGGATTTGAGATGATATTGGGTTGCATGGTGATTTCTAATGTAGCCTGGGTTACATTATAAGACCCTGAATGAATGAATGCATGAATGAATGGATAGATGGATGGATAGATAGATAGATAGATAGATAGATAAGATAGATAAGAAAGATATCTATTACCTTGGATAAATTCGGTTTCTTAGATATGATGCTAAATATACTTTAAAGAAAAGATAGATAAATGAGACTTAACTAAAATTAAAAACCATGAACTTTCTTTGCATCTAAGAAGTAAAAAGACAAAAGCAGATTAAAAAAAAAAATAACTGAAAAGACACCTTCAAGAATGGGCAAAAATACTTGTAAACCATGTGCCCATGAAGGGACTTGCTTCAGAGCATACTAGGAACTAATGAAGTCAGCAATAAGACTCTACATCACCTGGTTTTTTAAAACAAGAAAATAAACAAATATTTGTCTTCTTCTTGGTTTCTGTCCCTTGATCTCACAGTATTGTGAGCTAACGGTCTTCTACCAATTTAGCCAGGGCTCTGTTACTTGGTTACACCCCAGGCGTTCAGCAGAAAATCCAAATCTTCATTTCTCCAAAGAAGATATACAAGTGGCCAATATCCACATTAAAAAAAAAATGTCCTGGATATCACTAACTCTCTAGGATATGCAAACAAAACCACAATTAGACCATCACTTTGCATCCCCTCAAATGTCTACAGCTAAGACGACAGACAATAACAAATGCTAGAGAGGATACAGAGAAATTAGAACTTTCATACAGACACTTCTACATGAGTGGTCATTTTATAGAAACATTATTCACTAATAGTAGCTACAAACAGCTGAAGCAACTTTAGTGGCGGTCAACAGAAATGAGATGTATCCAGAGAAGATACTTTTTGATAATACACAAACGATGAAATGCTTATACATACTACCATATGAGTAAAGCTTTATGTTGAGTAAGAGAAACTACACAGTGCCCATGGACAGTTGTCCTAGTTTCGCTTCTGTTGCTGTGATAAAATATACTGACAAAGAAAGCAATTCGTGAGAGATACTCATGCTTTACTCTGGTTTTCAGTTCCAGGTTAGAGTGAATTGTTGTGGGGAAGTCAAGGCAGGAGCTGTATGAACACAGTCGAGAGCAGAGAGAAACGAATGTGCATGCATACTTGTGGTCAGTTGAATTTCTCTACTCTCACACAGTTCAGGACCCCCTGCAGAGGGAACGGTATGCTCACAGTACGGCTGTTTCTTCCTACATGAATTAGTTTAATTAAGACAGATCGGCCCATAGACCAATCCCATGCAAATAATTTTTTACTGAGACTCTTTCAAGGTTATTTTTGACTGTGTCAAGTTGTCAATTAAAACTAATGATGATGTATGTAGAGAATATATATGACATATATAAGAATGATCTATAGCATATATGCATACTGCATGATTTAGTGTATGCAATGTGTAAGGTAGGCAAAGCACTGAAACAGAAAAATTAATAGTATTTATCAGGGGCTGGAAGTGTTGATGGATAGAGACTGGATCTCTTTAGGGATGGTGACAATGTTAAGAAATTTGACTGTGGTGACCAATGCTTGGTTGTGAATATGCTGAAATTGGACACTTTTTAAAGGTGTACTATACAACAAGTGAACCATAACTTAAGGTATTGTTTTAAATAAAGGAAGCACAAGCTTTTTTTGTTGTTGTTGTTCATCACTTCAAACTGCAAAAGAAAATAAGGTGATCTTCCCCCCCTTCTTTTTCAAAAGTAAAATTCTAATCTGTTACTGGGGCTACAGGAATGAGCTAGTGTCAATGATGTGATGATTTAGCCACATTTTGTCTTTAAAAACTTCTTGTCAAAGATTTCCCACGTGGCCTTTGTAAATTTACCTTTCCTCTCTCACCCCAAAAGAATCTTTTAGTAGCAAATTCAAAAGTCCCTTTGCTACCTGATTGTTACCTGATTCTCGGTCACCAGAATCTCCTTCCTCCAGATCGACTATTGCTCAATAACTATATTGATTGATTCCCTTACCGCTAGAAAATATAAAGCCTTTCCAACAAGAGTTACTCTGGGGCAAGGGAGGTGGCTTTGTTAGTTAAGCACTTGCTGCACAAGTAATGAAGACCTAAATTTGGATACCTGCATCCATTTAAAACCTATGCATGGTGGCATAGGTTTATGACTCCAGTCTTGGGGGAAAGAAACAGCTGGAGCCCACTGGATAGCCATGAAAACAAAACTGATGAGTCGGGCTTTAGTGAGAGACATTTTTCTAAAAGCATAACAACAACAAAAACAAAAGCAAAAACGCACACACACACACACACACACACACAAACTATCAAGGGAAATCCCTGACATTGACCTCTGGCCTGTAAATGAGCATATTATCCTAGACTTGAGTTATCCTGGCCCGAAATACTGCTTTCACACACACACACACACACACACACACACACACACACACACACACACAAACCGCTTACATTTAGTTAATTACTAATTAAGCGAACTGTCTTCTGTTTTATTACCTGTAAACCTGTGGACTGGCATTCATCTCAATTTATGAATTAGTTAATTTTTCAGAGAACACTTATTGAGCACCTATAGTATACTGGGCATTAAGCAGACCCTGACAATTAAGCATTGAAAGCATTACATACTCTCTTTCTTTTGGGGTGTCCTTGTGCAATGATTCAAACATGATGCGTATTAAATCTTAGATTAGTGACAGATACTATGGGAGATGATATGGGCCAAGTACAGTCTGCGGAAGCAGGAAGACCAGGCTCAGCCTCTATTAGGAGTTGACATTAGAGCAATATTTGAGAAAATATTGAGTGGAAGCTTACACAGAGAGGATGCTTTGTTTTGTTTGGGGGAATTTGTGGTTAATGGTGTTTATGACACCCAGTCTCACTTTATTGCCTAAGCTGGCCTTGAACTCACGTCAAGCCTCCTGCTTCAGACTTACAGATACTGAGGTTTATAAATGTGTGCCATGACTCCTAGCTGAGAAAAGCCTTGTTTGCTTGTGTGTGTGTGTTTTATTTAAAAAATACTAGGAAAGTAGGCACTGAACATTCTCTGAGGCAGGAAAACTCTGGGCATGGTATAGGAACAAGCCTGTGGGTGAGTTCATGTGTAAGAGAGGGAGCAGCAAGCTCAGAAGACAAGATCACAACTGGAACTTGAGAGTAACATGGCTTTGGCTCTGGTTTTGAACATAGTGGAGACGAGCTGCAAAGTTCTGCCTGGTGGATGATCTGTGATCTGGGTTTTAAAGTAATTTTCTGGATGCTCTTCTGAAAGCAAATTATAATACTGCAAGGGCACAAGAGCGAAGTCCAACTAGAAAACTGGCTTTCATGTGTAATCTTTGACCTTCTCACAAACAAACATACATACATACATACATACATATGAACACATACGAGTTGTTGCCATCATAGAAAATGAGGTTTTTTTTTTCCTAAGGTCGGCTTCATTATGACATAATGAAGGCCGGGAAGCAAAGAAGGGGAAGAAAACTGGAAATTAACCAAGCAACCCTTCCAGGATATTGGATACAGTTAAAACACCCATCATTGGAAAGTAAAATATTAAGATAAAAAGAAAGAAAGAATAAAGCCCAAAACAAAAACAAAGGTGACAACAAATAAAGCCTAACTTCTCATTTGACTGCATGTCACTGTTGCTAGTAAAAGCAATGACCATATTCTACACAGAGATCCAGAATGCTGGCACCCCTGGCCTCCCTGTTGAATGTGTATGGAGAATGTTTTATCACTTTGGTTCCCTGGGGCAACCTGAGCGTCTTTGAATCTTTTACTGCCTCGCTGAGTTAAAGGTGATCCTGTGTCTTGTAAAACCGTTGCATCTGCTGAAAGCCGGAGCTTCCCCGGGCCAGAGATAGAAGTGTAAATGCACAGCAGCGTGCTGAGAGCAGCCGGGAGAGCCCACCGAAGCCTGAAAGTTGAATTCATTATTCCAGCCTCACTGTTATTTCTTTGTGCAACACAGACATTTTCTTTGCTCTGTAATCCTCTGCAATGAAAGGACTTAAAAATCTCTCTCTCCAGGGTTTCTCCGTGGCTGTAACATATGTCATTTAGGAAACCTGACCCCGTGTCTTAGGTGTTCTCTCATCGTGTGCTGAAATGGGCTAAACAATGCAGAACGAGTCAGACAGGAGGTTCAATGGCTCCAAATGCGATGCAAAGGGTGGGGGGAGAGAGTTCATTTGATTCCTGTGAACTTCGGTTATAAGAAAACCCCCAAATATGCTGACATATCACCAGGCATGGGAGAGAAAACACAGAGCGAGGGACAAAATGAGTACTGTTTACAGGGGGCTTTCTGCAGTTTCGGGTACTCAAATTTTCTGCTTCTCTGAGGTAAACTGCACGCGGTGCTCCACACCCCACGGGAAGCTCTCACGCTGATTTGGCTGCACGTCAGTTTTCTCCTCCGATTTCTAAAGGAAGCTACTTGGGATGGTCCCCTGCAACCTCGTGTGTCGATCGCTAAGTCGTCCCCACTCCCGTCGGAACGCTCTCTCCCCTGCGATGGAAAGTGGCATGCCATCAGAGAGAAAGAGGAACGGACAAAGGGCTCCGTAGAAACTCTGGCAGCGAGAACGCAGGGAAAGGCATGGAGATGAGCTAAGTTGCCGAGCGGTGGGCTGACAGTGTACCCGTTCAGGATGCTGCACGTGAGCGACTTGCCTCCTCCTAGGCGACACTCGTGGATATGGTAGGTGTTGCTGTAGCCGCAAACCTGATCTGACACTTCGCAAGCAGAACTGGGAGGTGGCTTCATGCTTAAACACGAGTGACGAGGAATTTCAAAGAAGCCGAGGCTTAGGGGGGAATGCGGGCGTTGCAAATTTATACAATGTTTTAAGCATAGTGAAAGTTTTTACTTTTTTTCATATACTAAAAGTTCTTTGCTTCCTGATTTTTTTTTTTTTAATTTTAGGAATGTAGAATAAGTTGAGTGGAGTTTTTCCATAATAATAACTAATGTGCTTATCCGAGCTACAGTGAAATTTGTGAATATTGATTTTTTTTCTTGGCTTGAAGTTTAAAATAAGACTTTATTTTAAAAAATCTTTCATATATTAAACTCTTACCAAAAGAAGGTAATGAATAGTTATTACAAACCTGTAAAGACTTTTAAAACCATGCCTAAATACATATTTTATGTGGCTCGTGGATTCTGTTTTTAATCTTCTACTTTTTGATTATTTGTTTTGGCGGTGCCAGGAATGGAACCTGGGGAACGCTACTCTTGTGCTAAAGCCAAGCGCTAATCGTGTACCCCTGAGCTATAAAAAAAGAGACTTAAAGCAGTTTGCACTGTTTAAAATATGTCTGCTGTCTGTGAGCTGCAGTCCCATTCTATGGGCTGATGGCTTTAAGAAAAATGGAGTTATAGGTGAGTGAGAGACAGCGAAGATCACAGACCAGAACCAAGCAGATACTTGTTGGGGTTGACATGAACTGATGAGTTCCATCAGGCAATCCTAGATTCACGTATTCCAAAGGAATTTGCTCACATATTTTAAACCTGAGCATCATATCCAGTGGTTGTAGAGGACAGGAAGGATGGTCAGGGTGATGACTTACCTGTCCTGGAACTACTTGCTTTCAGCAATGTTGCTGAGTAAATAAGGAAACCACAGAGCTCTTATTCTTCATTTTAAACATAATTAGTCCTCATATGTCAAACCAGTTTGTTTGTTTGTTTTCTGATAACATACTTTTTTCTAGAATGTAGGAGGCATGCAAGGAAAAGAAACTTAGAATTCTTATTAGTCCCTCAAAAATGTTGAATTTAAAAGAGAAATTTGATCATTTGGATAAAAAAAAGAACAATTTTCTTCCCATTTTAATAGAAATGTGTCGGACCATGCTCTTTAAATGAGATATAGAAGTCTGGTTCAAAGAACTCAACATATACTAGCAATGCCATTTCCGTCTCCTTCATGTTATCTATCCCCTTCATGTCAGTCAATGCTCGGCCAGGAAATGGCAAGGGGCAGAAGATGCTGCTGAGCAGGTTTCTCTTTTTTTCAGAACTGCGCTATGTGAACAACATAATTGTAATGTCTAGAAAATGGACTATTTTAAGAAGCGAAAGGTTGAATTAAGCTTCTTTGATCACAAATCCTCTTTGGGGATGAAATGCCTGTGGCAGCTCAGTGGGCCACTGAGTTGCAGTCTAGAGAGTGTGATACTGTTCCAATGAGACAAGACTACCTAAATGAACCTGTTCCATACAGCAGGAAAGCCCAGCTTCTTCTTTGCCCAATGTATGAGCTTGGATGGGTGAGTTTTCTTGGCTGTAGGTGAGCTTGTAGTGATTGCCTTAAAGTGTCGTGAAGACTGGAACCCAATGACAAGTATCATTGCAGGTCCCTGGCATAAATGAAGTACCCCAAACACAAGCTCATATTAGAAGCAAAATAAAAAAAAAAACAAAAAACAATTTGGGTATGATGTGTCTGATTGTGGTATTTAAGTTATACATAAAAGTACTTAGCATGGAATTTGGTTCAAAGAACTCAACATACACTAGTGAGCATCATCTACCGAACTGGGTTTCCAAGAACAATGGTTGTACAACTATTAGATAGGATGAAGCCCCAAATAAATGAGCGGCTATAAATTGGGGTATTACAACAGTAATAGATGTATGCATGCTTTGCCCTGGCAACACAGATACGCTTGAGTCCAACAGGGTCATAAAAGAAGTGACGCATTACTAGAATATCAATGGAGAAGCAAGCCACAGGTAAAAGGAAAATCGAAGACAGACCTTCCAGTCACGATGTAGCAGAGCTGGATTCCCTTTGGGGGTGGGAGGGGATACTGCTGTCCTAAATCACAAAAAGTGAGGTGACGGCTTGAAACAACACTGAAGAGGCAGACCAAGCTTGAACCTCCCAACAGCGTCAGCTTTGTTCTGAGAGCCATGATGAGCCCATGAGTGTATTCAAGCAGGAAATGATGCTGCTCAGTGAGATAGCAGCCTGGTGGCGGAGGCTGGTTGGGGTGGTTTCTATGGAAGCCAGGGGTACTTCCAAAGAAATAGAGTTGTGTTCTATTTTAACAGGGCAAAATTTAGACAAGTGCTGCTAAGCCCACAAGAGTCTGTTTGCCGTTCTCTGTAATCTTTGAGGTGTAGGAATGGCAAGTTAGGAAATGGGATCACAATTATACTGCTGAATTATAAGTACTAAAATATTTTCAAATTTTGACAGTGGAAGGTTTAGAAAACTGCATAAGACACTTGATAAACCTTCTACACTTAGTGACTGATCTCTTTTACATAACTCCTTAAGAGTTAAGAGTGCATTTATTCCGGTCGAACCCATTTGACTTGCATAGCTTTTAAGGTTAGTTTATCTATGTAGTTGTTTTTTTGATTTTTGGTTTGTTTGGTTTTTTTTTTTTGGCTTTTTTTTCTGTTTTTCTATTGGACTACAACTAATAGCAAATTTAGATGACAAATAAAACTGCACTTTCTTTTTTCAGTTACACCCACATCGGTTAATTCTATGTAAACAATCACTCTAATACTCTACAGGAGAGAGACTTTAAATGGATCTGAGAGGAAATTCTTCAATAAGGGTAGTCGTGTCTATAGTAAAATGCACCCATTCACTTACTCCACACTCATCTGTCTGGTCTGTGCTCCTCCTTAAAGTGGGTTTCACCTACACTTAGTTTATCAGATGATGAGATTAACTGATTGCCATAGCCATAGGAACTAAGTTTCTAATTTGTTAACATTCCCAGAAATGAGTAAATATTTATTCTCTGAACTAAGAGAAAATCCATAGAGCCTAGCAGAATGTGTTTGCCACTGCTCAAAGCTAAGCAGAAGCTAATGGTCAAACCGTGCAGAAGCCAATTCTAACAACCATTAGGTTACAAGCCTGTGTATGGTTCTGATGTGAGCACAGCTTTTCTGTAGCTCGGAAATAACCCTTTGCTCTAACAACCTTGGCATCAGGAGAGGGAAAAAAATTCCCCAAGAAAAACAAAACAAAAACCTGCCTGAAACTAGGATCCTGTGATAAAGAGAAAAGCCAGTAAATTCTGAATATCCATAAAATCTGAATGTGCTATCTTTTGCTGATAGGCCCTGGTATGTACAGACAGAAGAAAACTTCATTTCAATAAACAGCTAACGTATTTATAGACACCCAAGATGATTATTTTTGGTACTGTAGATTGCTTCCTTCTCCTGAGACTTTAGCCATACACACAAAAAAAGCAGAAAGACGTGTCTGCAATCCTGCTTCCACAAGAAATGAAAATGCACATGATGCTTGAAGAACTACACTTATGTTTTCTTCCTCTGCTATTTAATGGAATTTCCCACAGCCTACTTAAGCAGAATGTGCACTTATGTCAATCATCCATCATTCATCACAGACTCACAGTGCTCTGCCTGGAGCTGACTGTTGAGAGGGTTGGGGACAGACATAAGAAAGAAGTATAAATACACTTGTGTTGACTTGGGGACAGAAAAACACATCCTATGAGATTATTTCCCCCAAAGAGTCATGTAAAAGACATTTTCCTCAGCGGACAAAAGAGCAAGAAGGAGCATGTTCTTATTCAGTCTAAAAGGTACCTAGGACTTCTAAGCTGGTCAAAACAGATGGCTCCAGCTATCAGTTCAGTAGAAGATCTAAAATTATCCTCAGAGTTGATTGCAGGAAGGGTTGTTAGTTTGCTCCCAAGACCTTCCTTTCTGTCAGAGGTATGGTTTCACCCTATTGCACAGTTGAATCAATAAGGACAAAGTTGCCCAAGCCAACTGTAACAAAGATCCCAAGACTGGAGGTCAACTTTCAAAGCATTAGCAAAGCTGACGGTGATTCTGAGAGCTCTGCCTATAAGACCACAGGCTTGGCAGGTCTTGCTCTCAGTACTGGTTAAAGGTTGTAGGTCCATGTCCACTCCTGCCTGAAATGCAGCTTCACAGAGTAAATACTGTTGGGCTAAGCACAGCTGGTCCGAGGGCTAAAGTCCTCCCCTTTTAGGATAGCACTGGAATTTAATGTCCTCATGATATTTCGAAGACTTGGAGCAAGTGAACATTTCACCTACGCTCCTCCATGAATCCAAATGATATCACAGATGAAATTAAACATTGTAAAAGACAATCAGGCCATAAATGTATCGAACAGATCATTTATGTATCGAACAGATATCGAATGTATCATCAGTATTTGTGTCAACAACTGAAAGTGAATTTTTGAATTGCCATGTGTGGGCAAATTAACTCAACTTCAAGAAAAATATTATTTAAATTCATGAATGATTCGGTGTAGGTGGCATGCTACCCTCATAATTGATCTCCTTTTTTTTTTTTTTTTAATGCTAGAAACTGCATTTGTTCACCAACTCACATTATTGAGAGTTGTTCCTCTGCCATTCTTACTAAGGAAGGATTCTTTGCTAAGGATCCATCCTTGCCACATTTCTGTCTGGGAGGTCCTTATGCTCTAGTGCATGAAAATGACCTGAGAAAGGCCATGGAAGAACCGAGCATAACGTTCCTTGGAGCCCCGTAGAGAGTTAGCTCAGGCTTCACAGAGGAGGTAGCATCTATGTTTCATGTCTCCGGGGGCTGAGTGTGAGGGAGGCCCGCGAGATAGACACAGGCAGAAAAGGGCATGACTGACTCTAACCAAGATGAAGCCCACAGAATGGTGGCTTCTATATTTTATTTATATATGTCCCCACACCTCCCATACCACTCCCTACTGTGAAACGGAATGTGAGCTCCACGAGACACAGAATTTTCCCCAGTCTTGCTAACTGACACATGGATATAGATATGTAGCTATAGATGGCATAGACAGGTGTATCTAGACACACGTATATGCTTACAGTAACACTTAGCCCATAGCAAATACTCACCAAATACCTAAACTAATGTGTGTGGGGGAGGGTGGGAGTGGTAATGTACAACTTGAAATGGACTCCTATCCAGAAATTACAGTGATTTTTGTTCAGATGGCATACAAACAAGCCTTGGTCTTTTGCCCTCTTACTCCTAGAAGGCTTAGCCTGAAGGGTGGTTTATTTGCAGACTAAGATGTTGTCACTTTCTTTAAGTCAAGGGCAGCAAAGTTTCCAAGCCCTGAATCATCTGGCTGGCTCTGAGCAGTATTGTACACTACAGTTAGGACATGGCCAATCAGAGCTGTGTCTAGCACACATGTAGTAAATATTTAGGCACTGTGACATTTTAGGAACTTTAGCTCAAGGCCCTCAGTGTTTCATGGATTTCCAAGTAATCAATCAAAGGTTCTAGCAGTGCCCCTCAGTATTTAAAAGGTGGCTGTTGCAACAGCTCATGAGCTGGATGAAGCCTCACAGGAGTCCACATGAGCCTCAGTAGGAAGCATTTTTCAGTGAAAACCCAGTGACATTTCAGTACATCCTCAAAAATCACATTCTAAGACAGGATATATCTTAGAATTAGAATTCAATGTTAAGGTACTTAATCTTTTTTTTTTTTCACAATGGCAATTTTTTGTTTTGCTTTTTTTGTTTTTCCTTAATTTTATATTGGTTTGCTTACATCCTGATGGTGCCTCTTCCTTCCCTTCCTTACAGTTCCCCCCTCTACTTCCCCTCCTTTCCCTTCTCCCTCTCCCTTTCCCCCAGAGAAGGGGACCCCCCAAAACAAAAACTAACCTTCCCCAGCACATCAAGTTACATAAGGACTGCTCTTATCTTTATCCTCTGAGGCCAGGCAAGGCAGCCCTGCCAGGAGGAAATGATCCAAAAGCAAGCAATAGAGTCCATGTTAGAAACAGACCCCCACCTCCACTCGCCGGGCATCCCATAGACCAAGCTGCCCATCAGCTACATGTGTGCAGAAGACCTAGGTCCAGATCATGCATGTTCCGTAGTTGATGTCTCAGTCTCTGAAATCCCCCATGTGACTGGGTTAGTTGTTTCTCTTGGTGTTCTTATAAGGTTCCCGTCCTCTCCAGGTCCTTCCATCTTTCTCCCAACACTTCCTCAGGACCCCCAGGGTTTCGCCCCATGATTGGCTGCAAGTTCTAGCATCCATCTTGATCTGATGTTGGCTGGAGCCTCAGAATGGCAATTTTTTAACAAGGACGTTAAAAGCATGTGTGTGTGTGTCTTATACATTGCTTAGAAAAAGTCTAGAGTAGGGATCATACTGTGAAATCACCCTTTGATGATTTTTCTTTCTTTCCTCAAAAACGACCTCTAAATAAATGAAAATATATCATATTGATTAAAAACATAAAATATCGACTTTCGCCAGAGTAGCTTCTGTCCACCAACCTGTTCCTCAGGGGAAACTGTGCAACAGTGCTCCTATCTCTGCCTTACAGATGAGGCTTTGATGACGTTGATTTTCCTGGAACACATACTGAGCAAAATCTGAATGAAAATTCAGTTCTGCATGACTCTAAAATGCTTGCTCTTTCAGCATGTGTGAAATGCAATTTGCATAATTACTGATTTCTTGGTAATGATTTTAACTTTTAAGTTATCATTTATAAGCATATAAATATTTAAATTTTAGTTAATGAGCATATTTACATTCTTTTGTGACCTTTGTAAGCAGAAAACATTTATTACCCGGTTTGTTGATGACTAATGATCTTGTCTGAAAATATTTTGATTGCCTACTACAGCAGTTAACAACTTTCCCTGGTATTTTTCCCACGGGCAAGGAACTATATAATATACTCTGTATGCAGTCATTGTAGTACATGAGTGATAGATACAGCTCTTCTCATCAATTTTGGGTAATGAATATTATATGTTCAAGACCCAATTGACGAGTATCAATCATCTATAAGTGAGGATCTACCTTGATTATTTTTATTCCTCTTTTCTTTAAAGTCAGTAATTTGTTAGTGTCCACATTGCCTAACTATTACATCAAAAAAATGTGTTATAGGGAGAAAAAGGCATACTAGAATAGATAGTTAACAAGCATGAGTTGTCCTATTTGAACCTACAATGTCTAGGATGGTACAGTTGTCAATCAATATTTACTAAATGTATGACTCAAGAAATAATCCAAGACATCCTCATTCAGGTTAGTCTGTCAACGAACTGTCTCAATGTGCAGGCTGGGTAGATGCTCACATCTAGCTGTATGGTTTGACAAGGTTCATGATGCACTTTTTACAGTGACAGGAGATTCTTGGAATGTGTCCTCTCTAGAAGACAGAGGCTGGCAGATCTCTGTGAGTGTGAGGCGAGCCTGGTCTACAAAGTGACTCCAGGACAGCCAGGACTACGGAGAGAAACACCGTTTCAAAAAAACAGAAAAAAGCAAAAGAAGAATGTGTGCTCTATGTTTTCAATTACAGCCTCTACCAGGGAAAAACACCCTAGTCCCAACCCACACTAAGCCAAATAAGTCAGAGCTCATTATCCTCATCAGTGTTTCTTCAACTCCTCCCCCTCTCTGAACCTCACAAAGAAAAATTTGACATAGAAAAGTATGGACTTTGAATCAATTTCTTTAAGCCAAATTCTAGAACTTGTAGTATCCTTTATTGTGGCTCTTGACTCCAACAAATACCTCTGTCCTCCATGGAAACAATACCCAGGCCCTAGGGCCTACTGCCAGTGTGTCCCCCATATCATCCATCCCTGTTCCACCAAAAGGTAGTTAAAACTTTCTCAATGAGATAGAGCAAGTCAAATCAGGAATGATGATGTCGTGGAGCCATGGAGCATGTTATAACAACCTCCGGCCATTCTGTGTCTAGGTGTGGCAAAGACATGCACAACCTGCAGTCATTACTCTACAGAACTCAGGCAGGCAGGGAGGGAGGGAGCAGATATGAGTGAATACAGTCTGTGGTCTGGTCAGCATCTGCCGTAACAGAGGCTTTTATTAACAGGAAGCAGCGGGTTGAGATGAGGTAAGGGACAGAAAGATATGTGCAAGCATGATACAGTGCAGCAAATTGAGAGCCTTGAAAGATGATTTCATGGTGAATCCTGACTCACACAAGGAAGGGAAAGATAGGAAATTAATCAAGCCGCATACCATGTAAAGTCTGTTGAGACATACTATGAAACAGATTTTTTTTTTTCCCATAAAAGCTTTGAGAAGTCACGGAGGTCTTCGGCAGGAAACACTGTGTCTAGACTGGTGATTTACAAGGATGACCAAGTAGATTAATCTTAACAGCGGAGAAACATTAATGAATAAGGCTGCAGCCATAGTCCGTAGTGGTGACATAAAGTACGGGACCAGCAGCCAGAAAAAAGGAACACAGCTCAAGAAAAGCTAAAGAGAAAGAGTCCTGGCAGCTAGGTAACCTTGCATTTAGACCTGATATACTCACTTATATAGACCTATAAGATATGATAAACATAATGAAATCTATACACCTAAAAAAGATAATCAATTGAGCGGACATGGGGTAAGATGATCAATCCTCGTTTAGAAAGACAGATGGGATGTGCATTGAATGTATGACAGGAGTCTACTGAGCGCATCTGAAAGACGCTAACTAGCAGTGTTTTCAAAGCAAAGACTCATGACCAAACCTTTGGCAGAGTACAGGGAATCATAAGAAAGAAGGGGAGTTAGTCTGATGGGGAAAGGATAGGAGCTCCACAAGGACCAAATATATCTGGGCACAGGGTCTTTTCTGAGACTGACATTCAACCAAGGACCATGTATGGATATAACCTAGAACCTCCACTCAGATGTAGCCTGTGGTAGCTCAGTAACCAATTGGTTTCCCAAAGTGAGGGGAACAGGGACTATTTCTAACAGGAACTCAATGACTGGCTCTTTGGCCTCCCCACCCCCGAAGGGAGGAGCAGTCCTGTTAGGCCACAGAGGAGGGCTTTGCAGCCAGTCCTGAAGATACCTGATAAAACAGGATCAGATGAATGGGGAGGAGGTCCCCCCTATCAGTGGACTTGGAAAGGGGCACGGTGGAGATGAGGGAAGGAGGGAGGGACTGGGAGGGAATGAGGGATTGGGACACGGCTGGATACAGAGTTAATAAAATGTAACTGATAAAAAAAATAAAAAATAATAAATAAATAAATAAATAAAGTACTAGCAAGCTTTGGCAGGCCACTGGCTCTGAGTTGCTTTCCCACCTCTGTGAAATGACCCTAATTTGAATATTTTTGTTTCGTTTTGTTGTTTTCGCTAATGATAGTGGTGATTAGCTGCAGGAAGTAAGACTAATTCTCATGTTGCTAGCAGAGAGAGAGAGAGAAAGAGAGAGACCACTAGCACATCACTTGGCACTAAAAACAGTAATACACAATTTTATGCAAACATCTGGAAACAGCACTGATCACATTTAGAGTAGTACCTGAGGAGCTTTATTCGTGTGTCATTTTAGTCCCTCACCCTGTGCCCTTACAGTCATTCAGGGCTATGTACTAAATAGGAGATGGACTTGGTATACAGGAACATCTATTAGGTCTCCAGGCCTGTCTGAATACTATTATGCTAAAAGCATACATGAAGAATTCAGTGGTGGATCAGTTAAGATGCTCAGCTGCATAAATTATCCGTTTCAAAACCAAATTCATGGAAGAGTGCTTAAAACAGAATTTATTTGTTTAAATCCAAGTAATAAAGAGCACTTCAGGTCCCTGGCACGGGTAAACATGACCCATTTGGCAAGATGTTTGTCATTTTCCATTCTACCTCACCCAAACTGTCAGTGCTGACACTTCAGCACCGGCTCTCTTATTCGTTCCTCATTAAGAACCTAAGTCTTTACTGGAAGGCCTTTCCTATTTTAGAGTCTGTTTATCAGATCTGTCTTTATGTCATCTGTGGTACTAGCTGATAGAAAGCATAGGAGCTGATGCTATTGTTTTGAGGATAGGAGGTGATGGCTGAAAAGCATCGTCCGCTGTCCTCAGCCAGTTTGGCTTCCTCAGTTAGTGGCTTTGGAACCAGTTTATTTAGCCACACAACCCTGAGAGTGACATTTATGTCTTCTGCTTCTCTATACACAAACCTCTCTCCATTTCCATATTATATGCACACTATCACTATCATCTGCCAACAAGCTTTCCAGGTAGAAGAGCAAGCAGGGCTGCTGTGGGCTCTGTGCCATCTCCCTGATGAGGTCAGTCTATGCTTATCACAAGGAACTCTGAAAATAAGCAGACACCCTACCTTGAGGATTTATTGGTTGTTTGTTTTTGAGACAGGGTTTCTCTGTGTAGCCTTGGCTGTCCTGAACTTGCTTTGTAGACCAGTCTGGCCTCAAACTCACAGAGATCTGCCTGCCTCTGCCTCCCTGAGAGCTGGGATTATAGGCGTGTGTCACGGTGTGCCCTGTTCCACCTTGAGGATTTTTACTAGTTAGATCGACTGAGAGTGAGATATCTTTAGTAGTTTAATATGATTTCTTTTAAAAAAATAGAGAAAAAAAGATTAGAGACCTCATTTTCAAAACTATATCATCAAATGTTGTGTTTTCAGCTTCCAATGTGCTATTATATGACCAAATACGGATGATTATTCCTAAAAAGAGAGTTTTAAAAATCAGTAAATAATATGTTGTGCTTATCAACAACAAAAAAGCATTTGACTCTCTTTTCTTTCTTTTGGTTTTTATTCTGAATGATTTGAAAAAAATGTTAATTCACCAAATACCAGTTTTATTCTAATCAGGACTTTTGATGCCACTGACTCCTTAAAGGAAAAGCAGGCTGTGCTAGGTTTTTGGTGACGTGACATGTGGACATTTCTTGGACATTGTTTTTTATGTGGGTTTTTGAGAAAGGTGGTATTTTTAATGCCTGAAATTTTAAATACAAACTACAGAGTACTCTTAAATAATGTGATAAATGAAACATTAAGAAAATTGCTCCCATATTTTAATTAAATATTTTAGTAAGCATTCTTCTGTTTAATTCAGTTTTAATTGCATTATTAATTGCCATGAAGAAAATATTCCTAGGGAAAAAGCCAAACCAATGTTCTAATTGCAGCTTTTACTGCTTTGCATGATAAAATGCCTTTGATTGGTGCTGAGCCAGAGGGCTTGATTGATAATATCTGTCTCGGATGTCACCCTGGGAGAAAAGAATAAAACCTCAGTAGACTTGGTGCATTGCAGCTGCCTCTGCTGCTCCAATTTCTCTGTCCCATTGACGTCATTGGGAGGTTTCAGAGCCGCCCAGGGTGTCTAGTAAACCAGCAGGTAAATGAAAGGAAGAAACAGAAAAACACTGATTCATATTGCAGCCCTCACTCCAAAGAGGTGGCTGCCCTATTCTGTCAAATAATGAGGAGATTTTTTTTCCTTCCCTGCACACATAAAAAGAAGAAAAGAAAAGAAATATTCATCAGTTATCCAGAAATGTGGGAAAGCCTCCACAAGGAATGTGAGTTTCATAAGGCATTCTGAAATCAGATTATAGTGCAGTGAGCCACGTTCGTCCAGGGGTCTCAGATGTCATAACCTGCATCGAGCTGGTCTCTAATTAGGATATGTGAAGCAGAAAGTGGCGTAGGAAACAGCTTCCCCTGGAGACAGGGTTATGCCAAACAGTCTGGCTAAGCACCAACATCTCCTCTCCTCTCTCTTCAGGTGCAGACTTTTGTCAAGAACTCAGGGCCCCTCCTAACAGACAAGAATACAGAGCACATCTGCAGTATTTTCCGGGAAGGGGGTTTTTATTTGGAGAATATACAATAAGCTCTAACCCTCAAGACATCTTACCACAAAGAACCCTTTCTAAATCCTGTCACATAGCATTTTTGTGACTTTGCTGAACATTAATGTTAAAATATGTTCAAATGCTAATTTTTCATCTGCTGAGCAATTTGGCTGCTGGGAATAAAAGCGAATGATCTCCATTCTCACCAGAAATAGCAGGGGAGGACTCACAATAACCTAGTAGCTTTCATTTTATATATGCAGGCAACAAACTTCATGACATACATTCAAACACAAGTGAATCCTTCGAGTCCTTCTGAGTTTACAAAACATTATGGCTTTTATTTTCTAGATAATTTAATTGTCAATTTTCCCCAATCCGATGTTCTACCTTTGGTAGGTATAAAGCACTGGTTGACATGAATTATGTGCTTTCAGGTAAGAGATAAGTAGGACATAATTACTGATCTTCATAAGTGTAGAAAAGTGAGGGAAAGACAAGGATCAGTACATACCTTTATCACAGGAAAATAAGGCTTGGCGTGAAGACAGAACATCTGACAGTGAATTTGGATTAAAAGGGCATCACCAAGAGCCATTTAGGGACTCATGAGGTTTCTAGAGGTAAAGATGATGGGTGATGTAGCCATTGTAGGCCGAGTGGTCTATGTGATCTAAAAAAATGACATGAAAGACTGACATGGAAGACAAAGTCTGTTTTGAATTACAATGCTGGGATCTGGTGAAAGCAAGGCTAGGCCTGTTGGTGGCTCTTCTTGAAGGCTCTAGGAGTGAGGAAACAGTTGACATGTGAGTGCTTTAATAAAATTGATTAGGAACAGTGTGTAAAGCATATGAGAGAAGAAAAAAAATAATGATTCCATAGTAAGCTATGGGGATAAAATCAAGTAAGTGGGGGTCCTAAGAGTTCACCCAGTGAAATGTATTATTGAGCAAGAGCTGTCTGTCAGACAATTTGTAAGTCTGAGATTATAGCAATTACAGACAAGTTTTCTAAATCCTTCATTTAGAAAAGGTAGAAATGGGAAGGAGGATTAAAAGTCAGCAAACGCCACAAGGGAGAATGCATTTAACACAGGTGTTTTGAGAAGAAAATTCAGAGCTGGCCTGGGACTTTCTGTGCTTGGGAGAAGAAGTCAAACAACCTTTGGAAAACACACTTTGCCAGGTGGGCATGCTGTAGGTACTGCAGGGACTCCAGGCATGGGATGTGCACACTTTTCCTGGGGCAATGTGAATAAGCATCCATTTGCACCAACAGACCAAGAAATGATTCCATCCAAGTCTAGGTGGGTGAACCAGTGAGTATAAATAGCAGCATTGGTAAAGGGCTGCCTTCAAGACCCTGAAGAGGGATTAGCCACAGAGCCACAGTGAAGGGTGACCTACAGGACCATAAGCAGCTCACATGTTTGGCCCCGTTGGCCACTCATGGGCTCCTCATGCTCTGACTTATGTACCTCAAGGACTTCCCCTCCAGCATTTTTCAGAAGGGGTTGATCTGGTAAATTGTTTCCCATTTTACTCAACGTTTGCACAACTTGATTGAAATATATCCAAGTTATATTTTGATAGTCTTATACAAGTTATTTTTTTAAACATCATGAGCTTATCTTTCAATATAGTCATTGTATCTGTTGCCACTGGAGTTCTTCCCGTATATTGCAAAAATTATTTCATGTGTTCCATGAGGAACTCTTAACACTTGGAACTAAAGTGTCAGTGTCCAGTATGTCACTAGTATTTCAGTAAAAAAACAATTATTGCATGCTCATAATCCTTTCTTCCTTTTTGCTTAGAATGTAGATTCAACTGAACTGCCCTTCCTTCCTGTCTTATTAACTCCCCCTTCTTTCATATGATTCCCTGCACTCTGCTCAAAGTTTAGTTATGAGTCTCAACATCTGCTTTGATACACTGTTAGGTAGGGTCTCCCGTCCATCTTCTTGCATGGGAGCATCTTAAGTTTATCTGTTTATGTGATACTGTGCTCTCTGGCTATAAGTCCTTAGGAAGTATGCCTTCTCCTCCATGTCTGTACTGTGCTGAATGGAGTCTCTGTTACATGACGAGTCCTTAGGAAATACAGGAAAGGTCAGTTAACCTGAACTTTCTTTTGGCAATGGAGGTGCATGGCTTTCACAGCAATGGGAAAAGGTTTCATTGTATCCAGTAAGATTCTCTTTGTGCTTTATATCAATGTAAAGACTATTATCTCTTCTCTTATGGTCTCTTTGTGTAACTTCCCAGTGCTGAAGTACTTGCAATAATGATAGCAGCAGCTGCTACAGTTTATTGAGGGTTTTTTTTGTTGTTGTTGTTGTTTTGTTTTTTGTATGTTTCATGCTTGGTGCATCCAATGATAATACCTCACTCAATCTGGTTGACTGATATCTTTTTTTTGTTGTTGTTGTTTTCTATTTTTGTGTACATTCGTGTTTTGCCTGCATGCATGCCTGTGTGAGGATGTCAGATGCTCTAGAAGTGGGTTGTACAGACAGTTGTGAGATGCCATGTGGGTGGTGGGAAGTGAACCTGAGTCCTCTGAAAGAGCCTCCAGTGCTCTTAATTGCGGAGCCATTCTCCCCAGCGCCCCAGTTCACTGTTCTAACTATCACTTTGCAGATGAAGAAACAAATGTTTAAGTTACCTGTCAGAAGTCTCTCTGACCTTTAAAAAAGACTCAAGAAAGTTGAGGGTTTTTTAAAATTTTTTATTTTTCTATATTAATTACAGTTTATTTACTTTGTATCCCAGATGTGGCCCCCTCCCTCATTCCCTCCTAATCCCATCCTCCCTCCCTTATCTCCTCCCTGCCCCTCTCTAAGTCCACTGGTAGGTGAGGTCCTCCTCCCCTTCCATCTAACCCTAGCTTATCAGGTCTCATCAGGACTGGCTGCAATGTCCTCCTCTGTATCCTAGCTAGGCTGTTCTTTCCACGGAGGGTAGGGAGGCCAAAGAGCCAGCCACTGAGTTAAGGTCAGAGACATTCCCTATTCCTCTTACTAGGGAACCAACTTGGATACTGAGCTACCATGGGCTACATCTGAGCAGGGGTTCTAGGGTATTGGTCCTTGGTTGGAGAATCAGTCTCAGAAAAGATCCCTGTGTCCAGATATATTTGGTCGTTGTGGAGTTCCTGTCCTCTCCCTGTCTTATTAACTCCCCCTTCTTTCATATGATTCCCTGCACTCTGCTCAAAGTTTAGTTATGAGTCTCAACATCTGCTTTGATACACTGTTAGGTAGAGTCTTTCAGAGGCCCTCTATGGTAGAGTCCTGTCCTGTTTCTTGTTTTCTCCTACTTCCAGTGTCCATCCCATTTGTCATTCCAAGTGAGGATTGATCATCGTACCCAGGGTCCTCCTTCTTGTTTAGCTGCTTTAGGTGTACAGATTTTAACACATGCTGGAAAGGCTGTGAAGAAAGGGGAACCCTCCATTGCTGGTGGGAATGTAAACTTGTATAAACACTTTGAAAATCAATCTGGCACTTTCTCAGACAATTAGGAATAGTGCTTCCTCAAGATCCAGCTATACCACTCCTAGGCATATATCCAAAAGATACTCAAGTATACAACAAGGATATTTGTTCAACCATGTTCATAGCAGCTTTATTTGTAATAGCCAGAACCTGGAAACAACCCAGATGTCCCTCAACAGAGGGATAGATACAGAAATTGTGGTACATTTACACCATGGAATACTACTCAGCAATTAAAAACAAGAAAATCATGAAATTTTCAGGCAAATGGTGGGATCTAGAAAAGATCATCCTGAGTGAGGTATCCCAGAAGCAGAAAAACACACAATGTATATACTCACTTATAAGTGGATACTAGGCCTATAAGATAAGAAAGTTGAGATTATTCAAGAATTTTCTGCCTCTGAAGTTTACTTTTAACATTTATGGAAAATTGCTAGTTGATACATAATGAATTCATAAGGCAAGATGTGGATTTTATCTGTACTAAGAACTCAAGGCATTGGTCCCATAGAAATAGGATGACTGCATTCACATCTGCCAGTGTGAGAAGCTACCTGATTTTATCATCATAGTACGAATAGAAAGAGAGCCAGAAGTTTCCCTACGGAATTTAGTGGTTTCTCTAATATCTTAAACATCTGGATATGTTTTGAAACATACTCCATTTAAAAGTCTGATTTTGGTCTCTCACAGTGAAAAATACGTGTGATGAAAAAGTTGCTGTGCTGGGAGACAGAGGCCATGAGTTCCACCTCTACTTTATAGTTCTGAAGCTGGGTGATCATAATCTTTTACCCACATAGGGCCAGTTTCTTAGTTGTCAACCCAACGACCTACAAGGGGAAAATGTCTTCAGTTCACTATGCCACATCCCTGCTCTTATCTCTGTTGTGCTTCATATGCTACTGAGAAAACATAGAAGCCCCTATCTACTTCACTTAGTGAGCTAACTACTGTGGTCACTACTTCCTTGAGTACAGGAATCACTATGCAGGTAAGAGAAGACTCAAGGAGCATCTGAAGATGCTTTTAGCAGCTGAGCCCATCACATTGATAGTCAGAGGACCAAACGAAGAGTGAGTAGCCATCTAGTCCATCTTCTTGCCTGGGGCCATGTCCCACTTGAACCATGAGAAAAGATTAAGGACTCCTCACTTCCCATAACCCTGTGTTTTTTCAAAGGAGATCCCACAACTTCCCTGGGTTTGGTTCCAGAACTGACAATCTCACCTGTCAGAAATCATTTTGCATAGATAACCTAAACACTTAGGGGCTGCAATTTGAACTCATTTTCTTCTGTATTTATTGGTTTAAAAAAAAAAAAACGCAGTTGGCATAATTGCATCTGGCATAATTGTTTTTGAAGACTGTTATGAAAATACTCAATCTCACCCTAAAGCCATCTTCATGAACATTTGTAATCACTTTTATTCAAAAGTTTTAATAACCTGTCTTTTGTACATTTGGCACTCTCAAATCCTCATCTTCTCATATGTGAGAGCCAGAACATTACATAATGGCATAGTGAGCCCTTGTACCCTAGGGCATGCAGAGATGACTATGTAGACATGATAGCTTAGATTCTATTCCTCTTTAACCAGCTGCAAGAGTAACTTTTCTTAACTAGTAGGGATGCCAAACATTTTGCTCACAGTAACAGAAGTTAGAAGGGTATGTATTTCCTTAAAAATTCCAAAGTGGAGGTTTGGTTGGTTCGGGGGTTAAGAGCCCTTGTTAAGGATTTAAGAGCCTCTTGCAGGGGACCTGGGTTCAGTTTTCTTCATCCGCACAGTGGTTCACACCATACATTATGGCAGTTCCAGGGTTTCTGACCCTCCTGTTCTGGTCTGCATAGGCACCAGGTACATATGCAGTATACAAAACACTCATACACATTCAGTAAAAGAAAATAAAAATTAAAGGCTAAAGTTATAAATATTATTGCTAAAAGCTAAATTAATAGAAATACTTCTATAGAAATATGTCCATGACTATTTGTTTCTGAATTCTTACTCCCATGATGATCTTCCTTAATGTTCTGCTATTTAAAGTCTTCTATAGAGAGACAAGGGTAACTTTTGGTATCAAAAATTGCTGGATTCAGGTTTAGATGTAAGTGATCTCAGACATAAGTGGACTAAATGGGTGAATATATTCTAATTCCTGAGTTTCATTTATCTAACATTTTTACAAAGAAGGTAATTATATATGTAAATATAAGTATATATAATTTATTATATATTCTATGTATATCCTACTATATTTTTAGGACAAAGAATATTTCTTATTTATGTTTCATATCTCTAGTACATAACGCAACTAAAAATGTAGACTAACATTTACTAAATGTTTGAAATTTACACACTAAAATTATGTGTGTGGAAATATTTCATCAACTCTTGAGCTCAACACAACTTGAATTATTACCACTAATAATTTTAAAAGGCTCGGTATTAGCTATGGATTAAAAAAAATTGTTGAAAGAAGTTTGATTTGCTCTTGTTTCCAGGAGCATATATTATCCACTTGTTATGTGTCTTATCAAATCTTATCTAAAATGAGTTTTGCAAAATGAGTAATCAGTGAGGCATGACTTCTATTTGAAGTTCAGTACATGGCCTTTTCTGATGAACAATCTGTGAATGACAAATGAACTGCTCAGCGTGATGAAGGCGATCCTTTGAAGGCAATCAAGTTACCCTAGTCCCATGTGAACAGAGTTTCCTGAACCATTTATGTTTTTTAGGGTATCCATGTTGTGTGTACATTTCCCTGTGAGGGAGAGACAGTCATGGGTAAATGATAGATAGATCATCCAAAAGTTTAAAGTATACTGCTTTATTTATTATTATCATAGCTGAAAGAATCTTTCAAACACTTGGCCTTTATCCATGAAAAAAAAAAATGGCCGAAGAGCCAGAGGAATACTACATATATTTTTATGTTAGTGACGTTAAAAAACAGCGTTTATGAATAATGTCTTGGGTCTTTCTAAAGAGCCCTGTCTCTGTTTTTTTTTTTTTTCTTCCTTGATTTGTAAATATTTGCTTCAAGATAAAAGATTTGGGGTCAAAGGGGCTCAAGTTGTGGTAACTTTGCCATGCAAGTAGATTGTTGGGAAAATTACTTAGTGTCTCCCACCTCAATTTTCTCTTCTGTAAATGAGAATTATGCTGTCTGTTCAGAAGATCCCTATGCAGTTGGGTCCTTGGTAACATCATTAATTCCTCTGCCTCTGTCTCCTTGTCCTTTTGACTGTCTTGTTGGTTAGAGTTGGCTGACTAATATGACATATATTCGTAAGCATTAATAAAGTAATAATAAAATATAATAAACCAGACTGTTTGGTGGACTGGAGAGACCCAGCAAGAAAGTGCTGAGACCCCTTATCAGAACATTTTATTGCATTTCCTTCCAAGGGTGATATTGACTGCTTGATAATGACACAAAGCTATAATAAATTCCTGAGAATGTGTTGGTTTTTGCAGAATTAAGTTTATAAAAAAGAATAAAGAACTTTAAAAATAATTTAAAAAATTTTGATTACAGCCTGCCAAGACTAAATAAAAGAGAAAGAATTTTGGCAGGGAGTCAAGAGCAACCCTTTCATGAACTAGATAACTATTCTTTCCTGTACTGTTCTTGTCTCACCTCTCCAGTGAGAGGGTAGCAAGCTTGACCTTCACCTGCTTCAGTTCTGGGACTCAGGTGCTGTCACTGGCCAGGGCATCCATATGCTGTGTGCATTTCCATATAAGGGAGAGAAAATCAGGGGTGCTACCTGGTGTGTGGAAGGGGTTCCTTACTGGTTTGTTGATGCTCTCTAAGTGCAGCCTCAGAGGACATGGCCCTCAGGCCACCATACCTCTAGGGAGAAAAATAATTAGTTGTCACCATGTGAACAAATGACAATTTGGGAAGTTCTTTGCCTTTCACAGTTCTATTGTAGATGAAGACCTTGGTAACTTGTTTGGTGAATGTTTGTCCCTAAGCAGAAAGTAAAAACAACAATACAAAAATAGAAATTATAAACAGGCTGAAATAGAGAAGCCCAAGCAGGAGTTAGAGAGTTTTTAAAATAACAAAAAAGCAAATAGAAACCATAATAATTTGACTTTGCTGGTAATTGACTTTGCTAAATCAAATTTCAAAGATTGGAATCTGGATGTCTTAGGTTACTGCAGTCCCTCTTGAATTTGCCATACAGGAATATCATTCTTGGTAAGTTAATTTTGATGGAGCTGGGAGGTATAGATATTTGTGAATCTCCCACTTAAGATCTAAATTAGATCTCTTTATTTAGAATAAAAAATGTGTTTGAAAAGCATGTGGGTTTTTTTCCTCCAGGTTTCTGCACTTGAAAAAGGACTGTGTCTAATTATACACTCAGCCTAGAGTCACATTCTTGGCCACGGCCGTGATAAATAAGCTTAATTCTCTCAACTAAAGCAAAATAACCTATAGCAGTTAACTCTATCATTTCAAATAACATTTGTTCTTATTGGTAGAGGCAATTAAAAAAATCAATCAGAGCCTCATAACATATTCATGCTTATTTATACAAAACACTTAAGAATGGTGTTTTTCACAATTAAAACTGACTTGAAATTCTACAGAAATGCCCCTAAACTGTAAGAACTGCCCCTTCTCACTTTCCTGCCAATGAGGAGCCATATAAATCTCAAAGAGGCTCTAGCCTGAATCTTAGTTTCTCTGTTCCTGTATATTCATTTTGTTTTTAAAAAGATCATTTAAAAAAACAAACAAAAAAAACTTTATTATAATAAAAAGAAACCAAATAATAAATGTACAGAAGAAACCCAGAATCCCCAACAAGCTGGGATTTCTCCTGAGATTTACAAATTCACTAGCATTTAATTTGATGACAAAAGAGAAGACCCGACTACCTCATACTCTGATTAAATTTTACTGTCATTTCCCTGAAATAGAAACATGTTTCTGTTGCATCGGAAAATGAGTACACTTGAAGCAAACAAAGAAAGCAAGTCATGGAAATAAATGCTTTTACTCTCTTGGAGAAGAGTTTGTTTTTGGTTTCTGTTTTTAAATCAAGCCTATGACTAACACAAGAAAAATGTGAGTATAAATCAAGTTATCCGTAACTTTGTATTAATATACTATTAATATTTCTAATGTTTACTTGGACTCAGAGAGTTGTCAAGCAAGTGGCTAACGTTCTGCAGTGCACCCTGTTTCCTCCCCTAGAGAGTCTTGGGAATAAGGGTGTTTGTCTTTTGTTTTGTTTTGAATTTGGGTATATGTGTGTTTAATTGAGGATCTCAGAAAAGCTGAGTTAAAAGTCAGTTATATCTTGTCTGTATGTGCATCCTGTGCGCAGAGCCTCTGGAAGTTGGACAAGGGCACTGGATGCCCTGCAATCGGAGATATGGCCAGTCATGAGGCACAAGATGCTCAGTGTGGATGCTGGGAACTGAACCCCTACAAGATCAGCAAGTGCTCTTAACCACTGAGCCATCTCTACAGCCCCAGATGTGTTTTCTTTCTTTGTCTTCTTTTTTCATTATTTTTTTTAAATTCACTTTACATTCTTGTTGTAGCCCCATTCCTCCTCCCCTCCCAGTTTCACCCTCCCCTTTTCCTCAGAAAAGGAGAGCTCCCTTTCCCATATCTCCCCCACCACCACCACTCATCAAGTTACATCAGGACTAAGCATGTCCTCTTCCCCTGTGGCCTAGCAAGGCAGTCCCGCCAGGAGAAAGTGATCAAAAAGCTGGCAAGTGAGTCTGTGTCCAATGCAGTCCCCACTCCTCTTACTAGAGGACCTACATGAAGCCTAAGCTGCCCATCTGCTACATCTTTGTACGGGGCCAAGTCTAGTTCATGCTTGGTCCTTGGTTGATGCTTCAATCTCAACAAGCTCCTCTGAGCCCTGGTTAGTTGACCCTGTTGGTCTTCTTGTGGATCTCCTGTCACCTCCAGGTCCTTTTTCTTTCCTCCCACTTTTTCACAAGATGCCCTACACATCACCCAATGATTGACTGTGAGTCTTGGGATCTGTTCTAAGGAGCTGCTGGGTAGTACCTCTGAGAGGAGAACTCTATCAGACTCCTTTCAGCAAATTCAGCAGAGCTTCATTCATGGTGTCAGTGGTTGGTACTCTCTGAAAGGGTGGGTCTTTGTTTGGGCCAAGCATTGTTTGGGCATTCCCTCAATCTCTGCTGTATCTGCTGTATCTTTATCCCTGCACATCTTGTAGGCAGGTTAAATTTTGAGTCTAAGTTTTTGTAGATGGGTTGGTTTTCCCCTCCCTCCACTAGGAGACCAGTTAGTGGCTGTCCTCTTCAGTCTCTATGGCCTCTGCGACTAGGAGTCTCTGCATGAGTGCACCTCATATCCTCCCAGGAGCTTGCCCTGATGTGGTATAAAAAGCATGCACTTAAGAGACCGGGAAACAGCTGGTGTAGAATTCTACATCGTACTCCCTATTCATTTCCAATACAAGTGACAATTTTTTTATTTTTTTTTCTGTTTATTAAAAAAATCCATTCACAACATGGAAAGCTTATGAAAATAACAATAAAGCATAAAAACATCCATTGTATTTAATAAAAATACAGAGGATATTCAAAACAAAATGTCTATACATTTGCTATAGGTATAATGATATCTTAGAAAAATCTACACTAGAAAAGTAAGGGACATTAAAGCCACGAGGAGCCTAAGATTTACTTGTGGGTCTTCCTCTCCTCTCTACCCTTGCACAATGCTCTCTACTGCCTTTGATATTCTAGGCCTTTTAACCCATGTGACAGAAAACATGCACAAAGAGTAGCATAGCATTAGAATTTGTGGCTCAGTTAGGCAAAAATCTTTCTTGACATAGATTTGGGTTTTTTTCTATACCTAGATTCTTTAGAAAGCATTACATGGGTTCACATTGTTTATCAAATAAACCACCTTCTGGGTATAGGCCAGGCTGGGATGGGAGGTTTTAGGTTCTGATGTATGAAAATAGTTGTGCCCACAGCACCCAGAGGAAGTAGGGGATTGGGTCAGGACAGGTGTTCCACTAATTCTACCTTTGAAACCTCTTAATTCCTCCACTGTGGAGTAATTTCTTGAATGCTTCAAGCATTTTTCTTTTTGTTTCCCCATTATGGGATTTTTGTGAAGGTCAAATACAATTTAAAGAAGTTATGATTTTTATAATACATCTATTTCAAATTATATTAAAATGGATTCATGTTACTTTGGGCAGATATAGTCCACTATTAGGTTAACACGCCCAATAATTTATTGAAATTCAAATTGAAAAATTGTTCATCTCGAGCCGTGTATTAAAACAGATAGGTTAAATACCAAAAATTTAATCTTGCTTTACCAATTGATATTTTACTATTAGTATCCATCCATAATTTAATTTTAGTAGTAACAGCAACAATGGGTGGCAGGTGCAAACCCTGTGTTGCTAAGAATGTTCCTCACCTTCATGGTGGGGTGATCTTTGTCAACTAGTGTTCAATTTCTTATGGGTTACAGACCTTGTCATTCTGTGACATCATCACCGCTAATAATTGTCCTATTTTGCATATGAAAAAGGAACCAAAAAGTCATTCATATGGTAAATAGTCCTGTCTTGTCAGATTTCAAATCCTGTTCCCTGAATGCCTGATGCCTCCCATGGTAGTTTTTTGTATTCAGGTGTACTGACTGCTCATGTCTTCTCTGAAGAACTCATTTACACAGCAGTCCTTCCATTTGCCAGGGACTTTCTTCACACTATCGGGACAGAGAGGAAAGTCATAATATTGAGAGAACTGAACCCACAAAGGTTCCAGGAGTCACGCGTTTATAAACTCTGGACTCCATGGTACTAGGAGGTGAGTAGTGAGCACATGACTTTGGAATGATCAGTCAGACATAATCTCTTTCCCCAGAGGCGTGCTTCCCTCTTCCCCTGAAATGCCTTCATACCAGGACAGCTTCTCTCAGGAATGCCTTTATGTTTCTCCATCCAAACCAAGTTCCCTCAAAGAAACTCTGAAAATTCTCTACAGGAAAGATGTGTAATTATGAGCTAGGCACAAATGGCCAACCAGATGGCTTCTGGCTACATGTTCTTGAGAAAACAGCAAAAGGCATTCTGTCTCTGAGCATTGGGCCTTGTCTTAGACTGCGCCAATGACCAAAGAATAGAAGTGTGTCTCCAGTCTCAAGATTCTATGCAGAAGAGGGGAGGAGATGGTAAGGGCCAGAGGCAGGAGAAGACATGGAAGAAACAGCATCTGATACACATATAAGGAACAGATTGTCTGGTGTGAACATATACAGGTCTTATGTGTGCTGTCCAAGACTGAATACACTTTGTGTTAAAGGTTAGCAGTTTGTACTCACAGAAATTCAGGAAACTGTATTTTTCTCTATACCGGTTAATAGTAATATCTCTGGTAAGGTGTTATTATAGAATAAAAAATTCCCATGTTCTCAACTCCTTGTGAAGTAAAGAGTTAAGATATGGCTTATTTTGTTTTATTGTCACTCATGCCTAGTCATGTTGTTTCTTCATTGTCTATGAACATATTTTTATACTTTTCATATCACCATTCCCTACTCCTAATGTGTACCTTCATAATGGGGTTTTTGTAATATTTATTGATTGAAACTCATAAAAATTAGATGTCTTAATGTGATTTAAAGTGTTATCCTCACGCATTTAGGAGCTGGTCCCCTAGTATTTACACAGATGGCATTTTGCTGCTATTGGTAACTATAGGTCACTAAGAATACAAATTAATTTTCCACAAAACAAGACAAGCTCTTTCGGGCCAATGAAAAACATTTCAAAACTGAAATTTCTTGTCTGATCACAGTTTATTTAACTCTGTCTTGTAACTGGCAATAATCTCAGAAGTGGGATCAAGTTTGATGAACTTTCTGAAAGGTTGTTAAGTTACTAGAAAATAAAACCTGCTTAATTTCTCACATGTACAAAGGGGAGACAAGAATAAGCACTATTTTAGGATGTGATGCAGCCCCAGTTAAAATGGTGAGTCACCGCCAGCAGCAGTCCTAATGACAGAGGAATCTGTTTAGTGCCATTCTCTAAGCTTCACACATGAAGCCAGGCAGAAATTATATAATTATTCCTCCTGGGTGGATCTTCTTATTGGCTTGTAATTACTAAATACGCCTTGAGTATTTTCATATCCTGAAATTAAGTCTTCAGAACTGCGTAACGAACCGCGAGGTTTGATCTTGTGTTGTTTATCATCTTATATTTGATTTTTACCAATTATTATGTAGCTTCCAAAGTGCTAAAATGTGACCTTTCTATCTTCTGGATGACTCAATTACTTAGACAAATCTTAAATAAATCCCAAGGGAAACCTCTTATTTGTACAATGACATAGTGTACTTTCCACCGCATTCAGTGGCTTCCTGTGCAACTTATGCAGCTGTCTTCTTGATGTCCCATGTTTTCTATGTGTGCTTGTCTTAATATTTCTGGTCATTTTTGGAACACTGCTTATAAAGTCACCAAATTGTCATAGGTTTGTCTTACAGGAAACTTGAGGAGCGAACAACAGCTCTCTTACATAAAAATCAGTATTATCTATACTATCTGATTTTACTTTCCTCTTCCACCTATGCCCCAACTAGCAACTTAGTTGACTGTATGTGTGTCAAAAAAATGAAGACTAACTAGGTAGGATACCCCTCGATTACATGATCTACTGGCTATAAATATCACTTATTCTAGCCAGCTATTTGAGAGGTGGAGTTCAAGGCACCAGTGTGTGCTTAGGCACTTAAAGAATCTCCTAGGATAGTTATACAGGTAACAACAAGAAAAGCTATCATAACTCTGCTCAGGTTCTCATTCTTTTATAGCTCATTAATATGGAAGATCTAGGCCCTGCTTTAACAGAAAAGTTAATTGTTCTAATAAACCTACTAATTGACTATGACATACATTTTGCTCTTTCAAAGATACATAAATATTACAAGTTGAGATTCAATTTTCATTTTGCTTAATAGACCTCAAGGAATGGGTCAGTGAAATAATGTTGGAAAGATATTAATGTATTAGCTATCACTTAAAACCAGTGCTAAGTGTTGGATTTGCATAATCTTATTTAATTCTTATAGAAGCATTTTCGAGGCACATACGCTTCTATTTTCAGATGAAAAATGCAGATTCAGGGGACAGATTCGCATGTCCCAATTTTTCAGATAGTATGCGGCAACCTGGGGCTATGACCCTAGTAAGCATGTTCTAACCCTCTAGAATTTCAGGATCTCTCACCAGCACCTGGTGATATTCAATTACATGCTGGGATATGATTTATTAGGCCTGTGACAGACCACCCTGTAAGGTTTATCTGTATCTTTTTTATTTGTTTTTTATGGATAATAGTCTTCAGAGCTGATGGAAAGTTTCTTCTTATACAGCAATCTGCATATAAGGAACTTCTAGCCCATACTTTTCCAAGAAAGAATACTGTATGTTGTATTCCTCATGTTTCTTGTGGCACCATGAATCCAATTCTATTTCTTATTGAAATTATTATTTATTGATATTCTACTTCAATCTGGAGTATGCTTTTTTTAAACTTCGTTATAACATGAAGATTCAATTTCCAAGTACTTGCACAATTTGCTCAAGGCTACAGCCTATCTTATGGAGTACAGCATGGGTTCCTGCTCATGCTGTTTGTGCCTATTTTTCTCTCATGCATTTGCTTGTACATTTACAGCAGCTACCATCTGCACTGCAGTGTATTCTGCCGGGGCAATTATGCTGCTCTTTGTGCCCATGGTCTTTTTCTTTCTCATGCCAATCATATCCATCACTGTTTCAGTCACATTCTTTATTTTCAAGCAACAGAAACCAATCCCAATTGTCTTTGAAAACTTGTCATTTATAGGCATGATACAGGATAACCCATACAATCAATAGGGTCCTATAAAAGGAGTTTTGGCAGGCACGTAGAAGCAAGGAACATTAGGCACCTGCCAGGACTATGGCCAAGGTCCTATCTCACTCCCAGACTGCTCCTGACACAGCTGTTGCCATGATTCCTTCTATTCCTGTTCCTGGTGATAAGGCCATAAATGGCTATGCAGGTCTCACTTTCCAGAACCTAATGCATTACCCTTTTGCCCTCAGACAGCTGCACCCAAGAAATTCAAGTGAGGCTCCTAGGTTGAGCAGGAGTGGGATGTCAGAAGAAGAATACACATAGGAGGGGCGGGCCCAAAGCTGTTGTCTTGTAATTGTGTTTCATGATGACAGAGCACCAGCCGCAGCATATGACAATCTTCAAGGATATAAGGGATATGTAAAGCAACCTGTACGCAGGATGATTGGCATCGCACATGGTATAAACATGATATTGCATGGTCTTGTAAGACTCAGACAGTGGCCATATCTACTTAGCTGTGCAGAAGCCATATCTCCTACAAGACATCCAAGAGCATAGTCCTCAAAAACTCTGGATGATACTCTGTGTTTAAACACTCACTACATCCACCTTTATCCCCACCCCCTTTTTTCTAATTCACCGAGTAAATAGGAAGACGGCCCGTGGACTGTCAGTTGTTAATATCTGCCTCAAATTCTCTTCTTGCCTGCGGATGAATTTTCTATACTACTATCAAGGGCCAACTAAATAAAAATGTTGTATATTGCAGTAGATAATGCTGGCTTATTAATAGTAAACAAATCATCACTGTCTTAAGTTTTGTGAATGCAATGTCTCATTTGATCCTCTTGGTAACATTCCATATAGCTACTTCAGCTTCCTTTTTGTTTGTTTGTTTGTTTGTTTGTTTAATAAAGTTTCCCTAAGCTCTCTTAGGGGAACCAAGCAAGTTGTCTGATGTTCTACAAGCATTAATGTAACATTATAGTAGAACAGGGCTTATAAGCCTGTAACTTTACCCACCCCTTATGGTGTTCTGGGATGTGTCACAGAGAACAACACTGTTGTTCAGGCAGCCCATCATTTCAATTACGTGAGGGTGTTCCAGCTGCATTTCAGTTCATGGACATTCTTACAAGTGGAAGACCCAAATCTTCATCCGCAATCCATGTATCCATCCATCCATGATCCATCCATGTATCTAACCCCAAGATCCCAAGTACATTGCAATGTCATGCACCTGGCTTGCCTTCAAGACTCAGAGTACTCAAAGCCACTGCAAGAGGATTTCTCAGATTCCCTCAATATTTTTTTCCTGTACCTTTTACGTAGCAGCACCTACAACCCACAGCTAGCCTCTTCTTTCAGAAAAGACAGTAGTAAAATGCATCTCATGAGGTTCAGCTCCTGAGAAAACTTAAATTTCTCTTTCTCACTGTCCTCCAGGTTCCTTTTCTTATTTCAGAATCTTATATCATAGACTCTTTCTCTAGCAATAATAAACCTTTGACTCCTCTTTTGACTACTTATAACCTAAGGAAAGACCCTGTGGGCTTATATTTTCATTACTTGTCTGTCTTCTAGTTTACTTCCCATTTTTGGCTACATAGAATCACATAAATGCATACACACATACACATATCTACATATGTATGTATAAATAAGTCCATATACTATTAAGCCTCAAATCCCATCCAACGCTTGTCTTAAGTCATCTTTAACTCTTCTGATATTTGTTGTTTGCAGATCTGACGGTCATTTCGGTCAGTGTTTCATCTTTGCTGTATACCTCTGGCATTTCTAGTATGTATGGGATCGGGGTGGAGGTATGCATGGCTGTGGATACAAGAATGAGGATGGGTGTGTGACACCTGTGCACGCATGTGTGGAGGCCAGATAGGAATGTCAGGGCTCTCCCTTGATCACTTGCACCTTATGTTTTTGAAACAGGCTTTTCTTTGTTTGTTTGTTTTGTTTTGTTGGTTGACCTGGGGTTCACTGATTGGATATACTGGCCAATCTGTGAGCGCCCTGAGTCATCCTGTCTCTGTCTACCAGCACTGGGATGACAAACATCCCAATGGCATGCCTGGCTCTTTGTATGGGTGCTGGGGATCCCAACTCAGTTCCTAATGCTTGCACAGTGAGCACTTTGCTGATGGAGCCATTTCCCTACCTCCTTTATACTTTTGTTTTTTAATAAAAACCTGTAATTGAGTACCATAATATTTTTATTTATTACTGCAAGACTATGCAAGCACTCAAGAGTCTTTTGAACCGATATCACGCCATTTGTGCATTTTGTTTTTTCTTTCAGCATCTCCCCTCTGAAGCTTGACTATATGAACAAGCACTGACTGTACATATTAGGACTCCCTTTCTTTTTTCTTTTCTTTATAGAGGACACATTTATATCTGGAATTCCCTGTGTTCATTTAATTTTGGATTCTTGTGGCTTTTGGCTCAAATGTATACTTATATTTCCCTCTTCTCACTCAATTCTGCATCACATTTACCCCGATGGTTATTTTTGAGATATAAACAAGAATTATCTATTGTCCCATTCTATTTTTTTCTTTTTTTCACCCCCCATCTTGTGTGTGTGTGTGTGTGTGTGTGTGTGTGTGTGTGTGTGATATGTGCAGGTGTCTGTGAAGGCAAGAAAGTGGGTGTCGTATTTCCTAGAGCTAGAATTGAAGACAATTGGAAGCTGTCCAGCATGGGTTCTGGAATGAGTCTCAAATTCTCTGCAAGAGCAGTACACATTTGAAACTGCTGAGCCATCCTTTCAGCCCCTAATTGTCTCATTCTTAAAACATATATATGATTCCATGATTCCCTATCACTCTCAGGAGAAAAGTTTTAAGCAATTACTGTGATCTATCATTTACTGCTGCTTGTCTTTCCAGACACTTCTTCCAGCTTTACAACTAACTACCTGCATTTTTCTGTATAAAAATATTTCTGTCAAAAATGAAATTGCCACCCAAAACATCCCTGTGGTAAGAGACATACTATTATCTGGGGAATAAGACAATGGAATCTGGGCCTGGAGAGACAACTCAGCAGTTAAGAACACAGGCTCCTCTTCCAGAAGACCTGGGCTCTACTCCCAGAACCTATACGGCAGCTCACAACAATCGGTTCCAGGCCATCTCACTTCTTCTTCTGGCCTCCGAGGGCCCAAGGCATAGAGGCGGTACAAACACATGCGTGCAAAACACTTGTACACATAAATAAGCAAATAAGCAGATCAATCAATTAGTCAATCAAATTTCCTTTTTGTTAAGTGCTAATGTTTCTTTGATTCTTGGTCTGTGCAGTTTCTCCTCACTCCAAGGCTTCAGCACACACTTAGAATTAGTCCCATGTTTAAACTGTTAGTGAAGAAAAATTCTGACTGGCATAAAATTCAAAGGTACATTCAGATCATTTATTCATCCCAACATTCCTTTCAAAGTGTTTTCTTAACTTTGAGCAGTTTTTGCAGGAGCAAGAGGCAGTAACATTTTTAAAAGTTACAGATATGAGGGATTGGAAGGTGAACACCTATTTGCTGGGTACATATGACTGGTGAGGTATTGGATGGAATAGTTATACACATATCATATAAATTCTAAGAATCCATTAGATATTTATGTCGTGGGTGTCTTAAAAAGCACAGGGTCCTATATTTGATGAAAAATGTCTCACTTAATCTGAACATCAATCTTATTGTTTTACAAATCAAAAAGTAGGTAGATTTGGGAGATTATTCAGCCCAAATTTAAGCAGCAGAAGCAGTATTGGGGCATAGTCTGAATGACCGGTAACATTTCACATTATAGACACTGCTTTGGATTTTTAATTAATATCTACTGTTGGGATTCCAAACAATCTTAACTGACTAGAAAGTCCATGGAAAACTAGATGAAACTGAAGATGATTGTCCTATCACATAACCAGGTTTGAAGGAGCAGATTCCAGAGGAGACTCCAGTGAAGCTTTGGACATACCTCCAAGATTCTGACAAGAAGGAGTATGAGGGAGATAGAGACTGAAAATGAACAGGGCACTACAGGAATGTAAAGGAAGGAGTCTAGACTCTAGTGACATGAAAAGAAACTTGCTGTGACAAGTAAGGGGATGTTTTCAAAGAGAGGCAATGGGGTTTTGACAAGCAGCTAGAGCTAGGAGATGGGAATCCTAGTACAGACAAGACGCAGAGGCCTCAGACATCTCACAAGTTGCGGGTCATAGGCAGCCAGTCCATGAAAAGCTTATAACAAAAACCAAGGCCAGCAAATATTCACTGAGGGCAAATCATTTTGACAGGCAGTGACTTTTAGAGGATAAATACACTGGTCAACATCCTAATGCTGGGAGATGCTATTAGGAGACAAGAGAGCTAGCAGCAGCAGTGTGAAGAACCTTGGACTTGGTAGTGGAAGTTCTAGTTTCTGGTTATGCCTCATTAGAAAGAGGAAGAATTTCATTCCTGTAGATCTGTAGCTTCACATAGCAAAGATTAACATGGAGGTTTGAAGAGGTGTGAGATGCAAGCTATCCTGGTTACCGGGGCAGGGAAGTCGGGAAGCATGATTTTTGTTGTTGTGGGTGGTGGTGTTTGTATTTTTGTTCGATTGTTTGTTTTACTTTGCATACTGATTGCAGCTTCTCCTCCCACCTCTCCTCAAAGTCTCTCCTTCTCATCTCTCCTCCTCCCCCTCACTTGCCCCTCCTCCCTGTCCTGGTTATTTGCTTGTGAAATTTATCTACTTTATCTACCACAGAACAGATAGAAATTTCTGTTAAGGTTAGGCTGGTCAGTTTCATAGTATGTATCTGTCGCCTTTCATCTACTTAACATCTTCCTTAGCCCCGTGGACATTATATCTTGAAAGTAGAAATGAAAAGGTGACAGAGTACAAAACTATGTCCCCATCTCATATCGTACTGGGCTGGGACAGGCCTGAGAGATCAAAGCCAACATTCTAGCTAGTGAAGCACACACACACACAAACAAAATAGCATGCATTAGATATGAGACTGGAGACGTAAAGGCCTGTAGATCACACCCCTAAAACTAGTGATGCTTGCACAGCTCTGAAGTGTGTCTACAATGTTATTAAGGAATCATATCAAAAGATAACAAAAGAAAGAAGGTGAGGAATGAAGCACAAACTGAGCATCCCTAAAGAGAAACTCCGAAAACCTTGGGAATCTTTGAATGAAGTAAATTCTACGCAAGCATTCCAAAAACTGAAAGGCATCAAATCTCAAACCCTTTTGGCCCCAAGCATGCCACTTGACTTGTATGTTGGATAGTTAAATTTATGAGTCTCTTAGCATGGCTCTCCAGGCACACTATTTGATTAAATACTGCCCGGGACAGATCTGTGATGGTATTTCTGGTTGAGATTAACATTTTTTCTCGGTTGCTTGAGTGAAGCATTTTATCATTCCCTCCAATGTAGGCAAGCTTCATTTCCTGTTGGTTCTATTCCTTTTGAGAATCCAGACTAATAGAGTACATTTTTTAATTAGAAAAATTATTCTTGTTTATTCCCAGTAGAATTGGGATTTTGCAGCAAGTGATCACAGTCATGTTATAAAAATAGCACCACTAAACATTGTTATGAATATTCAACTACATTTGTGAATTCTTTGTGTCCAGTTCTAATATGTTGAGCCAATAACTTTTAAAAATACATTTTATCAAATGTGCATCATGTCATTAGACACAGCGAGCATTTTGGTTACGATCTTACTGCCCTAAAATATATGGGAAAAATGTCTCAGAGAATTGATTTTTTAGTCAAGGACAAAATTTGATGCATTTACTTCCGAAGTAGCTGGTTCCTGGTAAACAAGAAAAGAAAGGAAAAGCAAGGCTGAATAAACTCCTTTTGACAAAGAAAAGACATGGCTATTTGTAGAAGATTCTGTTGGAAAAAAAAAAGAAGAAGAAGAAGATTGTGCTGGGATCAAACGAATCATTGATGTGCCCAGTTTCTTTCAGATGTGACCGTTATTTTCTGGGTATCACGTTCTCAGCTTCAGGATTATTTGATTGAATAGTAAGGCGAGCTGAAGAGAAATAATGCCTTTAGCCTCCCACTCCCGTCCCAGCTGTAAATTTCTTGTCTTTGCGTGCCTTCCTCCTTCATCAACTCCGAATGTTATTTTCCCAACCTGAAACTGAGAGCTGGACATTGAGCTCACGACAAAGATACCGGGGAAGGTTGCTCTTTGCTTTCCTTTTCCAGTCTCTGCCTGAGTATGTCGTCCTATCCCTGGCACACTCAGTCCGAGAGCGTTCACTTTTGAAGGTTAGGAGAAGCTCTTACACCTGTTTGCTCCAACATTCATCGATCAGGCAATGACCAGAAAGCACATCTACCTGGCGTGTGAATGGCAGTTGATAGAGTTGTTCGCAGGTTAAAATATTAAAAATTACGGAATTAATAAGGGATTTCAAAATGTCCAAAGACTGCTGGAAAATGGTTACTCCTGGAAGTCATGATGATCAAGAGATGGTAACGTGGCTAATGTGGTTTAGGATACAGTGGCTTCAGGATCTCAGTGCCAAGCAAACAGGACCAAGAAAACAACTGTGCTGATTTATTTCTCCTCTCTCTGGATAGCGTCTCCATAACCATCATTGGTCACCTAGACAACAAAAAATGGCGTGGGATGGATTGAAGGGTGAGGTTAGAGAGTGGCAATGGAGGACAATCAACAGGATTTTGTAGGATTTAAATTGCTTAGACTGTTAATTTTATCAGCTTTACATTTATTATTGAAATATTATTTAATCAAAATCTTCATTTCTCTGTGGTCCTATAATTCCTATTCATGATCTACAAATATTACCAATCCTGAAGGTACAGTTGGGATCTTCCAAACAATATATCACTTATTCGTTACTATGATATTGAGACTATTATAACTCTATTTTACGTTGAAAGAGTAGAAGAACTGAAGCTATGAATGAAATAAGGCCTCCTCAGATTCTTATTACTGGTAAATATTTCCAATCCATTTGCGTTTTCACAGACGCCCTTTAAGCATGGATGTACTGGGTGGGAGCTCCATCAACTTTTCTCTAAATCCTTCCAAAGGGTATTCTGCAATACGGGATTGGGAGTTAAGTGACTGAGTACCCAGCCTAACCCCTTATGTGAGCTGAGCAAGGTCCATTAGCTCTTTGAGCCCAGTGGTAACTTAAAAACAATATCCTGATCATAAACTTAATTTTAAAATTAGTGAGATTGCAGTTCAGATGCCTTGTAGAGTTTTCTTTCCTAAATCTTGACCCTGTCTCAGTTTACCTCTAGGGGTGTGTGGAGTGTAGGTAACTAGCCACTGGGTTCCTCCTGATTCCAAAGGTCCACCCCAACTTTCTACAGACTTAAAAGTGGGGCGAACCCTTCTGGTTGTGTTGTCAGCATGACTAATGCCAACATACTGTGTAGTTTCCAGAATCAGGAAAAGAGGATGTTTGACACGTCTTATTTAGTGTGCTTGGTCAATTTGTGGAAGCAATAGACTTTTCCAAAACTAAATTCTGACCAACTCTACCATCTATGAATCTATTCTCTTAATCATCCCCTGTTTTCAAATTTTATTTCCACCCTCAACTGCAATGATACACTTTTTTTCAAAATACAACCAGTAATTGGGCTATAAAGTCAGAACATAGACAAAAGAACACAGACAAAGGAACAGGCTCTAATTCCTCTGTCATGATCCATATAAGGAAACCATGAGGGAGAAATTGCATTTCAGTCTTCTGTGTAGCAGGCCTCTAGCAGATACAGCAATTATATTTGCTGAGTAAATGTATACTGTTGACTATTTCATAACCCCATTGTGTGATAGATCTCTTAGTATTTAAATCCTATTTAAATCCTAAGTATCATTACTAGTACTATGTACATACAGTCATTTATTCAATGGGCTTTTGAATTAATTTAAGACCATTAAACATAATTCATAACTTTTCTGGGTGTAGCATTTGAAAGGGACCTTAAAGGATGGCTAAGATTTGAAGGATAGAAAAGCACTGATAGCTAAGTGATGAAATAGTGAAAAACACAGAGGTGCTAAAAACCTGAATTATACAAAAGGATCTGGGGAAAGTCTGTTTAGCTGTTGGTTAGCTTTTTAATTAATAAATTAATTTTACTTCCTGATGGCAGTTTCCCCTCCCTTCTCTCCTCCTAGCCCCTGTTCCCTCTTCTCTTCCGTCATCTACTCCTCTGGCCTCCTCCCTCCAACTCCCTTCAGAAAAGAGCAGACCTCTCATGCATATCAACCAGCCCTGGCATATCAAGTGGCAGCAGGACTAAGTGCATCAAATCCTGTTAAGGCTCCACAAGGCAACCCAGTAGGAAGAAAGGGTCCCAAAGGCAGGCAATTTAGATGGGTAATGGGAAGACACTGAACAAAGTTGATGAAGGGACTGGCTTCTTTACATGATGAAATAGGAAGACTGAGTAGGCGATAGTCCACCAGCTCCATAAAAGTAAAAGCAAGGAGAACACTAAAGGAAGCAACATGATCTTTACCCGGGAATAATCTTGGTGCCTTTGTCAGGCTTGTGGGCCTTAATTGGGGTTTCACTGTCAAGTGCATGAATCATACAGGAAGAGGCAGTGCCCATCAAAACTGCAACTCCAATGATCAGACTGAGGAAAAGGGTGAACCTTGGTTACAATCGGTCATAGTCTCTGTCTCTCTTGTCTGTCTCTGTTTCTTATGTATCTCTGCCTTTCTCCCTCTTTTCTTCCTTCTCTTATCTTTACCATAGAAAGGAGAAATGTGGGCGAAGGCTCACTGGCAAAACTTCGAGCTCAGTAATTACTGCTCCTCCTTCTCCTTGATCATCCTCTGTTTGTACAATGTTATGTTCTTCATAGATGAGAAATCTTTTCCAACATCAGTGTTCACCATCAACTCTTGGTCCAGCAAATCTTAACCATTCCATGACCCTTCTGGGAATTCTTCCTTGCTTTTCAGGAAATGTGACCTTGACAGAAATCTTGTCAGAGTTTTGTGTGTGTCCTGTAATATTCTCAAGAGCAGAAATGTTATTTATCTATCTTAGCACCTTTAACATATTAATAGGGTGCATGTTTGACATAACAAAATGAAGTAAATCTTGGTGGAACAGTTGCACAGTCACAGGGATAGCAGTAGACATCTACTTTTTAAAGCTGTTTATTAATTTTTAACTGTGAAGATCAAATCATGTATTTTCTTTTCTGAACCAAAAACAGCCACTGTTAAGTGGACTGACTCTTTTTTTTTTTTTCAGGCTGTAGAAAGCTGGAGGCATGGCTTTTTTGCTTCTCAGCATTTGGTATTGATGGATGGAATAGCAAAGTTTAGAAGGCATGCAGCTCAGAATTGCTACACGAGTTTATTTTTAAAATCTCTAAAATATATGTCTTGATAAAAGCCAAGTAATTCTTCCTAGGAGCCCATCTCAGAAGCAGATGTATAAGCACTAGTGCTTGGCAATACTAATGCCATTTTGCTAAATGGGCATGCATCACAGTGCAGTCTAAATACCTGTTTGTGCCCATAGACTATTGGTGCTCTTAGCTTTGATCAGAGAATCTTCTTTTCTAAGTGGGTGACAGTTGATGTAGAGAAACACAGTTGGTCAAGGTGCTGAGGGTAAATTACTGTTGAGTGCTCAGCCCAAAGGGAGACATCCACATCAACCTTTCCAGGGCACAACAAACATTGTGGAAGTTGGGAGGGGTTAAAACAAATTTACGAGTCAGAAGATAGAAAGAAATGCTATGAAATTCTGTCTTCTGGGGCTGACAGAGCTGCTGTGATCATGATCTCATTGCAGCTGCTGTTACCTATACAAAATCTGCACAAGACTGGACCCATCAACATTCCGTCAAGGATGAGGGAGGGGCTCCTAAGGCCCCACATCTCTCTGAGGATCTAGAGGCAGCTAACGGTTCTAAGAGATGAAGTGAGAGACATCCAGGTGCCCTGCCTGGTGCAGCAGCATCCTCTCATGCAGCATGCAACTGAGGAGCTTCTGAAGTAGATGTTAGTTGTAAAAACTGATTATTAGAACTTCAAAGTAGCCCTGTATGGTGCGTGTGTGTGTGTGTGCGTGCGTGCGTGCGTGCGTGCGTGCGTGCGTGTGTGTGTGCTAAGATAGATGGCCATGGTGGGGTCTTTTGCATTATAAATTGCTCTTCCGAGTTGCTGGCATGTTTTTATACATGATTTATACTTCCCCTCATACTAGGAAGCTGCCTTTGCTCCTGCTGCTCTTCTTAATGCCACAAGCCTGAATTTACTGTGACTAATACGGCAAATGCAGAGCTTTAGAAATGTGTCCAAAACTTCTTGCCAAGAGCTTTCAGGAGCTGGTCAGTAGCAGCTACTGGAAAGATGCTTCCCTGAAGGAAAAGAAGTAGAAAATGTTGCCCAGGCACCGAGGAAAGCCATGGTGTTGATATTTTCATTGATTTTTCTAAGGAAGTTTTAGAGTCAAAAGTATCAAGCAGCCATATAATTTTACTGCTATTAATAGTAGCACCACTAATATTTACATGTCTCTTAACATACTTGCTTCAGTTTGACTTCTTACAGCAGACATTAACTTTGCCTAACATATGCAGAGGAAAATTTATTGAAATGTTATTGGGTGTCCTAAAAGGCATTGCAAGCCCAGAAAACAAGCTTAAAGTAGCTAGTAACCAAGGTGGGCCTAGAGATGAGTCAGGTTTTACACACAGTCTCCACCCAGAACCACCTGAGAAGGGATGGTCTTGTTGGTATCAAGAGGGGCTCTGGCAGCCTTTTGTCTCTTGCTCCTTTCAGCAGGCATTAAATTCCCAGGACTGGGCAGCTCATTTGATCTAGATGGGATGATATACAGGCCCCTTTTCTGGTCATGCAGGACCTCATTTTAGCCATTACATCAGATGATTTTAACAGGAAAAGAAAATTTGCTTAAGGCAAAAATTCTGATATCATTAAAGTGGGAAATGAGTGCTTGGGAACCAAAAAATAAATCCTGTGGGCTTTATTTTCCATATAAATATGGAAAACATTTTCTAACATTTAGCAGCCCTCTGACACACACAGGTAATATTATAACTGTTTTATAGGTTAGGTAATTTAAAATTTCATATATCAGATGAGCCTCTCCCAAATGATACAACAATTAAATGATAATAATGTTTAAGACCAACTCTCCTGTCACATGATTTATGTTTCTATATTATATGCCCTCCTGGTCCATCTTTCCCCTTCCTCTTTCTGCTCCCCTCAGCCTTTGCCATCATCACTCTCCTCTCCGTTTTCAGAGTCAGAACAGCAACAAACAAACATGGCTGGAGAAAACCCTGACCACACTGCTCAGGTTCATTCAGGCTCAGTGACCACAGCTCTTAGACAAATAGCCAGGTTCCCTTCAGTGTTACTGTATGCCAATTCACCATCCTATGTCTCCAAAACAACTATTTTAGAGCTTTCTAATTTTTTTTAGCTCCCTCCAACTATGCTCACTTGCCAAGCTCTCACTCAAAAACTAGAATAAGTCACAAGACAACTAATACGTATGTCACAAAATCTTCCAAAGTATCCGCTGCATACATTTCTTTTCACCCCTGCATCTGTCTCTTCTTTCATTTTGATTATCAGTCTCTCTTTCTCTGTGTGTATGTAACATTAAAGAACCTCAATGAACTTCACCACCTTAATTTACTGTTCCATGTCTAGCCTCCATTTCACCACAAAGTTCTTTGAAAGATTGTGTGTATATTTCTCTGCCTCCTATTTTTTTGTGCAGTAACAAGTTGGGCAAAATTCTCAGCCCAGGAGCCTTCATTCAGGAGCGCACAAATAAACCGATAGGGAGTTATACATAGTGGCTAGTACAATAGCATCAATAATATGATGTCAAGTGGACCATTCACACAGCAGTGGTGGAAGACAAGGAGGGTTTTCCTGAGGCGCTGATGTTCACTCAGAGGCTTTAAGATTTAAACAAGCAACCCTGGGAAGAAGCATGGAGGGGTATCGAATAGAACCCACAGCAAGGGCCAAAAACCCACAGCAGGAGCAGTTTGATTTATTTAAGAATAGAAATATAAACACGAGCAGGACGGATGGTAGTGTAAAATGAGACCAGGGAGGCAGCACGGACAGTATCATGAAGACCCACAACACTGTAGTAAGAGTGTTGGACTTTTTCTGATTGTGCTTTTTGCTCGTAGGTAACACTTTCGTAGACATCATCAGTATTGACTTTTCTCTTCAATGCTTTGAAAAGGCCTCCAACCAAATGGCTCTGTGTTAACTACTGTCACTATGTCTTTGAATTCTCTTAGCTCACTTTGGTACCGTTACACTAGCACACTTATTGTTATTCTAATAATGCAGATGTGTCCAGGTGTGTGCCCTTGTTGCTTCCTCAGCCTGATATTCAAATGTCCAGGTTATCCTGGGTATCTGCTTTGCTAGCCTGACTGTCATGTTTAAATTTAAATTATCCTGGTGCTACCCGCCCCCCTCCACACACACACACACACACACACACACACACACACACACTTCTCCTTTCCTTCTTTTTCCCCCCCTCTTCTTCCATCATGCCATGTTCCCTGTGGTGGCAGCGTCAGATCTGTTTCTGTTCAAATTGGTTGCTTCTTTTGGGAGGCACAACAGTGGCTGAAGCCAGTTTCTCTGAAGTCAGCTTTTCCATCTAATAAAGATCCACTGGTCACCTAGCTGCATTGTCAGCACACTGACTCCGCTAGGGTTGTTTTGGATTGCAACAGACACTGCTCTGCTGCAGTGACAAGGCAATGAAGGCTGCATTTGTCTCCCACAACAGGAATCCCAGGGGTAGGTAGTCTAAGACTTTATGTCACTCAGTGCTGTCACCAATCTGTGGTGAAAAGGTTAAACATCTTTTCATTTTCCTCTGTCCTTCTGGCACTCAGCTCAGTGTTGAATTATTGCCACTGGGGTCTAGAAATCAAAGGATAAAAAAAAAAGGTGAAAGAATTCTTCATGTTAAAGTTTGTCTTCTATATGGTGAACCAACTATAATGGTTTTTTTTTTGAGCTTATGATATAAGTACATTATTCTTCCCTTCTCTTTCATCTCCTGAAACCTCCTATATATTTCTCCTTGATTATTTCCAAATTCATGGCCACTGTTTTCATTAGATGTTGTTACATATGTTTTTGTAGAACTTGCCCAGTCTGCATAATGTTACTTATTTGCGTGTGTGCTTCAGGACTGACAATTTGATATAACATAACCAGTGGGTGTGGCTGTCCCAGGGAAAACCATTTCTCCCCTCCTCAGCACACCTTAGTTACTTGAGGTTCTGTGTAGAGTCCAGGCTTCAAGAGCTTACCCCTCTGCCCGAATTAGCCATCCTGTTCGGCTCATGTTTACACAGTCATGCTGATGAGACTTAGGAACCTCTCTTCTGACATTTCTAGAAGACACAGTCTCACAGAAAATGTCCTGATCCTCTGTCTCTTACACTGTGTTTACCTCCTCTTCTACAGTGAGCCATAGGTGTGGGAGCTGCTTTACAGATGTATCCCTGGAGACTGGGCTTTACTTCACATTTTATTCGGTTTTGGTTTTCTGTAACTGCCTCTTTCTCTTTCAAAGAGAAGTTTCACTGATGGGGTGAGGACTACACTTACAGTGGGGACAAGAACAAATATTTAGAACATGGTTATGCTAGTTTAGTGGAGTGGCAAGTTGTAGCTTCTTCCAAAAGATCCAGCTTAACTAGTGCCAGGTAGTTGGCTAGGTTTCCTGAACCAGACATGATTAGCCTCGTGTGGCGCAGCCTTACCTCCAATTAGGCAGTTGTTGGTTGCTGCCAAAGATGTGTGCCACTACTGCACCTTTAATATTATTCTGCCATGTTGGTCATTGTTGTGGTTCATAGGTGCCATAGCCAGATAGGCCTGTTGGTTGGTTCTGATAGCGTATGGTACCTTCTGGTACCATAAAGCTAGTCTTTAGAAGGTGGTGTTCATCTTAGCTCAAGTGCAAAAGCCTCTGGGTTCTGTGTTTTGTGAGCATGTTGTCCTAAGCATTAGGAAATTAACAACTTCTGCCTGTGAAGGGCAACCAACGACATTAGCAATACTCTATAATGTTTTGGGGGGTCTCTTGGATAACCATGACCAAACAACTCAGAGAAGGGCTTATCATGCTCGCCGTTTGAGTTTTTATTAGATTGGCCTATGGCTCTATAGGCCAATATAGGGAGCATTGTGTGTATATATATATATATATGTATATTAAATATGTGGGTGAGCCAGGCATAGTGACATACACTTGTAATCCCAGCACTCGAGTAGGTAGAGGTAGGCAGATCTCTGTGAGTTCAAGGCCAGCCTGGTCTACAGAGTGAATCTAGGACAGGCAAGGCTACACAGAAAAACCTTGTCTTGAAAACCAAAAACCAAATGTGTGTATGAGAGAGAGTGTATATGTGTGTACACTGACTTACATATTTTATAGGTATTTCATTTAGGTACTCAATAACATGACTTTTTTCAACTTATTCAAACATCCTCACTGTTATATTCCCCTCATCTCTCCTTCTATATTTATCTCCCTCATCAGTCTCTATTTATCTTTCACATTTCCACGTAAGATCACTTTTAGTCTGCTATTCCACGCTCTATTTCTTTTCCACCCTCCAACCTGGCAATGGTCGCATTTTTCTTTCCTGGTTTCTGCAGTCATTCCAGGATATGTGCTCATACGGAAGGATAGGAGCTAGGAGCCTCCAATGAGAGAGAAGTTCATTATTTGTCTTTCTGAATCTGTTACTTCAAATTCAATATGGTCTTTTTTAGTTCCATCAATTAACCTGTAAATTTCGTAATTTCCCAGTACTTAATGATAAATGAATATTTCATACTATATATGTGCTCAGTTTTCATTATTTATTCATCGGTTGAAGGACACTTAGGTTGTTTCTGTTTCCTAGCTATTGTAAACAAAGCACCAATGAACGTGGCTGAGCAAGTATCCACAGAGTAGGATGTTCAGCCCCTTGGACATATGCCAAGGAGGGGTGTAGCTGCGTCATATGGTAGACTGGTTTCCAGCTTTTTGAAAATTCCCTACTCTGACTTGCAGAGTGACTGGACCAGTTTGCAGTTCCATCAGCAGTGAACGAGAGTTCCCTTTTCCCCAAGTCCCTTCCAGCATTTGTTGTACGTTGTTTTGTTGATTTTTTGCCATTGTGACCTGGGTAAGATGGATTCTCAAAGTTGTTTTGATTTGTAGTTCCAGATTTGTTTAGAAACAATTTTGAGAATTCTCTGTTCAGATCCCAGGCTTGCTTTTTGAATGGGTTGCTCAGTTTTGTTTTGTTTTGTTTTTTAACTTTGTTTTTTGAATTTTTTATATTTCAGATTTTAATATAACTAATGTTCTCTCCAATTACATGGGCTTCATCTTCACCTGGTTGATTGTCTCTTTAGCTGTGTAGGTGCTTTTTAGTTTTATAAAGTTTTAGTTTTATAAAGTCCCACTTGTCAAATGCTGACCTTAATTCTTGGGCAAGTGGCGTCCTAATCAGAAATTCCTTTGCTATATCTGCACCCTGCAGGGTACTTCTTAAGTTTTCCTCTAGCAATACTGAAGTATCTCAGGTTTCACATTTAGATCTTTTATTCATTTTTATGCAAGGTGAAATTTTGAGCTCTGATTTCATTTTTCTGCATGTGGACATCCAGTTTTCCCAGCAACATCTGTTAAAGATACTTTCTTTTCTCCCGTGTATGTTTTTGGTTTCTTTGTTAAACATTAAATGGCTGAAGTTAATGTACTTATGTTTGAATCTTCAGTTTTATTCCGTTGTTCTAGGTGTCTGTTTTTGTGCTAGCACCATTTTGTTTTTATTACTATTACTCTGTTATATATCTTGAGATGTGGACTACTGATCTCTCCAGCATTTTTGTTTTTGCTCAGAATTTCTTTGGTTATTAGGAGCCTTTTATGGTTCCATGTGAATTTTACCACAGGTTGTTTTTTTTTCCCCTTTGTTTCTGTTAAGAATGAGATGTGGATTTTGATGGAGATTGCATTGGATCTGTAAATGCTTTTTGGTAAAATGGTCATTTTCATAACATTAATTCTTCTAATCTATTAGTATGGGTGTCTTTCCACTTTCTTACGTCTTTCTATACCTCTTTCTTCAGAGGTTTAAAGTTTTAATTGCATTTTACCTTTTTTGAGACAATTGAGAATGGGAGTGTGCCCATGATCTCTTTTTCTGTATGTTTGTTTTTGGTACGCAGAAATGCTATTGATTTGTGCAACTTGGTTCTGTATCGTGCCACATTTCTGAAAATGTTTGTCATTTCTACAAGTTTTTGGTAGAATTTTTAATAACATGCCATCTGCAAACAAGAAGCTTGCCTTTTTTTTTTTGCATTTTTTAGAACACTCTCATTCTCTTCTCTTGTCTTATTTCTCCAGCTGGTGTTTAAAGTACAATATTTAAAAAGAGTGGACAGTCCTGTTCCATTCCTGACTTCAGGGGGATTGCCTCAAGTTTGCCTAAAATTCACAATGATGCTGACTGTAGGTTTCTCATATGTAGCTTTTATTAAGTTGAGGTATGTTCCCGCTAGTCCCACATTCTCTTGGACATTTATCACGAAGGATAAATTGGATTTTGTCAAAGCCTTTTTCTATGTGCATTGAGATTCATCATGTGATTTTGTTTTGTTTGTTTTTAAGTCCATGTGTTTTTTTTTTTATGTGGTTTATTACATTCATTGACTTGCATATGTTGAACTTCAGGAATAAAGTCAGCTTGGCCATGGTGACTAGACTTTTCAATGTATATATGTACTCTGAGCATTTTGGGATCCATGTTTATCAGGGATATTGTCCTGTAGTTTTGTTTTTGGTGTTGTTATTGTTGTTGTGTCTTTACCTGGTTGTGGTGCAATGACTGATTTTTAAATATACTTGAACTCATAACCCACAACAATTTCAGTGTGATCTGATACATTAGTTTAGAGGAACATCCAAAACTCCTGCATGCGTCTCACTGACTATAACTATGTCCCTAAGGCATCCCGAGTTTCCAGGCAGATGAAGACCTTATGAGCCTTTAGACAGCTTATGAGCCTTTAGACCACCCACTCTTTGGCTGCTCCTAATTCACTAACCTTCTAAAAACCTAGTCAACCTCCTCGATTTAGGCCATCCTCTCCGGAGCCTCAGTTTCTGGGTGACCACCAGTCCTTCGCAGACTTAGCATTTTCAACGAACTCTGCTAAATTTCCACTTCCCACCTTAGCAGGTTCTCCGTGTGCAGGAGGACTTCCTGGGCCCGTTCTACCTATCTTCACTTACAGATCTTGGAGAAGTGCATGTTCAGGAGGGACAGGATGGTAGACTACCGTGCCTCTCCGCCTCCCTCTAAAAAGACCTATGCACCATTTGTGTGCTGCCATTTTGTTCCTGTGTTGTCAAGGCTGGTCAACTACAGTGAATAGCTGCATCGTTGTATGTTGTTTAACAGTCCCTGCAGTGGACTTTCAGCTTTCTTCTCTGCCACTGCTTTATGTTTTTTCTCAGAGAACTGCCGTCCGTGACCCTTTAGCTGGCAAATGGCAGAGCCTCTATTACATCCCAGGTCCCCCTCCCCTGTCCGAATCTCCTGGCTGATTCAGAGCTATGATTTCCCACTGTTTATAGGCTCCCTTGAGTCCCTCTGAATATTTCTTGATCACCCTGAAGATTGGAAGTTTTTTAAAAATTTTTTAATTTTAATTTTTTATATTAATTATAGTTTATTCACTTTGTATCCCAGCTGTATCCCCCTTGCTCATTCCCTCCCAGTCCCACCCTTCCTCCCTCATCTCCTTCCATGCCCCTCTCGAAGTGCACTGATAGGGGAGGTCCTCCTCCCCTTCCATCTGACCCTAACCTATCAGGTCTCATCAGGACTGATTCACTGTCTTCCTCTGTGGCCTAGTAAGGCTGCTCCCCCCTCAGGGGGAGGTTGATCAAAGAGCCAGCCACTGCGTTCATATCAAAGATATTCCCTGTTCCCCTTACTAGGGAACCCATTTGGAGACTGAGCTGCCATGGGCTTATTTGTGCAGGGGTCCTAAGTTATCTCCATGCATGGTCCTTGGTCGGAGTATCAATCTCAGCAAAGACCCCTGGGCCCAAATTTTTTAGTTTTGTTGCTCTCCTTGTGGACTCTTGTCCCCTCCAGGTCTTTCTATCTTCCCCCTTCTTTCATAAGATTCCCTGCACTCTGCCCAAAGTTTGGTTATGAGCCTGCTTTGATACACTGCTGGGTAGAGTCTTTGAGAGGCCCTCTGGAAGTTTTTAAGTAGATGCTCCCATTTAGAATTGGTGACGTAGGTTTTCCATCTCCGATCGTGAACTCTACTCACACTTGCATTAGAGTCTGTGGAATTGCCAGGAAAGATGTTCTGGATGATGAGGACAGAGTACAGAGAACATAAAACTGAGCCAGCCCAGTGCTGTGAGAATGTGTGACTCAGCTTGGTTAAATACAGAGCAACAGCGGTGGCATGCAAGTCTTGGTAAAAAATCAGATCATGCTGGTAGAGTTCAATTCTCAGCAGCGGTGATAAAGTAGAAGTTCAGATAGGGACAGATAAAATGCCACTTTCAGGTTTGTTCTATGTTTTCAATTTTTAAAACTTCATTGAGTCCCAAATAAATGTGATAATCCTACTATAGAGATTTCAAAGGTCATTTGAGAGTCTGTGTCTTTTTCTGTCATGGTATTTTTTTTTTCCAAAAAAGCAATGAGATTTGTAGTTTGTACACTGGCACAACTGTTAGTCTTTATATCAATAAAACAGAAAAATCTGCAATCACACATACAATCTTCCCATTAAGTATAAAAATTACTTCTGCTTACATTAGATGAATGTTCCTGGAGCACCTCCCAGTTCTACATTAAAATAGAATAAACCTGTAAGACAGCATAGAAAATTAAATGAGTATCTGAGCTTCCTTGTCTATTATGGAATACTCATGCTTCAGAAGAGAATTTTTTAAATATGAAAAAAATAGTGAAGAAATTAAATGACTCACTTATAAAATTGAGTAGTGTGTAACAAATGTAGCCAGGCTGCTGAAGATGTCTCTCATTTGTCTGAGTTAATCCCATGTCACAGAAAACAGTATGTGCACCTGTAAGTCAGAAATAGGTGGGTCAGAAATGTGTGAAGAGACCTCTGTTCTTTTGACTATTGAAAGTGATATTTTGGTTGGACTAGGTAACTTAGCAGTCAGTTAAGATAATTGGGTATTAAAGAGGAAATCCATATTGAGAGAATTGGTTGTGAAAAGCTAGAAACAAGGAAATGGGATTATTGGCAAAGCTGAGAAGTATTTGGTGGATGAGTCTTTCAAACAAAGCAGCCCTTCAGACATTCAGTTTGATTGCTTGTGAGTCAGCAGACAGACCTGTAGGAGAAGCAGCTGGAAGAAACGCTTTGCAAATGTGTTTTCTCAGACTTAGATCTGTAGGTAGACACAGCTTCTGTTATTGAAAGATGACTTTTTAAAGTAAGAATGCTCTTTCTAAATAGAAGTTGCAATAGGAACTGACAACTAAAGAGAAAAAAAGACGTTGCATTGGTTTAAAATAAGAGGTAGATGGGGAGGTGGTGTGGATTTTGGAGGAGATGGGAAAGGGAAAACTGTAATCAGAATATATTGTCTGAAAAGTATTTTCAATAAGCAAACAAACAGAAATAAAGTTAGAGTTTCCGGCTCTGCTTCAAAACACTGATTCTCGATCACACGTTTGAAAAGAATGCTCCAGGCAGGAAAGTTGAAGTCTGTAACAGGGATTTAAGATTTCTGTGCTCTGTATTAGGGCCAAGCACCAGGAAAGGATGACCAGGGTACTCCAAGGATGCTGCTATGGTGAGCCAGTCCTTTAAACCTGCCTGGTTTCTTCTCATCTTGGCACTAGTGGACTTAGGCAGAGGGACTTAACTCTGGTAGAGAGCAAGCTGAGACCCACTCAGGGACTTTTGTTATAAATCACAGGAAGGTTTAATTTATAAAGCTAATGGCCAATGATGCCAGTGTGGCAATGACTGGGGACATTCCTGAGCAGTAATGCAATCACAATGCCATTTATATTAGAATGACGGCATTTCTGAAAGCCTTCAGATACAAAATCAATGCTAGTATTATATCAACTTGATACAGGCTAGAGTCATTTGAGAAATGGAAATCTCAGCTGAGAAAAGGCCTTTATAAGATGGGGCTGCAAGCCTTAGGGCATTTTCTTAATTAGTGATTAACATGGAAGGGCCCAGCCCCTTGTGGGTGGTGCCATCCTTGGGCTAGTGGTCCTGGGTTCTATGAGAAAACAGGCTAAGCAGGCTATGAGGAGCAAGCAACTAAGCAGAATCCTTCCATGACTCTGCATCAGCTCCTGCCTCTAGGTTCCTGTCCCGTTTGAGTCTCTGCCCCAACTGCCTTGAATGATGAACTATGATACAGCAATATAAGCCAATAAATATTTTCCTCCCCAAATGTCTTTTGGTTATAGGGTTTCATCACACAATAGAAACCCTAACTACAACAAATGCTAAGTGGTTTTATAGGGACGGTGTGCATTTTACGTAATGGTTCCTCCTCAACTGAGTACAATGGTACATGAAACAGCCTAAGTCTGAATCTGTGATTCCTCGGTTGTGCACGCTGGGAGCTTGGCAGCCTTCTCCACTCATTGTCGTTTGGACTGTCTCTGCTATTCTCTAGGTCTGCGTCCTGCTGCGTTCGTTGGCCAGTTGTCATATTTATCCTCTAGCTGTCATTGTTTCAATCATATCAGGGAGACATTGATGCATAGATAAAAAGATCACATGGTACGAAATCCTCAAAAATGTTTTAATTTGAAAAGTAGCAAATTGTTGGAAAAATTAAAAGAAAACAATAAAATAGAAATTATACACTGAATTTTTTGATAAGTCAGAAAAAATATATTCGGTGAGCCTCAGTTATAGTTGTAAATATTAATATACAGTAGGTAAACATTTTACTCCCTGTAAGTTTCTTGTCTGAGATGTACATGCTCTATTATGCAAATATAGCATTCAAAATGTGCATCATGAGTATTAATTATTAACTTCTTGACAGTGGAAATTGGGTAAAGCAGGTGCAAATTACCCTTTCATTTTTAATATTTTTCTAATGTTGTATAATAAACTGTATAGGATATATTTCTCTCTGGCACCAATTCTTTAAAAAAATGCATTTAAAGCTTTGGAAACTGCATGCTAAAGAAACAAGATACCCACTATTCTACCAGCGTGACCCTTCCTACACGTCAGCTGACCTGGCACTGAAGTATATGAACAATAGATTAATAATTGTTGCTAGGGAGGGTGGGATTGGGAGGAAATGAGGGAGGAGGCTACAGCTGGGATACAAAGTGAATAAACTATAATTAATATAAAAATAAAAATTTAACTAAAAAAAGAAAAAATAACTGTTGCTTACATTGCCATACTTTGGGGAGCTATAAATGATTTATTATACCCAATAATATGTTTTTAACTTTCAGGAAGACTAATTCTAGGTCAAAATTCTTCATAGTTATTTGCTTAAGCTTTGTTCTTCCTCATGTTTTATTTTTTTATGTTTTTAATGAACTTTATTGAAGTAAATAAAACATGCAAATGTTAAAGAATTAAAAAAAAAAAACGGGAGTTAGAAATTGAACTTAGGAACTTTTCAACTTTTAGAGTTTGATAAAAGATGAGAGGCCCAGGGAGGATAAGAAAAAAAAAATAGAAAAATTCAAAGTTTCTTGAGAGCGAAATGAAGACAAGCATGTATTGAATTTCCCTGCTGGGGAAGGATGATGTCTGAGGGTTGCCCATGGTCTTGGGCAAAAGGTCCGGGATGCTCTCCTAAGGATCCCCTAAGGAATCCCCTAAGGAGCTGTGCATGACCCCTGAGTGTGCTGTGTTGAGGTGAAGGCAGGCATAGAGGAAACGAAGTCAGCAACCCCAAACAGCTTCACGGCCGACGGGTCTCCAGCCCTTGTGTTTAGCACGTATTGAAGCTTTTCAGAGATCAAATAGCTGCTCTAGTTTTTTCATAGCTTTTATTTTGTATGTTTGAGATTTACACAGAGTGTTGTGGGCATCTACAAGATAGCAAAGCACTCACTATAGTCAAGTAGACTAACATACCCGTGATTGTACATTTTCAGTTTTAAAACAGGGGTCTTTTCTGAGACTGTTACTCTCGCCAAGGGTCACTCATGGAGAAGGCCTGGAACCCCTGCACAGAGTTAGCCTATGGCAATTCAGTATCCAAGTGGATTCAATAGTAATGGTGACAGGGACTGTCTCTGACATGAACTGAATCGCCTGCTCTTTGATCACCTCCCCCTGAGGGGGGAGCAGCCTTACCAGGCCACAGTGGAAGACAATGCAGCCACTCCTGATGAGACCTGATAGACTAGGATCAGAGGGAAGGGGAAGAGGACCTCCCCTATCAATGGACTGGGACAGGGACATGGATGGGGAAAAGGGAGGGTGGGATTGGGAGGGGAATAGGGAAGGAGTTACGGGGGGATACAAAGTAAATAAACTGTAATTAATAAAAATAAGAATAATTAAATAATTTTTTTAAAAAAGAAGCTAAAATCTACTCCTTTAACAAAATTCTCGACTACAGGAGCATTTTGCGAACTTTAATCCTTGTGCTGTATCTCGGATCAATGGGCTTCTTCGTCATTATTTTGTCTACTTTGCCCTAAATCTCCCTCAGCATCGGTGTGGAAGGGCACCACCCCTATGCAAGTGGTCCTGGGTTCTACAAAAATGCTTTTCAATTTCTTCTCCTCTCCTCAGCATTCCTTTTACTTGAGAGCTCTCTCTCTCTCTTCCTCTCCTTTCTTTTTAATACAAACGTTTTAAATTGGTTTACTTTTGTGATTTTATTCAAAAATGATTTTTTTCATACAGTTTATTCTGATTATGATCGCCTCTCTCCCCTTCTCCTAGATCCTCCCCACCCAAATCCACATTCTGTCTTTCTCTATCTCACTAGGAAACAAACAGGCATCCAAACAATGATGAATGATGATGATGATGACGATGACAATAATAACAACAACAAACAAACCAGAATAGGAAAAAAAAAAAAACAGAAAAACAAGAGGGGAAGGAGGGAGGGTGGAACTAGGAACTAGTTGGGGAGGAGGAATGGGGCTACAATAAAGACGTAAAGTGAATAAAATGTAAAAAAAAAAAAAAGAAAAAGAAAAAGAAAGAAAGAAAATGTAGAGGAAGCGTGGAGACAAAGAGAAACACACATTCCTACACATAGAAATACCACCAGAATACAAAACTGGGAACCACGCAATACAAGCAAAATATTTATAACTTTAAAAAAAGTGTTTGAAATGCATTTTTATAGAACCCAGGACCACTTGCACCGGGGTGGCGCCCTTCCACACCAATCACCAATCAAGAAAAGCCTCTACAGACTTGCCTACACCCTGCTGGTGGAAACATTTTCTCAACTGCTATTCTCTTCTTTCAAATAACCCCAGCTTGTGTCAAGTTGAGATTAAAACTAGCCAGCATGCTTGTTCTCTCTTTGAATTTATTTCCACTTCTCTCTCTTTCCTTTGCTTATTTGGTATTCATGTTCTTATTTCCTCAATTTCTTAAACTAACTGCTGAAGCCATTTATGTTTTTATTTTCTGATAAAAGCACTGAGTGCTGGGGAATTGTCTGTAAATACTGCGTTAGCTGTATCTAACAGAATGCTATCAGAATACTTGTTATTTCCCTCCTTATTTGATCTTTGGCCTTGAGCTATGTAGAATAGGTTTAATTTCCTAACACTTGGGCTTACTGTTCATTTCTCATTAAATTTCATTTTGCGACAAGAACAAACGTTGCATGACTTGAATTTTTTAAGTTTACCAGGATTTTTTTATTGACTAGTGAATCATCTGTCTTGGTTAATGTTCCATGCACACTTGCAAAGGCTGTGTATTCCGCCATTGCTAGCTGCAGTGCCCACCACTGTCAATTAGTCAAAATTGATTACGTTGTTCATGCTTTTCTGTATCAGCTCTGGGCTACTGTGCCTCTGTTCATTAATCACTGAGGCTATACCTACTTGTCTGTATAAATTTAGCAATTCTTATTTCACTCCATTATTGTCATCTTGGTATGTTTCTTTGTAATCTTTTCCTCTAAACCCATTTCTGCTTTCCTGTGTAGAGTGGCTAATTTAAAGCTGCGTTGTAGTTGAGACTTTTTTTTTTTTAACCAACCTGAAAATGTCTGCCTTTTAATTGTAGAACTCAGATGGATTTTTCTGAAGGTATTATCACCATGGTCGGGTTTGAACCTATGGTTTGTCCTCTGTTCGTTTTATTTATCTGTTCTCTTAACAAATCAACAGAATTTAATCAGCCAAGAACAGTTTGCACATTAGCCCTCGCAAAGTCCGAAGGGCTTCACTTCATAGTGTGAACGGGTAGTGACTTATGGACAAATAATGGAAGTGAGCTCAGAATGGCCTCCTTGGTCACACTTGGCTTTTGTCCTATTTGAGCGTGGTCTAATCCCTTGATGGCAGCTGTGGGGCTGCTGGACCTGGTGAAACTCTACTGTGTAGCTTCCAGCTGTTCACTGCTCAGATTGAAGACCATCACAGAAGGACTCAAGGAATGAAGCGTACTTCGGCAAGATTAAGTTTAATTCCCTGTATTCCATTTTTTTATTTCTGTGCTGTTTTGAAATTTTTGTCTATTTATGCTACCATTTTTCTCTTTCCTTGCTTTATTAGCTGTAACTCTCCATTGAAGAAATAATGATGGGTGTAAGATTTATAGTAAAATATTTAGTTTATGAGTCTACCTTAACGTGATGTGATACCATTTCATAGATACTGTAAGGATCTTTCATAATGTGCTTCCATCTCTTCCTTCTTTGACTTTATGCCCTAGTTGTCGTATAACTTACTTCTACAGACACATCTTAAAATTTTGACTTTCCTCTCAGTGATATTCGGGGAGATTTAAATAATTCAAAACCTTCAATCTTTCATGCACAGCTAGATTTTCATCCAGTGTTACTCTCGACCAGAAGGATTTTCCTCTAGCATTACCTTGGACCTTAAGGTAATTGGTGATTAAGGCGTTTAGTTTTCACATGGCCAGTGGAATTCATGGACATCAGTTGGGAGAGGGTAGGTTTGTTTTAGGTAGAGATCTGCCAGTTCAGTTTATTAGAACATAAAATGGAAATGGTGATACAAGAAAGAGAGAATATGTCCTGAAGTAGAGAGAACAGTGTTTAGCACATAGAGGCTGAACTCATAAAACCATAAAATGTATCTGTGGAAGCAAGAAAACAGAAGTGATGTTTAAAGGTGACCGGCTTCTTAACATATCCAGTCATGGGTTTAAATCCAAGATCTACCATCAAGTAGCAGAATGTTTATCAGCAAGCTATACATAAACCCTTTGAACTTAAGTTCCCACATCCCTTAGAAGCAGGTTCCTGAGGGCTGGACAGATGATTCAGCTGCTGCAAGCATTTGCATAGAGCATAGAACATGGGATCTATTCCTAGTATTCAGACTGGGCAGCTCACAGATGTCTGTAACTCTAATTCCAGGGGCTCCGGCTTGCTCTTCTGCCCTTTGCAGCCACCAGGTATATATATACATATATATATATATATATATATATATATATATATATATATGCAGGAAAAATGTTCTATACATTTAAAATTTTTTAAACAAATACATTTTTTAAGGTTGCTTCCTTCTTCACAAAGTGATCAGGGCAGTGAAATGGGGGTGATATATTGGGTGCTTAGCACATGGCATGGGTCAGTGTGCTCAGCATCTTTGGGAAAAAGGAGCACAGTTTTTCTGTGTAGGCTACCTGGGAAAGAAGAAGCAACTGTGGGATTTCATTTTTCTATTTTATCTCATGTCTTTTCTCCCCCTCTTCTCACCGCTTCTTCCTCCCAAAGCACATATTTCAAATCCAAATGTCAGGCTGTCTCCAGGTGCAGGGCTCAAGACTGATAACATTTGGAGGCCAGATGTTAACTGACGTAAACACTATTAATGGGTATGCAGACCTGAAACTGAGACATTGATTTCCAATTTCATGATTATTACTTGAGTTACTGCCACGCCTTCCAGCCCTTCAACCTGAACTAAAAAAATAGATGTGTGGCCTGTTTCTCCCAGAGAGAAGCACAAATTAATTTAAAATACAAAATCCCTTAAATGTTAAGCAATGGCATTTTGTGAGCAGGATTCGGAACACATCTTCTCTACAGACCTCCTCATTTTTTCCAGTTCCTCTGGAAGGTCAATGGCATCTGAAGCCTGATATAAAAGCAATCTCATGTTCAAAATCATAGCCACAAAAAAAAAAATTATTTCACATCTGTGCCAAGTTTTATGTCAAATTTTTTTTAATTTTTTTATTTAACTTTTATTAATTACCCTGTATTCATTTTGTATCCCCCCCATAAGCCCCTCTCTCCTCCCCTCCTGGCCCCTCCCCAAGTCCACCGATAGGGGAGGTCCTCCTCTCCTTCTTTCTGATCTTAGTCTATCAGTTCTCATCAGAAGTGGCTGTATTGTCAGGGTTCTAGGTTATCTCCATGAATAGTGCTTGGTTGGAGTATGAGTCTCTAGGAAGTTCCCTGTGTTCAAATTTTCTTGTTCTGTTGCTCTCCTTGTGGAGTTCCTGTCCTCTCCAGCTCTTACTATTTCCCACTTCTTACATAAAATTCCATTCACTCTGCCCATCAGTTGGCCATCAGGCTCAGCATCTGCTTTCACAGTCTCCATGGCAGAGGCTTTCAAAGGCCCTCTGTGGCAGGTTCTGAAGTTGTTTCCTGTTTTCTTCTTCTGGCTTTCAGAGGCCCTCTGTAGCAGGTTCCTAGGTTGTTTCCTGTTTTCTTCTTCTTCGTATGTCCATCCTCTTTGCCTTTCAGGATGGGGATTGAACATTTTAGTAAGGGTCTTCTCTTTTGCTTAGTATGTTTAGATGTACAGATTTTAATGGGTTTATTCTATGTTGTATGTTTATATGCGCTTTCTCAGACAACTAGGAATAGTACTTCCTCAAGATCCAGCCATACCACTCCTAGGCATATACCCAAAAGAGGCTCAAGTACACAAAAAGGACATTTGCTCAACCATGTTTGTAGCAGCTTTATTTGTAATAGCCAGAAGCTGGAAACAGCCCAGATGCCCCTCAACTGAAGAATGGATGCAGAAACTGTGGTACATCTATACAATGGAGTATAGATGAAAAATAAGGAAATCATGAGATTTGCAGGTAAATGGTGGGACCTGGAAAGGATCATCCTGAGTGAGTTGTCCCAGAAGCAAAAAGGCACACACGGTATATACTCACTCATATAAACATACAACATAGAATTTTTTTTTGTTTTAAGTTTGAATTGCTTTAGAATTTGTATGGACATTCACTTCTTTAGGCAATAGATAAGTCAGCCTCCCCACAAATGAACAAAAGTCTAAGAAGTTGCTGAGAATCACTGAGAACATCACTGGTGCTCAGTTAACCATTCCTTAACCCACAGAACAGGCAGTTGTGTCCCAGAGAAGTGCCTGGCACTGCTGGTTGACCCATTTTAAGCACAGGAGATGGCTCTATGGGGTTTAGAGTTGCTAAGATCGGAAGGTAATTTTGAGAAAAAAATAAAAATGAAAACAGCACAGGGCTATGATAGAGGCTGTGAGGAAAGGGGAGCTGCTTAAAACGTGTCTAATAGGCAACTGAGTCCAAGGCTAGAGAATAAGAAAGCAGTCACACAAAGAATGGAAGGCTAAGCAATCTGAGAGGCCCGTGTTTATTCATTCATCAACAAATTTTTACTTAAGGCTTTCCCTGAGCTAGGGTTTGACCTGGTTCTTAATCAGAGAAGTGTGGGGCTGAGTCCTACAGAACAGAGGCAGGCTGGTATGACAGATACAGTCAGGGAGCACAGGAAAAAGTTTGGAATTTACTCCCAGGACTATACCATGGTTTTAATTTTGTGTAGAATTAACCTTGTCCCTCTCTCCCTTTTCCTCTCCTTCGCCCCCCCCCCCCAGTGTGTGTGCATGTGTGTGTGTGTGTGTTCATGTATGTATGTGTAAAAGTGTTCTATGTTCTTGAGAGCACAATCCTCTGGGCATAGACGAGCAGAAAACAATCACACTGGACAAAGCTGTGATAGACAGCTGGTACAGCTGTAAGGGGTCGAAAAACTCAGAGAAGAGGGAAAGCATGAGAAGCTAACTCAACAATTCAGCAACCTTTACAAAATGTAAACCCAACCATCGACCGACCCAATTCTTCAGTTAAAAGTTAGTGTGGAAATTGAGAGGTGTCAGTATCCAATGATGTACCATCACTCCCCCACCCTGTCTGAGCTCAGACGGTACCATCTGAGGAAAGCGGGTCAGAGCTCTTCAGCATTCCAACACTATCTCTGGCAAAGTCTCTCTGGGATTATTGCCAGCTAGTGCAATTTTCAAAACCCCCAGAAGAAAACCATGGTGGTGAGAAGCTGCTCTAGAATGCTCGTGAGGTAGGTGACCGTCAGACGCTCTGGAAGATCCACAGAGCATAGAACTGGTTGGTTCTATAAAGATGGATCAGTGTTATTCTGAGTAGCGGGGCATGTCCCTGTCTAGCGTCCGTCCCCACTGCAGGATTAGATGGCACAGTGAAGTACTGGCCAGTGTAAATGCCTAAGGAAATAGGTGAATGGTTAATTCCTTGTTATCAAGTGTTAGGCAAGTGTTTGAAGGAATGCTCCACTGTGGTCTTTGACTGACAAACATTTAACCCAAATGGATCCGCTTGTCGGATGAGAGATGGCAACCGTGGTATTCTTGCATTCGCCCAACAATCATGTATGTATGGGTTCTGCTATGAGAGTCAGCTCCAGGCTCTAGGAATACAGAAATGAATTCAGGCTTAAGCCTTTCTTCAAGGAGGCTGTGGTCTGGAGGAAGACAGATGACTAAGCTGAGGAAGACAGTCCAACATGACAGATTCAGAGTCAAGATTGGCTTGCAGAGGAAAGGACCTTGGGCAGAATTTTTTACAACACTGTAATAAAATGAGGTCATCCTTTAAGATTCTTCAAATGAAGTTTCGTACTTTAGAGCCTTCATTCTTCCCCCTTTTCAAATAGGTCGAAAAGAATAAGTCTAGCAAACTGTGAGGCTTAAATGATGCAAACGATGCTCAGTGAGTCATTTCTGAAAAGACAGCAAAGAGAAAAGCGGAGCTTGCTCCCCAGGGCAGTGTGCAGCTCTGTTGACCTGGGATTTTTTTTTTCTTTTCTTTTCTTTTTTTTATAGACTTTGTCTTTCCAGTGGGAAGATTTGTTAGAGTTAGTCAGAGAAACTCTGCTAGAGAATGGCTGGGCTGAAAAGTTCACACTGATTCAGAAATGAACTATTACTAAGATGTTGCTTTATGACTCTTCATTACAGACATCGGGCTTGTGCAGGTAATTGGGAGTCAGGAAAGCAACACCCTGGGGACAATTGCAAGGCCTGTGGCCTCCTAGTTCAACTGGAATTCCTGAAGGAAGAGCTGCTCCTGGTTTAATCAAAGGCTTCATTCACATCTCATGTTTCTGTCCTTCATCCCTGAAATTTTCTTCAGGGCTTAGGAAGTAGACTCCTCATCTCCCTTAGGTCCTGATGTAAATTGGAGGCCAAGAAACCCTGAGAAACAGTGGTGACTTCTGCCATCTGCTGGCTCCTTCCTGTCACCAGCCCAGAGCTGGCATAATGAAGATTCCAAGGGGTGGAAGGAGCCACTGGCAGAGGAGGTGTGGGGCAGGTGATGGTCCTGCCTTTATCAAAAAAGCACAGAGTTGAGAGGATGGCTATTGAAGCTGGCCTCAATTCTCTACAGGCTTGTTTCAGGGAAAACACAACCATGTTTCTTTCCAGTTTTACTTCTTCATCATTACCATGTAAGGCTGATCAAATAAAGCCATATCCTTAACAGATCAATTTGAAGGAAACAACAGAAGTTGTGCTAATGATGACTGAAGAGAGGGTGAGGAGTGTGGAAAACGAGGCTAGGAGAAACGTTCTGCAACACATTACAGTATTCTTTAATTGGTTCAGGCAACTTTTTCTTTCTTTCTTTCTTTTTTTTTTTTTTTTAAGAATCTGATGTTGGCAGGATTCATACCCAAATGTCTGGGACACAAAGACAGATAGTATTTCCTCTCTTGACTACGACAATCAATTGGGAAGCAGTGAAATGGAGAATCAGACAGAGATGTGCAAGTAGTCTCATGACGTAGTCAGCCCAGTGAATCCATGGGTTCGGAGGATGCAATCAAGCATGGCTAAAAAGTAGATGGGGTGGGGGGGAGGTACAGGCTTTTTTTTTCTTACCATGCTTCAAAGAATAAAACACATTGACTCTGTGTCTAAATTTTGCATTGCATTTTATATTATATGTAACCCCAAAAATGATTGGAGTTAGACAAGAGGAGGTGTGGAGATTATGCATCAGCACCAAGCCATTTCATAAGAGGATCTGAGCACCCACATCTGTGGGTTTTGGCATGGGGTGGAGGGTCCTGGAATTGATTTCTTGGTGACAGTGAGGGCAACTGCACGACAGAGAGAACTATGAGGGAGCACAGAGAAGCAGCAGGCATCAGTTTGGGACTGCAGCGCCAGAGAGGGTAACTGATCATTTCGCTTGCGATCCAACATGATTTTAGAAGAGAGCCTTCCACTGGAGACTGCAGTAGGAAAGTACCTTCAGTGACAGCAACATCGCTTCTGATACACCGCCTCTCGGGCCACCAAGCAGGCAAGAGTTGAGAGCTCCCACTACAGAGCAGTAAAGAAGCACTAAATGTTAGATAAAAAGCCATTGATTGTGTAGGCAGAAGCCATCAGGGCCAGGAGAAGCAGACCCGACCAAGTCGATTTCCAGCACACAAAGCACTTGGAGACAGGTGAGCAGGACTATCAGATCAGGTCTCTTACCCTGGAAAAAAGGTGTGTGTAACAATACTACAGACCACATGCTGGCTATGGGCAACCTCTTCCACTCATGCAGATGGCCCACTCACATAATCAGAAACTTAAGAGTGGCCTCCTCCTCCAAATTTACCTGAAATGTCAACATAATTTCATAAATAATCGATATTCGAGTATCTGCAGCCTTAGCTACACCAATGACAGTACTGCTTAGAATGACAAATACGGTCACCTTTAAATGTAAGAGAAATTGTTCAGAAAATCGTAGTACAGCTGCCGGATAAACAATTAAGTGGTCCATGACAAGTGGTGATTCTAGACACCACAGAGAATGGTAAAACCTTATGAAGGCAATGTTTAAATCAGTATGAAAAATATGTTCAGATGAGCGCTGGGAAGACAGCTCCGTTAGCAAGTTGCTTGCTGTAGAAGGTTATGGACCTCAGTCAGTGTGTTCTGTAACTATACTGTGGGAGCAGAGGAGGGACGGAGACAGGCAGAGCCCTTTAGCTCACCAGCCGGAAGTTCAGTCAAGTCAACAAGGTCCCGGTAAGCAGAGGACAGCTGAGAAAGACATCTAGCACTGACCTCCAGCTTCTACGTATGTGTGCTGTGTGCTGGTTGGTACACCCCTCCCCCACACACACACATGCACATCTGCTCACCTACCCGCCCACCCGCCCACATACACACCATACACATGTCTGGATGGAAAATACTGAACTACTAGCAAGGATACTTTGTTTCCTTTTGACTGTGTTTTGTAGAGCTTTCTTAGACTGTTTGTGTAATGGTGTTTTAGTCTAAAGAAGCATGAAGATGAAATGTGTGTCCTGATTAAGGCAGAGACAGAAAAGGCTCTAAATTAATGACGGTTCTGTTGATGTGTTTGTTTCTGCCTTTGCACATTCACTTTCCTTCCTGGTTGTATTTCAGTTTGTGTGGTATATTCATTTCATTTGTTAAGGCTACCTTCAGTCTCCCTCTTGGCCAGCACCCCTCTTCCTCCTCTACTTTCTCGATCTGTGGGATGTATTGTGATGTCTTCCCACTAATTTTGCTGTGACTGGGGCTGGTGTCTGGTTAGTGATTCACGTATGTTCTGAAGCTGTACATCTGTGCAGGTTGCTTTGAAACAGTGCCCCAGGGAATTATGAAAGGCCATTTGTCTCACTGGTACAGCTTCTTTGCAACAGAGACCTCTTCCTCGACTTCTCCTGAATTCCAGCAAGCTCCCTTTTGAGTTCAGGCAGGGAAGAAGGAGAAGAAGAGAAGGAGGAGGAGGAGCAAGAGGAAAAAAGTGTTTGTGTGGGAGGAGTCTAGTGCCAGCTCATCTGGCAGCTGTGCTTGGTAAAAGTGACAGAGCTGCCCCAAGCCTCACTTTCCTGCTAGTGTTTTGTGGACATTGCCTCCCGCAGCAGGAAGGCTGAGAGTGGAAAAGAAGACAGATGAGCCCAGCAGAAACATCATGGAAAGAGTTCTAAATGTTGGTGGCCATACCTACCTGGCAAGCTACTGGTATAGATACAGAGAGCAGTGACAGTTAAAATACTCAGGGGTATCACATGAGTGCTGATCATAGCACTGAGCATAGCTATAAACAGTCTGGCATCCCCAAAACTAATCCTTTGGCCTTTTCCCATACTGGAGCTTCTAGGAGGCTGGATAGCTGTTGCTAAAAGTATTCTGCTGGTTTATTATTGAAGGGCTATGAATATGTACATCAAAATTAATAATAATAATAATAATACAGTTGCACATAGAATTTAGAAGTTCATTCTACTCTTAGGCTTTGGGTAATCCAAGTTTTATCTTTTAAGAACCTTCCCTCTTTGCCATTAAGAAGGGCTCCGGGGGCTGGAGAGATGGCTCTGTGGTTAGGAGCTTCAGCTACCCTTTCAGAGGGCCCCAGGTTCTATTCCCAGCACCCACATGATAGTTTACAACCATCTGTAACTTCACTCCCTGGGGATTCTACACTTGCTTCTTCTGGCTGCCAGGAAAAATGTCATGCATGTGGTGCAAGATGTATGAACAGGCATACACATACAAATAAAATATTATTTTTTAAAGAAGAGTTCACAGACAGAATTAGGACATACAGGTTCTGTAAGATTTGGGAGGCACAAAGGATCCTTGTCCACAGAATAACCATTTAGTAGAGATTTCCCCCTTGCAATGTGTCTCATTATAGCTTTCCTTGTTACAAAGTACCAGCCAGGGAGGCCGACAAGAAAATGAATCCAAGGACTGCTCAGCTGCCTGAAGCCTTGGGAAGTTTACCCTCACAGCCCCCAAACCACTGGGCTTCTGAAAAGGTCCAGCTGCGGACTCAGTCTTGTAATCCTTGGTACATGCTAGGTCACTGTGACACCTGCATGGCCCTTCCCCCAGGGATCTCCGCGTGCTGCTTCCCGTGGGAATTTGTATGGAGTCTGAAAGCAGCTTTGATCAGCTGTCTCTATGGTGGCTTCATACCCCTGTGCTCCGTCATTTCTTCTTCTGCTCCAGAGAGCTCCAATGCAGTCTGTTGCCTCCATCCGGCTTATTCAAGATGGCACTTCCTGTCCCTGCAGGATCACTCAACAGTGGTCATAGACTAACTGGTACATACCAACTACAACTTTTGCTAGAGAAGAAACGGGCTTCCGTTATCCAGCATGCCACTATGGAACCGAGGATGAGAGGAGCCCGAATCGCCTGAGGCTGTAAAGAGATATCGTGGGAAAAACGGGTGTTCTGCCTGTTCTTTGTATGGTTTCAGTTGCCCATCGTTGAAGGCGGATCAAAAATAGGAAATGGGCAATCTAGAAGTAAACAATTCGCGATTTTTAAACAACTTTGATCCCAGTGTTTCTTATTTCAATCAATGCTTGTGTGATGTTTGTATGTGTGTACACGATCATGTAAACACGTGTGTATACACGCTTGTACAGGGCAGAGGTCGCATTAGATGATTTTCTTAATAACTCTCTGCCTAACTTCTTGACACAGGATCTGTCAGCAAACCTGGGGCCCACTGGTGTGCAAAGACTACCTAGCCAGGGAGCTTCCAGGATCCACATCTGTACTTCCTGTGTTGGGATTCTGGGAGTGACTCTGAGCCTGGCTGTTTACATAGGTGCTGGAGGGGTCTCTGTGTTTTCACACAAAGAATTTTATTGGCAGAGCCAGGTCCCCATTTCTACAGCGTAGTTTTAGAATTGCCTCGGTCATACCTGGTGTGAATCTCTTACCATGGCGGATTAACACACTTTCTTATTAGTGCAACAGGACACATGGAACTGGCTGCCATCAACTCGTTCAGAGATCTGGTGAAGGTCTGGGGGTGTCTCCCCTTCATCGGAATGAGTACAGGGAAACCTTGTTTCCATAAACAAGACATTGATGTATTTTGTTTTTGTTTTTGTTTTATTTTTCTTCAATGAAATGGAATCATATTATATAGCTTGCATGGGGTGGGAGGACTAAATGAAATAATATGCCAGAAAGCACCTTGTAAATGTAAGAAATACAAGTAATAAATAAATAAATAAATAATAAATAAAAATTAATAAAAATAAAAACCAAGGAAAAAAAAAACACCCAAAGAGCAGATTAGGATTCCTGAGGGGATTGTGGCAGCTGGGTAATATTAAAGGAAGCTGAGTCTTATGGCCAAACTGGATAAAAGACCATCCTCATGCCCTGGAGGACTCTTCTGCAACCTCTAAGCAAAGCCTCAACCGGGAACAGTGAGTGTCTGAGAGAAGCTGGGGCAGGCAGGTGGCTCAAACAGTGAATGTTGGAGAGAAGCTAAGGGAAGCTGTGTGTGCACAATGGCACACATCTGGCATGGGGCTGGAGACGTGGCTCAGAGGGTAAGAGCACTGTCTGCTCTTCCTAAAAGGTCCCGAGTTCAGTTCCCGGCAACCACAGGGTGGCTCACAACCATCTGTAAAGTGAACTGATTCCTTTTCTGGCATGCAGGTGTACATGCAGGAGAGCACTCATAGACATAAGATAAATAAATCTTTAAAAAGAAAAAGCAAACATGGGAAGGACAGACTGCTCCAGGGTGACAGCAGAATGAGGCAGAAGCAAGGCGTGAAAGCCACATGGCTCCTGTTTATGCTCAAGATAGGAGCCTTTAGGAAAACAGTGGGCCTGCGGGCACCCTCCCCGAGTGAGGGGCATGGATCAGAATCTTCCTGACACTTTTCTGTGAGAGTCTATGCTGGCATTCTTCTCCAGAGCCGCAGCTCTGAAGCCTGGGACAGTAATTTGGTGTTATCAGATTAATTAAGTCATTTATGTGGCTGAATTTACATATGAATATTAAATAACAGGCTGGGCCCCTCTAATCAGACAGCGAGCGTTTTCAGGGTAACACTTTGTTCCCAAAACATTCAGAAATATGCAAATTGTGTCTTTAATGAGGCTGATATTTATGTAAGGAAGAACTCTTCCAGCTAGGAAGAAATCATTCTCATGTGTCTGGCACCTAGAGGTACCAGAGGTGGCCTCCTCTGGAGTTCTCATTAGCAACAAGTTGTTTTTCTTTTGTTGTTTTTCTGCTTTCGTTATGAATCTGTGACAGTTGCTCAGGCTGTGGGAAAGGTCATGACTTTTGCCTTTGGGTCCAAATTCTGGGTTACTATTTATTAATAGTAATGAGTGAAGTTTAGGAAATTCAGCTTCCTATGAACAAAACGGGAAGCACGGCAGCCGAGATCTGCCCTGTAGACTAAGCTTGGCAGAGAGCCTGGCATGCAGTGCCTGGCCTGCCGGGCGTAAGATCTCCATGTACCTAACCTGTCCTCTACAGTTCTCGACTTACCAGACTTTCCCACTTTCTCTTTAAGCTTTGATGTGGAAAATGGCCCTTCTCCAGGTCGGAGCCCGCTGGACCCTCAGGCCAGCTCTTCCTCTGGACTGGTTCTTCATGCCACCTTCCCTGGGCACAGCCAACGCAGAGAGTCCTTCCTCTACAGATCCGACAGCGACTATGACTTGTCACCAAAAGCGATGTCAAGGAACTCATCACTTCCCAGTGAGCAGTAAGTTAAACTCTTCCTGTTCCTCTCTGGGTTTCCGCCTCACATGTATTTCAACCTTTTCCCAGCTGGAGGAGCAGCGCTCACTGTTGCCAACCCAAGGGAGGAAGGAGAGAAAACTGAACAAGTGGCAAAGATACCCATCTTAAGGACTTGCAGAATTTTGACTGGGGACCCCAGGGTATAAAAAAAATAACAAACAAAACCCCCACAGACACAGTATGTCTGAAAACTTTCACTGGGTTTATTTCCCGGACTGTCACATCGTTTGTGGAATGGAAACCTTAACACCTTTTTTCAACCATACTCGATTATGTGAGTGTATGAGGCCTTGGGCCAGAACAAAAATGGTGGCTGGTCACCATTCTCTCTCGCTGGCCTTTGCTCAGTGGCATTTAGTCACATGCCTGTGTCCCTTCTGTGAAACTTTACCATCATACTAATCCACTGCCTGGCTCCTCAGTGACACAGAGCAGCCAAAGCACAGACGATATTTGTGTCTGGCTGATACTAATTGCAGATAGCTGATTTTTATCAAAAGAATGACAACTGGTTTGTATTGCCTGTTTATTAAGTTTCTGAACCCACATGAAATTGTTGCAAAAAACCATGACTTAAAAGGTTTCTGGGCATATACTCAATCGTTTTTAACATTGTATGTTATAAAACTCTCAGTAACTCCCTAAAATCTGCAGTCTGGAAAAGTCCACTGGGTTCTTGTTCTCTGTTAAAAAGAAACCCCAAAAGATTCACCTTCTTGTGAAAGGGGCAAGGAATGTTTTAAAGTTGGCAGCAGGAAAATATTTTGCAGGGTCCCTCTGGCAGCAACTTTTTTTTTTTTTTTTTTTTTTTTTTTTTTAGTGTTCACTAATTGTCAATTTTATTTATTTTTAATTAATTTTTATATTAATTGCATTTTATTCGCTTTGCATCCCAGCTGTAGCCCCCCTCCCTCATTCTCTGTCAATCCCACCCTTCCTCCCTCATCTCCTACCATATCCCTCTCCAAGTCCACTGATGGGGGAGGTCCTCCGCTCTTTCCATCTGACTCTAGCTTATCAGGTCTCATCAGGACTGGCTGCATTGTCCTCCTCTGTGGTATGGCAGGGCTGCTCTCCCCTGGGAGAGGGGTTGGTCAAAGAGCCAGCCACTGAGTTCATGTCAGAGACAGTCCTTCTTCCCATTACTAGGGAACCCACTTGTATACTGAGCTGCCATGAGCTACATCTGAGCAGGGGTTCTAGGTTATATCCATGAATGTACCTTGGTTGGAGTATCAGTCTCAGAAAATACCGCTGAGCCCAGAACCCCTGGTTCTGTTGCTCTCCTTGTGGAGCTCCTGTCCTCTCCAGGTCATACTAACTACTTCTTCTTTCATATGATTCCCTGGCACAACTTTTAGTAGACGTACTCTAGCCTGGAGACTGGGGAGCTGGCTCAGCTGTTAACAGCACCTGCTGTCCCTGCAAAGGACCTAGGTTTGGTTGCCAGTACCCACACCACTGTGGCTCATAATTATCTGCAACTCTAGTTCCAGGGGAACCAACACCCTCTTCGGGCCTCCACGGGTACCAGACACATAAATGATGTACATCTATACATGCAGGCATGTGCACTCACATGCACACAGGAAAAGCAAGAATAAATAAATATGTTTTTTAAATGTAGTGTATAGTCATAAAGCATTCCAATCATGAGTGATCCAAAATCCATATTTTTTTTTTACTCATTTGGAAAAATATTTGCTAACTTTCCTATGCACTTTGCAGTGTGTGAGGCTGTTGGGGTTTAAAAAAAAAAAAAAAAGAAGAAGAGGGAAACAGTATGGAAAATCAGAGATGGGTTAAAACCAGATCACATTCCTCAAAAGTCTGTGTGCTTTCAAAGAGACTATGGACTAAGTGGCAATGACAAGAGGGACACACATGCACACGGAACTCTGCAGGAAGGGAGGCAACTCATCAAATGATCCTGTGCTGGGGGCCATGCTCCTTTCCAGGTGCTTTCTGTTAGCCTAACATCCAAACCTTAGACACCGCCCAGCTACATAGTCTGGCTTTTATCATGGGAGAGCAAAGAACATGCAGTGAGCTCAAGGTAAGCATAGACCCCTCCCATACCATTTCACAAAGAAAAGGCAAGTGTTGGAATATATGTATTTTCCTCCTATTAATTCGTGCCCTAGTCATTCCCAAACTCATCCCAAACCTCACAAGGAATTTCCAACTCACTGAGGCTCCACAGACAAGGTTGATTAAACCCCAGGTTAGATTCCCCTGCTCCCTTATATGGGATAAAAATGATGCAGAGAGTGTAAACTTGAAGGTAATTTAGAGCTTACAAGCCAGCTCTGTCTCTGGCTTACAAAACTACAGTTGTGAAGATCTCTGTGTCTAGTATCCCTGTCCCTAGCTTTACGTCTTTGTAATTTCACTGACCAGTTAAACATTCCCTTAAGTTTAGCACCTATAAAAGGTCCCCATCTTCACTTCTGGACAAACAAGAATTACGTGTGAAAATTATCTAGCATAATTCTAACTTTTTAATGTTTTATTAGTCTTTCCTTCCTTCCCCTCTCCCTCTACTTCATGTGTGTGTCTGTGTCTGTGTCTGTGTCTGTGTCTGTGTCTGTGTCTGTGTCTGTGTCTGTGTCTGTGTCTGTGTGTGTTGCACATAAGTGTGTGGGTGACAGTGTAGAGGCAGGAACAGGATATCAGGAATCTTTCTTTACTGTTCTCTGCCATTTTGCCTTGAGACACTGTCTCTCTCTGAACTGAAAGGTTAGTTTGGTCTAAGCTTGCTGGCCAGTGAGATTTGGAATCTGCCTGCCTCTACCCATCAATGCTTGGGTCATAGTCACACTCAGCCATGCCTCCAGCCCCATGAAGTGAGGCAGGAAGAACTAAAACCAATATAGGAACAATAGCCCCGCCCCTTCCCACTGCTCCAGTATGTTTCTTGCCAGTAGATCCAAGAAGAGGGGTCATGGCAGCTCGGGCACCAGATGCAAAGATTGCCAGGATGGCTACCAAATGGCCTGTCTTCAGGAGCCCCCCCAATCTAGCACAGAGCAGTCACAAATTCAAATCCACAGAAACATGGAAAGCTTTGCATAATTCCACCGCATTAAATCCTAGCACTAGGAAAATGTTGGCTTTGAAATGTTCCTTACATGAATTGTCTCAGTAGACTAAATGGAAATTACTGGCAGTTTAGGCGAGAGTAGGTGAATGAGTGAAAAAAAAATGTGAATGGAAATGTAAAATGGCTTCAACTTTTAGCAAGAAGAGACTATGATGAGGCTTTCTTGAAAAGGAAAACAAAGTCTTCCCTGGTCTCCAAAGGCAAGCACAGCTGTGTTCCTGGCCGTGGCAATCAGTTGGCCTGTCCTCGGTTCCTGGGCTGCAGTCATTTCTAAACAAATGCTTCCATATATTGTGGAATAGGTTTCTCAGTGGAAAGCCGAATTGCTGGACATCAGCAGGGGCAGTTTTCCTTTCAGAAATCTATGGCAGAAATTGCTCCCCACGAGAACTTTTGAGAGCCCACCTGCAAAGCCACAGGGGGAGAGGCGCCATATTTTTCTCATTTGGTCATTCCATCTTGCAAAGCCTTAGATGAGGAACTTTCAAAAGCCACCATGTGCAAAAAGCTTATGTGTGTCCTGGGGAGAAATGTCAAGGGAGATAATACCTAAAGACCAGGACAAAAAGCACAAGTAATGGGCCACTTACATTTAGGACCTATTTATTGATGGACTACCAAAAAGTACAATGTGGTATCAAAGACTCAGATTAGACACACAGCAGTTTCACTTGCTTACCATGACTGTTAAGACATGGAATCTCTCTTATGGTCTAAATCATGTGTAAGTAAAAACACACATTGATGAAGCGTTGTCCATGTGCCATGTGCTAAAACACTTTACAAAAGTCCATTCATTTAGCGTCCATATGCTCAGTGTGATAGGAACTACAGGTTTGTTTGGTGTTTTGTTTTGTTTTCAGTTAGAGATGAAAGCCTGGGGCATGGAATAAGAAGCTGGGCTTGAACCCCAGAAATCCGGATGATGCTACAATGCAAAGATCCAAAGATTTAAACTACGCAAGACCCCAAATAAGAATATTAATCAATGATTTGCCTATGTTTCCAGCTATTAAAATGAATCATGTTCAGTCTTGCTTTTAGTGAATATTTACTTAAATGTATGCATTTTGCTAATAAATAAGACAACTCTGTGCCTTCAAAAATCTAAAGGATTATTAATAAGTCAGTTAGTAGCTTTAATACCTTCAGAAATAAAGGAAAGACTAGAGAGGCTTGTACAAGACTTTGGAAAGCCTGGCCAGACAGGGTGAATGGCCTATTGGAGGAAGTCCAGCTGAGCTAGATGGGATGGGAAGCTGGAGGGTATGCACAGGAGACCAGCTTTCTAGCTGTAGGGAGGACTTTGGAGGGCTGAGGTTGGGAGGAGCAACAGCCTCCTTGTTGTGAAAGGCCTAGGGGTTGTTTTTTATACTGCCAGCAAGCAGTGCTCCAGAAGGCCATTCCAGGGCCATTCAAAAGGTGTTTGGTAGCTGAGTGTGGTAGCACATGCCTGTGATCCCAGCACTCAGGGATGCAGATAGGATAACTGTGAGTTCGAGGCCAGCCTGGTCTACAAAGCAAGTCCAGGACAGCCAAGGCTACATAGAGAAACCCTGTCTTGAAAAAAAACAAAAAACAAAAAAACATGGAGAGAGAGAGAGAAAGGTGCTTGGTTTGAAACCTAGCTCAGGAGGAAAGATGAACTGCAGAGTGAACAGAGTTAAAAGAAAAAAAAAGCATCTAGGGGCAACTTTGGCCTCCTATGCATGTAATCGCAAGAATGGGGACCTACAGCAGAGGAGGCTTGGTCAGCAATTAATATTTGCAAATCAGGACTGACAGGGCTTAGCTGACAATTGTGGGATGAGGCGGAGGGGAGTTTTCCACCTGGCCAACATGACAGATGACCGAATTGTTCCTTAACAATTAGGCATTTTCTTCCGTTACACACAGTAAAGCCCGTAACTGTACCGTACAATAGAAACACAAGTTCTCTAGAAAGCAGTAGGGGCAGGCATACATATCTTAAGCAGGCTGTTGCCAGCCAAAAGACAGGCAACTGCCTAATTACCATAACAATGACCTACTACTGATGACCGTGGCTAAATAAATAAAACGCTTTTATGTGCCAAGAAAGACTCCTCAATTCTCACAGAACCCCCATTCTCAGATGAAAAAGTTGAGACACAGCCCGCCTAACTCTTGTGGATGATAATAAAGAATCTGAGAAAATGACAATGCTGGCCAGAGGCAGGATGCATTCTCCCAAAGACCACACTTCTAATCTGTAGAAGACAGGCGGAAGGCACAAGACAGTTCCACATAGAGTGAAAAAAAACAGAGAAAGGCAAAGTAAATTAATAAAATCCAGAGTCCAATGGTGAGAATTGGCACTTTTTGTGTTCTAAAAAGCTGTTTCATGGTTAAGACATGACCTACACGCTCACTTGCAAGACCCAATTTGCAAGAACCTATTTTGACTTGAAAGGCTCATCCTTCGTTTGTAACAGTGTAGTGTTCCTATTCTGTCACTAGAGGGTGCTGGTGTAACAGTTCTGAATATTTCTCTTTGTTCCTGAGAGGGCAAACTGCTTTCTCTAATAATCTGGGAAATAAATAAATAAGTAAATACATCCGTTTCCATCGTCAAAAAAATTTTTTTTTCTATTGCAATTGCAGTCTGTTCTTAACTTGTAAAATAGCATATAATGATTTCAAAATAGTTCTGTAATCTGGAAAGTTTTTTTGTTTCATTTTATTTGGTTTCTTCCCTGAGACAGTTCTAAATCTGCTCACTTCTGTAGCAGCTATCATCTGACCTACAGAGTTAGGTTAGTCACTCAAACACTATTAAGGAGCCAGTGCAGGCACTCTGCCAATCCTCCCCACCTTCCCCCAGTTTCTGAATGTCTTGCTGTCCCAACTTGAAGAGTCCCCTATGGAAGGAGTGACTGCCTCCTTCTCTTTAATCGTTGGTTTATATGTTTTACTACGTCTGCAGATCACTTGCTCCACATCAGCTCTATGTGTGGTGATGTTTCTGAATCTCCCTGACTCCCAGCTCCGTGTGTGGTGGGGTCTCTGTCTCCCTAAACGGTTTGACTTCCATGAGATACTTAAACTCCAAAAATCCAGGGGCCACAGGAGATCTGCTTGACCCAGAATCGATTTTCCTGTGCTCCAACTCACCCTTGCATGTTATGGAACATGTCAGCTTTCTCTCAAAAATCTAAACAGACAGCAAGATCTTTCACCCATCTGGACATTCGCCATATAAAATGCAGGCAGTTGGGGTGCAAGTCACCACATGCCATTTGTAAGCAACCATTTCTGACTTCATTTTTATTCTCTCTCCCTTTATCCCCTTTCTGAAACCCTTGAGCTCCTTCTCTGGCTTCCTTAAAATATATATATATATATATATATATATATATATATATATATATATATATATATTGCCATGAAGAAAGCCATCCCCAAGCACTGTCCTGACTATGCCTGCTGCCTTGGTGAAGCCTAAGCCTGTAGTTTTAATACTTTGTTTACATCACACTCCTGATCCTGGTCCTGGTCCTGGAAATCCCTAGGCTCCTTAAACTGTAAGCTCCCTAGGTTCCATGAAAATTCCCAACTCCTCTTGTTTCTGCTCATGACTCTTTTCTCAGATGCTCACTTTTTAAGATGAAAATACAATTTCCTTATGCGAGTAAATGCCGAGTTCTGACAGGATCCCTGGCGTCTGCTCAACACATCATTTCCTGTTCCTTTCTTGGCTGTGCAGGCTCTTTCTCATTGCCAGTAACCTCCTGTCATTCCTCCCGGGGCTCTCCCTGGCTTTTCATCCCTCCGCATCCACAGAACTTCGCCTTTTAAAATGCTTGTTTGATTTGTCTGTCTTGCCTCCTGCCTCACTGAAAAGCCTCACTGAGCTTTACCTGTCCATGTTGACTTAATCACCAACATCCCAGGCTCTGTCTCCCATATCTCGGGGGCAGGGGACCTTCTAACCTTATTCTCTGCAAGCGCCTCTGGTTAATGTACTCTAACAGCCACCCACAAGCGTATTCACTGTTTCCCCATGTTAGATCCTCTGCTATTATCATTTCTCTCATTGGCATCATCTATGCTGTCTACCTCCTTACAGACTCTGTCCCTAAAAGTCCATCTCAGACACTACTGAGTCTGACAAGCCCTCCTTACTTCTACTAATCTATAATTCATCTCTCTTTGGGGTCCCATTCATTATCCATCATTTGTACTTTTCTTTCTGTCTTTATGTGTATTCTAGCTTTAAAATATCTTTGGTCTCATCTGGGCATGGTAGGACAATGCCTTTAACCCCAGCACTCAGAGAGGCAGAGGCAAGCAGATCGTTGTGAGTTCAAGGCCAGCATGGTCTACAAAGTGAGTTCAGGATAGCCAAGGCTATATAGAGAAACCCTGTTTAGAAAAACCAATATACTCAACCAAGGACCATGTATGGATATAACCTAGAACCTCTGCTCGATGTAGCTCGTGGTATCTCAGTAACCAATTGGTTTCCCATAGTAAGGGGAACAGTGACTATTTCTGACAGGAACTCAATGGCTGGCTCTTTGACCTCCCCACCCCCCAAGGGAGGAGCAGTCCTGTTAGGCCACAGAGGAGGACTTAGCAGCCAGTCCTGAAGATACCTGATAAAACAGGGTCACATGAAAGGGGAGGAGGTCCTCCCCAATCAGTGGACTTGGAAAGGGGCAGGGAGGAGTTGAGGGAGGGAGGGTGGGATTGGGAGGGAATGAGGGAACGGGATACACCTGGGATACAGAGTTAACAAAATGTAACTAATAATAAAAAGAAAAAAATTAAAAAGAAAAAGAAAATTCAAATGTAAACCTCTCTGCTGAATTATTTTCCTCTTGGGGCAGAGTGAAAATAAAGATTCCTGCTTAAAAAAAAAGAAAAAGAAAAAAAAACAAATATATGTGTGTGTGTGTGTGTTTTTCATGTTATATATCCCATGTTATATATAACAGCATATTACCATATTATATAATAATATCATATTTAATACATATATTTGTATGGTCCCATTTATTATGTTTTGATTTGAGAGTTTGCGGCTTCTACATAATTTGATTTGTCAATGCGTAGTAAGCATCATCATAATATGAGAAGTGTAGTGTTTAAGGCACAGATGGCTGCAAGCAGAGAGGCTCAGATCTTCCCCTAACCAGTATGCGCTGGTTAGCAGCTACTGGCTTGACCTCATCTGTGACATGCTTGCATCACTGTTGAGGTGCCACTGGTAAGTGAGCTAGCACATACAAAGACCAGTCATGCCAAGAATGTTTGCTGCTTGCCAGTTTGTTTTCTTTTTCTTATCTGTCCAAACTGAGCCTACAGAAACATTTCAGAGAATGCCTAGCTAAAGACAAGGGTGGAAACCACCACAGTTACAATTTACCACGCCAGAGCCCGCATCAGAGAAGGGTGGGTGTGGATGCATGTCCTCTGCAGCTCTGAAGCCTGACCTCATGTGGCACTTGATACCCGGCAGGCTCCGTTATCACAGGGTACGCCCGCATGGTTGTGAACAGTGTGCCACGTTTGGGGTGGTGAGAGAGGACAGAGGAGGTAGGCCAGACAGGGAGGGCAGCTCGCTGCCATCAGCTTCCGAGTTGCTGATTCACAGGGTGCCAAGCAAATTAACCTGATTTTGTGATGGTCTCCGGTGTGGTTTCTCCAACCCTCAGCTGAGAGCCTGCTGAAGGCGGTCGTTAGCAGATTAAGGAAGCAGATGCCAGTGCACGGAAACTGCATTGCTTCAAACACAGTTCTCACTGGTCCCGAGCACAGACTGAGAAGACAGGAGGCAGAGCATAATTAGGTCCTTGGGACCAAATGAGTGTCACTGTTATTGCTTTAGTAGCCTCAGTCTGCACATTCCCATTAAAATTTTTTCCTTGGGTACTTTAAGAAAAAAAAAAAGGAGAGAGAGAGAGTATATTAAAAACAAAAAGTAATGGGATTCCCAGACAGAAATCTGTGTTTAAATGGTATTAAAGCTGTGGTTCAAATCAACAAAAGCCAGGAAATCCAATGTTACCCTTCATCCAGACTGTTATAGCATTTTTTTTTCCAGTGCACACTACGTCTGTGAGCGGCCCTCCCTTTTAGTTTCCTGGCTCGGGCAACTCAAATCCACAAGTCACTGTGAATTATAGGGCTCTGGGCTTGCCATTTAATGGAACCACATGCCCTGAGGACACAAAGCTTTTCAGACGGAATCACTGTGAAGGCTGGGAGTCTGCAGCTGGGAGCTGTTCTTTTTCCTCAGGTTCAGAGGCTCCTGCCTTCTTTCCAGGCAGAAGGGTTACAGGAACAAGTGGGTTGCTGACACTGGTAAGCTTAGTGTAGCTTGTGTGTCACAGGTGAAATTCATTCATTCTGCTTCTTTCTCTCTTCACCAGACACGGCGATGACCTGATCGTCACTCCTTTTGCCCAGGTATGTATGTATCATGCTCCACTCACACTCTGTCCCTGGTGTGATTTTAAAAGCAGTCCTTTGACCATAACCAATTTTGAAACATTCTCCTCACAGGTTCTCGCCAGCTTGCGAAGTGTAAGAAACAATTTCACCCTGCTGACAAACCTTCAGGGAGCACCAAACAAGTAAGCCCTGACATTTTTCAGAATTTCAGTTCCTTCCCACAAAAGCACAAAACCCTGAAAAACACTGGATACAAGCATTACCCAGAAATCTGCCCTGAAAACTAACTTTTGGTACACAGTACAACTGAAAATAAAAGGTCTAAGTGCCTTCAAGTTCACTCGTGTTTCAAAGATTATCATGGCCTTGGAGGGTCCATAGAATCCATCACCTTGAAACGGTTAGGAGAGGATTGGAAGCTCATTGACTCAACCTGTTTCATAAAAGGAAACCGTGAGTGCTTGGGAACCTGGCAACTAGCTTGTGAATGTACCCTGGGTTAGAGAAACACTGGACCTCCAGCCTGACTCAGATCTTCAGTCGGTAGTCACCACAGCCTTATCTATCTCCCAAGTCTTTGTGAAGCTATTCGCCCATCCTTTGTTTGGCTTCATCCAGAGTCTGATAAAGCAGATGATGAAATGTGAGAGTAGAGCTTAATTTGACCAATCACTCTCCTCTCCCTGTCCGGAGCTTTTCACTTAAGTAAGCCTCCTTGCAAGAGGAAGTTGCACACTCCTGTGGAACCGCTCTCATCTGGTTGTCCCACGTGTTCTGCAGCCTCCCATCAGAGTACATCTTCTTCCATGCCCTGTGTGTAATCATGTCACTCTCCTGCTGGGGCACTGCAATGGACCACTCTTTAAGATACAGTGTAGATCCTCATGCATCGCATCTGAGATGCCTCACAACGCAGTGTATGTTAATGTGGTGTAAAACTGGTTGTATTATATTTAGGACAAAGTAATAGTTGAACATTCTTAACCTAAAACTCCAAAATTCAGACTTTTTGAACTCTGATACGATGTCAAGAATGAAAGGATCCACATCTGGCCCCAGGTGATGGGTTGCATTTGGTTACAGTAAAAATATTATGTAAGATTACCATCAGGTTATTGGGGGAATGAGCATGTGAAACAAATGAATTTCCTAGCCCCATCCCTAAGATGTCTCACCATGTAAATGAAGATATTCCAGAATCTGAAACATAAACAGAAGGCAAATCTGAAACCTTAAACCCTCAGGAACACCCAGCCAACATGTGGATCCCAGAGAGTTGGTTTTAGAGCTTTGCCTCCTGCTTATTCATTTGTTAACCCATCCCACCAGTATTTATTTCACACGTACTATTCATCATCCATGCCCGCACGCAATTGCACAAATCCTTACTGGTCAATCACTTCATGTCAAGCTCCGATGATCTCATAGTGGTCCACACAGACAAAATCTCTGCCCTTTCATGGCTTATGTTCTAACAGGAAGAGCTGGTAATTAAGCAGTGAGTGGTCAGATCATGTCCCAGCCACACGGGCTTGAGTTCAGCAACAGAGGTCCAGCAGTTTTCGGTCAGTTCTTCTCTACTCTGACCATGGACTCTGTATGATTAGACCATCTCCTTCTGCCTGTCAGTGTCTTCCCGGCCATATCCTGACATCTTTTAAGATGAGTGTCAGTCATCTTTCTCAATCTGCTTTTTCTGGCCCAGCAAAGCCTCTGTGAGTGGTCTCCATTTGGCCTAACGGCTAATGACCTGTCACACTGTCTTTTTAAATCATTGTCCATCACTAGACTGTGGTAGAACGTCTGGCACATATTTTATGCCCGACAAATATCTTGTGTGTGTGTGTGTGTGTGTGTGTGTGTGTTTCTGAATGAAGAACAATTGAATGACAGATAACTAGTTTTTTAGACAAATTTTGGGAAATTTAGAAATTTCCTTACCTTGCATATTGTTTTCCACTTAATTCGTTTCTGGAACTATATGTATTGGTCATGTCATACCGTTCTACTGCTTGCAAATCATGTACATGGGAAAGTTGATTATCTTCTCTAGGTCTTGGTTCCCTAAACTCTATTATAAGGTTATTATGAAGATTCAGTGAATTGATGTTCATAACGCACTCAAAGTGGCATAGAGTATAGTAGCTCTGAGCTACTGTAACTGATAATTTATCTCGCTGAACCTAGAAGGGTTTTGATATCGATTATCCCAGCAGTGACCTCTGGAAGCAATAGTTGTGACAGATATTATTTCTTCCACTTTCTGGAAGGATATCGAGGCTGGGTGAGAGTAAATGATCTGAATGTGATCAACCGCATAGCTTCCAGTGAGCAGCTGTTGTGCCTGAACCCAACATCTCAGCTCCAGAGCTGTGTTCCTATTATTCTCAACACCTGTTAACTCCTCCTGCTACACACACACACACACACACACACACACACACACACACACTCACACTCACATATGCAACTTATGAAACAGAGGACAATCAGAGAGGCTAAACGAAAACATTAACTGAGCCACGGAGAAGTTATACAGATCCTAGGAGAAGTGAGATACACGCAGTATTTTCAGTGTTATTTGTTAGTATGTGTGTGGGTGTTCCTCCTCCATTGGTAGTATTAGAGATAGCCTCACCTTGCTGATTAATACACCAAAGCTGTTTTCTTAAGACTTGGGCCTTCAGATAGCCGTGGGCATTCTGGATCACACAAAGCTCCAGGGATCAAGTATCTTGAAACCCTAAAATGTCATATACAGAATGGACATAGAGCCATTATCACTCTCTGACTGAGGACCATGCCTCAAATCATGACCCTTTGTGTCACATTTGTCCAGGACAAGCCATGTCTCCAGCAGTTAACCCTCCGCATCTTCTGATCTATATATCCATATCTGTGTTTTATAGTTAGTCTTGCTATTTATTTCCAGACTTTTTGACTATCTTATTTTCTATTGAGTTAGGGTCAACTTCTATAGCTCCAGCTGACCTGGAGCTCACTAACTCACTATTTGGCTCAAGCTGGCCTTGACATGATGGTAACCCTCCTTTCCCAGCTTCTGAAGTGCGAGAATACAGATGTGAGCAACTACCCCCAACTTGACTTCAAATATCTCTTTATAATCGACATCAAAGGACAAAATATTTAAGGAAAGGCAGACCCTCAAGAGCTTCCCCAAGAGCAGCCGAGAGCACCTCTGTGTAGTTCCGGCTACACAGTGTTGGCTTGAAGCCACAAATAGACCAGCAAAAGCAGGGATAGGTTGGAGAGCTGAGGGACCATTGATAACACTCCCCTCTGCTGCTAGGTAGTCAGCGGGCAGCAACAAATAAGAGAAGGAAGTGAAGATAAGCTTGTCTATAAGGGGTGCGTATGGCATACAAGGTGCACCCCCCCATCCCACCCACAGGCACTGGCTTATGTTAACAATTGGAGCTGTAAGATCCGTGGAATTTAGAAGTTGCTTTCTGGGATATTTAACGTGGGTTCCAGGGTGCCACTCCCTGTCTTGAATGTAGCATTTAAGCAGTAATTATGTCCTTGGAGTGGTTTTCATGAGACATCTGGCTAGTGTGGTTCATTATGTGAAAAGGAACTCCCACATAGAACTATACTTCTCCTAAGTTACGGTTTCTTTTATCTTTTGGCTCTTTGCTCTGTATAAAGCGGCCCATTGTCTGCCTGAGCTTTGCCACCCAAACGGTGAAAATCTTAAAAGTTTCTGCTGAGGAGGTTTCCTTGGGCCTTAATGAAATGAGGGATCGGGGCCTGTATTTCTTGGCTATAAATGAAAACCTGCACTTCCGTTGTCCCGGGAGTTAATTTTGGAAAACTGTCGCTTTCACTTGGGGTTGTTAATTCAGAGATATTTCCCCGAAGATATTTTCCGATGGCTTCCAAAAGACGGATGGTGCCATCACAAATGCTCACCATGCATACTCAAGATGTCTTCTCCCATTGTCCATCAGCAAGCACTGATTGTGTGACAACCAGGGAATCGCATTGTCTTTGCATTCACAGTTCTTCAAAAGCATAATTTGATCAGAATGTGTATATTCTTTTAAAAAATTAATAACCATCTTCTTTAGTGTATACCTGGAACGTCTTTCAGAGCTTTATATATTTTGGCACGGGATTTAAATTAGCTGAGAATCATAAAATCTTGAACACTCAGATATGGAAAATACCTAGCCAAATTTCCTCAGAATAAGTGAGGAAATACATGTGAGCCCCTCACACAGGACCTCACACACTGTAAATCATCAGGAAATAGTAGTTGCTGCCTGCTCGCCCCAAGTGAGAAAGCAACTGACGTTCCGTCAGCTGCCAGGGGCCACGTACTTGGAAGGTGCCAGAGTCTGGGTTGGGATGAAGGTTCCTGGCTTCTATTGCAGCCCAGTTCTCTCTCCACTACACTAATCAGGCTGGAGAGCTGTGGTCACAAACCCTCACTGTTCCTAGCAACATCTTCAGTGACCAGGTAAAGAGCTTCCTACCATGCTTTTACAAGTTAGAGGCCTCTGGAAACCAGACAGCCAACGCTGTTTGTTTTCCCCCGAGCCCACGAGTTTTCCAGCTGGCAGTCTGATGTCTTACCAACAATAATGTGATTTCCAAAAAGCCATTCATTCATTAAAGTTTGCTGAGCCTCCATTTTGGACTGCTTATCAAAAAGAAGCGATAATTCAAATAAGCACGGCTCTTGCCTTTTCTCCCACACTAGGATCCTTATCTGAATGAACAACTTTAAGTAAAAGCCATACGTTCACAAAATAACTTCCAAGACAGAAGAATTTGCATAATGCGTAATTTCCAAGAAACTGTGGAAAGAATTGGATGTGGGTAGTTATGCTACCAAGAAAGTAGATATTTCTAATATCTAAAAAGTCCTAGTTGATGATCTTCTTTCACAAAAGCCTCCTGGGGAACTTGGGAAGACATGTAAGGCAGAAGTTCCAATGCGCTGTGAATCCACTGGACATGCAGTGAGCTGCACATCACCCAAAGGACAAGCCAGACTGCAGATGTGCAGCTTGGAAGGAGCCCAAGTCTTTCCTTATACCCTGTACAACTGTGCCAAAGAGACCTGTGGGGGTTGGGAGTTGCGATGGAGCGCAACAGTAGAGCAAGTGTAGGAAACCACGTAGCCCAGGTGAGGGCCGCACATTCCGTTGTAAGTGCAGGACTGCCTACACACTGCCCCAAGGCCACAAGGGAGCTAGCCACTGAGGCAGATGTCTACAGAGTCACAGCACTAAGACAGAGCATGCACGGTGGGCTGCCCACGGACGAAGACTGCACGTGAATAGCTGCAAGCTAGAACATCCACATAGTTGATGACATCATCCTAGTACTTTCCTATCAATGAACAGTTCAGTCAGTAGTCCACCAGTCGTGTGGAAACCCATACTGATTGCCAGGAAGCTGGTGGGTCCTACAGAGGGGAAAAGGAGAGTTCAGAGTGGCGTCTGCTGTGAGCGGACCACGGGTCAGTGATGGAGATAACGTACTCTTATATGAATCGTCACATGAGTAAATGGACCTTGGTATAAATAGAGCACCGTGGTACCATGAGTGATTAGGGGAGGGACCATTTTCAATTAGGAATATAGCGTCCTTTTGAAGACTTGTAATCTTCAAAGGTAGGTGATGTTTAGCGTGGGGAGAGTTTCCCGAACCGAAGAATGGCCTGAGCGTCAGCAAGAAAGGAGCAGAATGAATCCAGAGCAAAGGAAGAGACTGACCTTGCCCTAAGCAGAGTGTCCATCAATCTTTCATGCATCCATTCATCTAGCATGGCACTGAATAAGTGTTAGTGAGTCGTTGGCACACAAGAGCTTTCTTGGGTAGCACCCTCAGATCCCCAGATGTAAGCAAACCTTCTCTTGCCTACATAAAGTTTACCTTTGGTCTAGGGAGTTATGTATCAAACCCTAACCAGACAGTTCATATCTTAATTACAATTTTGGAGCTCAACAGGGGAGAATGAGAAGAGGAAATGCGTGAGAGCACACAGTCAGTCTGTGGTCTGAGATGAACTGTCAGAGAGGCAGTCTAGAGGAGTATGGGGAGGACAGAATGCAGAAGGCTTTGCACGCAGGCTGGGGGATTTGGAACTGAATCCTTCAATTTCCCTGAAAACAAAAACAGCCCTCGGGATTAGCGTAGGAGTGCTCAGTGAACGGTAGTGAAAGGAGCTAACACTTAGGATTCAGAAAGACTTGGCTTTGAAACTTGCCCTGCCAGTTGGAAAGCACTATGCGTGCTGTCATGTGTTTGGTGTGTTTCTCTCGTATCCTGATCCCTGAAGTTAAATGATAAAACTCCCAGCAGAAGGAGCTAAGAAGTGTTAAGCACCGTGTCCAGCAGAGAACAGCAATCATGGCCTGGCCATTCCCCTACCCTGTCCCTCATGAACATTAGATGCCAAAGAGAACTTCGCTCAGGGTCACCCTGTCCGTTCATTGGTAGTGGCTATGGATCCTGTCCATGCACTTGCAGCTACACAGAAGTTCTCTTATCCCCAGGGAAACGTGATGGCTGGGAGAAAAGTCACCACTGTGACTGATCAATATGCAGACACTTCCTCAGCAATGGCCTTGCATGCCTTTCTCCATCACTTAGAATTTGACTTCTCCCTCAGACCAGCCTGTACAAAGGGATTCAAAGAAGACTGTAAAAGGTGTATCCGTTGGCCCTGCACCAGACATATGAAAATGGACTCTTCCAAGGTAGCAAAAGTATTTATTAGATTCCTCCCCAAATGAGTCTGATGTTCATTTGTGTTACCAGAGCTTGTTAGAAACAAAGCTTGTGGGATCACAAAGTGACAAATGATAACAACAACAGAAAGAGATTTATTCAACATTGCAGCATTGGGAACTCAAGGCAGCTCAGTGGCTCCTTTCTCTCATGCACACGCTCATCTTCAGGCTCCTGACAGGAATGTTAGATTTAAATAGAAGGCATGAGGGGCCCATAACTAAAGCGTTCTTCAGTCAAGCTGTGGTCCTGCCCGTTACTGATCCATCTCAGCTCCAGCTCTGTCACATTAGGTGAGGTCTGACAAGTTCTCAGCATCGTGTGGATATTTTTGATAGACAAGCTCATTCTTTGGTTCGTTCAGCCCTTTCCCTCTTCCGGCATGAGACTTCTGGGAACAATTTCAAATTCTTGGGATTCATTAATAGCCACAGAGAGAAGCACATGTATCTCTCTTTAGTATTCCTTCACTAATGTCAGGACAGTTATACCCAGAACGACTGGCCTAAATCTCTTTCTTGATTACCAACAATGTCCAGTTCCTCCTCAGTGGGGTAGACTTCTCTCAGGGCTTCTATAGGTGCTTCTGAGACCATCAGTGTTGGCAGCATCTGGGAGCCTGTTACAAATGCTGACCCATCTGTCCACTATAGGCCACTGCATGGGACCCCAGAGGCAGGCTGACTACAGTTCACTGCATGGGACCCTGGAGGCAGGGCTGCATTAGGTCTACTAAATCAGAAAAACCAGAGGCAGGCTGGAGCGAAATGTTCTAGCACATTTTGTATATCGCTCTGATGTACTCTGAAGTCTAAGGTTATTGCTCTATACTTTTAAAGGGAGGGCCTCCAGCACTGCACTGAGAAAACGGGAGAGTCTGACAGAGAAAATCTGCAAAGCACCAGAAGGGTGATGAGACCAGCAAAGGGCTGGGAGTGACAGAAAAAGGGGAAGAGAAGCTAATTACAAAAAGCCCATGTGGTGGCCCATTCTTGTAGCTCAAGCCCTGAGGGGCAGAGACAGATTCCAGAGACTTGCTGGCCCATCAGAAAGATAGACTAGCTAGAAAGATAATATCCATCTTCAGCGAGAGACCCTCCCTCAATAACTATTTGGAAAAGCATTTGGGGAAGACATTTGACTTCATCCTCTGGACTCTACCCACTCACTCCTACTTAGAGAAGCACATGTACACACACCTGTGTGCATAGAGATACAACCCCTCCCCGCCACACACAAATAAGAGGAATTGCACTCTTAGTGGAAAATGCATTTATTTGCCTCTTGATGTAAGAATCTGATGAAAATGAAACCCTCGCTCCTCCATGAAAGCCAACGCCTCTAGTGAAAAAACTCTGATCACTGTGCTAGCTGATGTGTGTGGCATTTGGCAAATGATTTGTCCTCTTAAACATCTGTTTCCTGAGGTGCAAATAATGCAGGTCCTGAACTGATAAATCTCTAAGGGTTCCTTTGGCTGTGACGTTCTGTCCTCAAAGAACTGGGATTCATGCTGACATTTGGAGTGAGGCCTAAGCAAGTGTCTCCTTCTCTGAGAGGCTCCCCCAGAATCCCTGAAATGGAGGGGCTGGCAAGGGACCTGAGGTAAACAACTTCCTTCCTGGCAAGTTGTTGCATCCTGATGCTGTGCAGAGGGAAATTCCAGGCCATCTGGATGTGAGAGAATTGCAATCATCTACCCATGTTCCAGTAGCCTACCTTCCGGAGACAGCCTTATGTCACTGTATTGCTCATTATGCCCTGGAAATCTCCTGGGGGTGGGGGATCATGGAAGGGTGGGGGGCTTTTCAGTGCACACTCAGCCTCGATTTCTGCTTCTCCACAGGAGGTCGCCAGCAGCTAGTCAGGCTCCGGTCTCCAGAGTCAGCCTGCAAGGTAGGCCTCTCCAGGAGATCCCTCTCCATCTTTCAACACAATAAATATGTTTCTTATTTGGGACTATTGTCAAAACAACACTATTTATGTGCACACTGTAACCCTCAGAAGCACATCTCTTGGTGACTTCTTTGCAAAGATGCACTGGGCCTTCACTGAAAGTGAAGCCAAACTAAAAAGCAATTTGAAACCAAGTGCCCACTGTCTGCCTAAGCCTTCCCAATTAAGTGTTTGGTCCTGCTGTTTCCGGAAGAGAAGGAGGCAGACCTATATCAAGAGGGCAACTTGGCCTCAGCTTGCTGACCTCAGTGAACTCCAGGAATGCTAACCTCAAACATACCTCCACAGGGGTGCCTCTGTTAGCCTGAGGTCCCCAAGGCACATTCATGGTTTTCCTTTTAGCGTCGACTAGCGTCACAAGTTGCTCTGCCTCATAGCCAGGTGTGGAACCAAAGGTTCTTCCCGGGTCACAAAGCATTTCTCTTAGAGGTCATCCAGATTTGTTTCTCTCATCTTTAAGTTCTGCGCATCTGCGCTCACTGTGTATTGAAATCTACTGCAAAGAAGGGTCACCTTGAAGGAGCTTCACAGAGATGTGTTCAACATGTATTTGCCATATCACAGGCGACCACTTAGGCGGCCTCTTTGAAGTCCCTGAGGGGTACTCCTTTGAACCTGTCCCTCTCTTATAGCAGGAGTTCAGCAAAACGCCACCAGAAACTAAAATAGACTCAGCATGGTCCTGTGACATCTAACGGTGCTAGTCTCCTTCCCTGGTAATTAGTCTCCTTCCTCTTTGAATGTTGTATGCTGCTGGTGGTTTGATCCTAAGTATCTCCGAAGTGTTAGAAATTACTAACTTTTGAATAAAGGGAACAAAGGCAGTGGATCCCATTTGCTCGTTGGCTTCTGAAGTACTTGTAGTATATGCTTTTAAAACTTTTAGAAGCAAAAAGATGAAGAACAACAACAACCAAAAAAAAAAAAAAAAAAAAAAAAAACAAAAGAAAGACATGAAGGAAGGTGAGTGTATACAAGAGCCCTGTGATATGAACTGGAAAGAAATAAGCAGTGTTCTGCCCACAGACTTCAAAACCTCAGCCTGCTGATGGGCCTCTTCCGTTAGGTATAAAAAGAAACAGAGGAGTGTCTTAGTGTGTAGCTGTGCTGGATCCTGGGAGATCAAAGGAGCTGTTTTGACCCGCCTGTTGTTTCATCTTATTGGCCTGCACATGAGGCAGCTTTGTTGGCCAATTCTACCAACATGTTTCTGATACCAATTTGAATATTTAGAGTACATTTCCTTTTTCTCTTATAATAAATATGGACATATACCAGGAAGGCATTTGATGCTTACGGTTCTATAAATTGACTCATTAACCGAAACACTGTTTGAAAGATGTTTTATGATTATTGGCACATTGACTATAGCTTGGCGTCTGGAGCGTTCTTAAATTTGCCTTTAAAACAATGAAGCAAAGAAGTGAGGATGCCACTTAAGGCAATTTGTTTTTGTCTCTCTCTGTGGCACACTACAACAATCCTGGGTTTTCTCTGGGAAGGGACTGTGGTGCTACCGATTATTACATAATTACTGGTTTCAAAATCTCCTCAACGGTAAACCACAGGCAGGAGAGGGGATACACACAATCCTTGTTTTGTTCTTATTATCAGCTGAAAAAAGTCGGGCAGATATTTCCTGTTATTTTAATATTTATCAGCATATGACAAAGAGGTGTGTTTAAATAGCAACTCTAAACGGGAATGAAAAAATACATGGCTTTGAGCAAACAGCATGCAGCACTGGAAAGCTGCTTTAAAATGTAAGTTTTCACTGAAAATTCAGGAAAGAAAATCAGGTGTTTTATTTTGAAGTACTGAATTTGAGCTTGTATATTTTGATAGAAATAGAAGGTCTAAGAAATACAAGACACTAGACTGAACATCTTCAGCGACAATGAATTTTGTCAGCAAAGCCTGACTGACTTCCATTACATGGAAGCAAGGAGGAGAAGCCAGATCTAAGAAGATGGCTCCTCTGTAGCTTCTTCCTCCTCCTTGTTCTCCCTTCTCCTTCCTTCCCTTCTTTCCCCTCCTTTCCTCCCTCCTACTTTGTCCTTCTTTATGCTCTTTCTCTTCCTCTTCTACTCTCTCTTCTTTTGCTGCTTTTTCATTCATATAAACGAAATGTGATTCACTGTAAAAGTGAATTCTTCAAATCCAGGTGTGATTCCTACACTTACTGTGGCTGTTGCTGAACAACTGAGACTCTGGGTGATGAAATTTCTCAATCCGAGATACTTTCCCTCCCTCTGTTGGATTCTCAGCTACTGGTGCTAAACAGAAAAGTATTGTCTGTGAAAAGACAACATTGTTTTGTTTTTGTTTTTCTTTAGCATAATTGCTCCTATTTTTGGCAACAATTTAATTCTAGGATGCTCTGTGATTCCCTAGTAGTGTGCTTCTCTCACTGGACCCCAGGGTCCTGAAGGCAGAGGCTGCACCTTTCTCATCTCTTTGTATTCCTAATGTGACAAATCATTTCTACATAGTAGTAGAAACAGAGTAAATCTCAAACTGGCCAGAACTACATAACAGTTGGACTTTATTTGAAGGGAAGTGCTCATAAAGGTAAAATGTAATAACAAGGCAATATCTCTGTGTCTAGGGAAAGTACTTGCTTCTATTTTTCTTTCAGAATCTTAATCACTGTCTTGAAATTAGAAGGTGTTGGGACAAATTTGATAACTTCTTATATATATGTCAATATGTTCATGTAAGTTTTGCATAAGAGAGTAAAGCCCAAGAAGGTCCCATTTTGTGGGCAAAGTAGAAAAGGCACCATCCATTTATGAAGGGCTAACGCCAGAAAGAGCGTTTCTGAAGCCTGTGCATACAACTTTGGAAGGTCACAGTAAGTCCTCTTGAGTATGTTGACAATCTTAAGGTTAATAAGCAGCTCAAGTTCCATTAAAATCATTACTTATTTTTGAATTTGTGAATTTTGGGCCTTTTCTATATAGGATTGAAACAGAAAGGAAAAAAATAGAATAAAAGAAAGAAAAAGTCTAAAACATGGCAAGAACTTGAATTCTTTCGCCTGGACATATTCAAAATGAAAGATTGAAAACTCTAGATTTCAGAACCCAATGCTATTCCCAAAAAAAAAAAACAAATCAGATAATTGAAAAATAAATAAATAAATCTTTATACATATGTGTAATTATGTGACAATTGCCACACTTTCCCCATACCCTCTGTCCTATGTTTTTTGCATGCATTTCACCTATGCTTTTGACTATGTCATTAAAGAATAAACTGAGAAGATAAATTACTGAGTGACTTACTGCCTTTAAGAAGGATTTTATTTCCTGAACAAAAGGATTAGAGAAGTATTGCTTTTAGTAACTCTCACCTCTGAGTCACATAAATGACTTGATTTACAACTAGATGTTTCACACAGAGAATTTTTGTAGCAGCCAAAGTAACATGTGAAGTAGGGCATTCTATCATAATATTTCACCTAAAATTTACCAATGGCTATACAAACCCTGAAGATTATCACTTGTAACAGATCTAATGTTTTTAAAGTAACCCAGAAGTTGACAGATCATCCAAAATGGCAGCCAACCATGTCAACGAGATAACTAAAGAACTGCTTGGAGGTCTCCAGGCCAGACTGCTGCGGACACAGTATCTGCCTCAGCTCGGGTGTCTGAAGCATTAACTGTGGTGATTTTCAACATGAGTCAATTAAAATATATTTCAAAGAAAGAATGCATTTGGAGAAATAGGATGAGGAAGCAGAAGTCTTCCAATAAAGCGTGAAATGTGCTGACCTATCAGAGCAGCAGTCTTAATTGGGCTTCAGGGAACCCATGCCTTCTAATACACTTCAAGGCCACTCTGGAAGGAATGACGCTACCAGCTGATAAAGTGAAGAAGAGGCCTCCTTTTCAGGAAGCCTGTTTCTCCACAAGACTCCTCATGTGTCTTCACTTGGTTTTGACTATTTCTGAGGTCTAAGTAGAGGTGCCTGAGGCATGTTTTGTTAAAGAAGTACAGCAGGGCTCAGTACACAGTCTCTAAGTCTTAACAACTCAGAAAGCCAAGGATTTGCTAGAACTTCTCGGGTCTAGATGAGAGAGGGCCTGAGGAAATTAGGCAGAGGTCTCTCTGAGGACCGAGGCTACAGCAGGTCCGTGTCAGATGACCAGAAAGGAAGGCCAGCACATGATGAACCTTTGCTTGGTTTCTGCAATTAAGCAAGAACTGTCAGGCAGGATTACAACACGTGGCCAAACAGGAATAAGATCAACCGTGTAATCAAAAGGCTCTGATCACTCAGGACAAAGGAGATCCTGAAGAAAATTACAAAAAGAAAAAGGGGAAATAAAGCAACAGACATTTCCTTCAGTGTTCAGAATGATGTGTGTAACCTGAATTGCTGGGACAAGCTGCTTAATTACACACTATGAGTGTGCAAAAAGCTTGTATACTAAACATATACAATACTAATCATAGAATAGAAAACACCAGAAAACCTGGGCAATTAATTCTCAAGGCAGTTCTCTAAATGGTTTGAAAGAACCTGTTGTGTCTAAAAGAGTCACCCTATAAAAAGTTGACCCAGAAGACGGACACTGAACTGTCTGCACTGATTTGCAGTTATTTCATATATGTCTAAATTTAAGAATTGGTAACTGAAAAATCATTAGTAAGTCAGCTCAAGTGTGAATGGTTAAAACATGTCCCTTGAGCAAACAGCTAAAAATAATGTCTTGCTTATTAGTGGCCACTTTCACTTGTTCAGAATTAATTTCTTCACTTAGCAGGAAAGCTCTCTCCTCATATTAAACAGGACATGGGGACAAGCAGCATGTAGCCTCTCGGTAGCTGCAGAAAGAGGCAAGTCCATTCCTTGTGGACTCCACCTCAGGTTTTCGCACTGCTGAGAGTCACCGTCCACCCCCTCCCCCTGAAAGCTGGAATCATGCATGTTAGTAAGTATTTCAGTTATGCGATTGACGTCAATGGAGTCATTAAATAGATTGCTGGCCCTCCCAGAAGCAAATCACTGCCAGGGACCTAGATACAGACACTTTTTTTTTTTTCAAAGACAACCATCAGGTTTTGCTATGAGAGAAAACGAAAAGTTTACACTGTAGCCGTCTTGTCTCCAAACAGTTTCTTTTTGTCCTTTGCATTTTATTTCCGGCCTTTCTTTCTCTTTGGTTACGGTAGACTCCAAATGACACCCAGATATCATTGCCTAAATGTTTTGTGCACAAAAGCACCTCCTGTAATTGAGACCAGAGAGGAAGGTACTCCGCTTTGAAAAAGGGATCTCTCCTTTTGCTCTGTTCAGCTCATCTTGATGTTAACTCAGTGGCATACATTGTTTCTGCAAATCACTATTGTCTGCTACTGAGGTTGTTTGACATTTGGATCTTTAAATAAACAGTTTCCTTCACACACACACACACACACACACACACACACACACCCATTCGCCTTTTCTACTGCCTCTGCAAGGCTCAAAGCTGCAGCCCTCATCTATGAATCAATCTTTCTGCAGCTGGCACAGTGCTGCAGCATCCGTGCTCTGTAGCACGGGGTGGAGGGGGAGGCTGGGAAGACAAACTGGTTCTCATGGCTGCTTCATCTGCAGCAGGGCACCCACAGGAGGCTAGCCACGTGCCTGTGTCTTCCCAAACCCCAGCTGCTGCCTGCCTCAAGCCTGGTCACGCAGCCGCTTCCAGGCCTGTCAGAGAAAGCCCTTCAGGACACAGCTGCGTCTTCCTGGGAATGCCTGCAGGCTCTGTTTGCCTGAGCTGCAGTTGGAATGACTGCCAAGGACTCGCCCTACACCTGGACAATTCTACCAGCGAGGCTCAGAGCCATAAAGCTACCTCCATCATCTCTTCAGATCTGGTCCTCACCGTGTACCATGCAGGATACAGAATCTACCTCTCACCTCAGACTTGTCCCTGAACTCCACGGGCTGTTTCCTTCCTCTGTCTATCACTAGGGGCACATAGAAATACTAGACACTTGAATATTTTTTCTTGATTCAGATGGAGACCCAAGTTCTGTGTTTTTCCTGCTCTGTCCTTTTTTTTTCCCCCCCCCACAGTTCTGGCTTGGGAGAACACTGTCACCACTACCCATTTATCTCTCATCTCTGGAGACAACTAGCTTCTTTAGCCATCTCTCTAGTTTTCCCTTCTCTCCCGCAATAAAAGACTTTGTTTTCCTGTACCCAAACCATTATGGTCATCTCCCAAAGGGGTTTGTTGTCCACAGTGGTCTCCTTTTCTCTGGCATGCTTCTTCTTATCCCTGCTATAAGTTGTTTGGGGGTGGTGCATGCTTGCATGTCTGTGTGTGTGTGTGTGTGTGTGTGTGTGTGTGGCATGCGAGTGCACGTGTGCCTGTGCTTGTGCCTATGCCTGTCTTGTTTGGTTGTTTTTCCTGATTTGGATCTTCTTGGTTTTTAAGATAAGACCCAGCCTTCTCACCAGGCTCAGAACTCCGCTCCTAATTCCTTCTCTGTCCTAGTCTCCCTTATCACCCCACCCCTACCTTGCTCCAGTCATGGTTGTGTGAGCTAAATATGCCAGCATCCTGACTCCTGACTTTCCATACCGCCTTTGTTTTCTACTTCTTGGATCATGGAATGACAATTAAAATAAGCATGTAGTTCTGATCTAAGGCCTAGTGTATAGTATGTGTTTAGAAAATGCCACGTGATCTCTCCATCTCCATCCGGAATGTGCATTTTTATTATTTAAGACTCTGCTTATCTGTCGTCTTCAGAATGTGTCCCTCTCAAGTCCTCTTCAATTACTATCTAAAAAAAAAAATAACCTCTTAATTAGTGTCTCAAATCTCAAGCTAATACTTGAAACATCTTGTTTTCTCTCCTACTGAACTGCAAGCATCTCAAATCCATATACAAACCCTCTTATTTTATGCTCCCAACTAAGATTGTAAAACATAACAAATGCCCAATAAATGTTTATAGAATGATCAAATAGCAGTAGGTGATTGCCCAACCTTGAAATCAAAATATTGGAGGATCGGGGAGTGCTTCCTCAGCTTTGTCCAGGCTTGCCTAAATCTCTGCTGGCTCTCGGGACATGCGCACAGTGCTGACATCCCTGGCTAACCTTGATTGCATGTGACATTCAAGGCACGTGAAGTGAGCACCTTCCAGCACTTCAGTGAGAAGCAACAAAGTTAAAGAAATAGAAAGAACACAAAATGACTAGATGCATGTAGCTTATCATACCAAACAGTACCAGTCTCTCAGTACCTACCACAGTGCCTGGCACAAAATGGGTACTTAATAACATATTGAGTTGAATTAAGTTAGGAGTCTGAGTCAGTCTCTCAGACAAATTATTCTCTAAGACTTGGTTTTCTTATCTGGAAAATGGGCACTTTAATTTTCTATCTCATAAGCTTGGTGTTAGAGTAAATAAGAAAGGCTCTGTGGAGCACTTATGAGCTAGAGTACCCACTCCAAATTCCAGCTCTAACCACTTTGTGACCTTGGGACAAATTACTTAATCTCGCTGTGTCTTAGTTGCCTCACCTTCTAATTAGAATGCAAAGTGCACAGGCCCTATAAGCTACTTATATGGATTAAGTGACTCTACAGGCAAAACAATGAGAAAACTGCAATTGGCAGTCTATAGCAAGCATCACATGACCTCAGTGGGCCTCACGTGGCCTAGCTATGGTCAGTATGTGAGAGCTAAGACTCCGGGACTTCTGCTATCGGTAGGGAACCAGAACAGAAAGCACCCTTGAAAGGTTCTGGCTGACTTCCTTTCTGCAGTAATATGGCTCCCCCTCCCCCTTATCTGCAGTTTTGCTTTTGAAGGTTTCAGTTATCCTTGGTCACCCCAGTCCAAAAGTAATAAAGTGAAAATTACACAGAGGGGGAAATTCGTAAGTTTTCAGTCACATGCCCTTCTGGGTGCTGTGATAAAACTGTGTTCCACCCTGATCTCTCCTGCCCGGAACGAATCATCAGTTTGTTATGCAGATCAATGCTGAATTATCCACCTGCCCGTTAGTTCCTTAGTTGCCCTCCCGGTTGTGAGATTGGATATTGTACTGTCTATCCCAGTCTTCAAGTCACCCCAACTCCAGGAACTATTCTGTTTTATTGTTCACTGCCGCTGGTCTCTGACTGTGCCTAACTTATAAATGAAACATCATCGCGGGTATATGTATACAAAAGCAGACCGCACAGGCAGGGTCCATTCAGCATTACCGGCAGTTTTTTTGGCATGTCCTGGGGTCTTGAAATATGTCTCCAGAAGATAATGGGGACATTGTGTGATCTGGAGGAAAGCTTTCTTCCTCCCATAAAAAAATAAAAAATAAAAAATAAAATAAAAAAAGCTAGTTATGTAGAAATACTCCAGAGTTAAAGACAGGCTTCTCTACAATGTATATTCGGAAGATGGAGAGCAGGAGGGAGAATGAGCTTGTGACAGACACGACCGGATACCAAGTCTGGCTCTTATGCTTTAAAACAAACCACCACAAATGGCAAATGGCTGTAGATTCTGACAAGCCGCACCTCAGGTAGCTGAGCTTTCTCCCACACAGACCCAGGGGGGGTGTCACTTCATGTGATGACAGCCTGTGTACCTGTCACACAGCTCCCTGCAGCCTTCAGGGTTGATACATACTTTTCTAGGCACAGGTTTTTCCAGCACAGGCAGCTCAGCAGGAAGTCAGAGTCGAAGCCAGCTCAGAGCTGCCCTTTGTAGACAAGGAAAATCCTACTGGCAGAACACAACATGGGAAGGTGAGGGATCAAGGAGGCTTTGGCTTCTTCTAGAAAGACAGCAAGCCCCTTCACTTACTGCTGGGACAGGGAAAGCCTCCTCATGCATACCTCCCTTCTCTTACATGCTCCACATGTATAAGTCATGCTTAACCTGTAGAAGGATGAAAATGGAGAATTGCTAAGAGAAACTAGAGGAAGGAAGGGGCTTCCTAAGTGTCTCTTTCTACTCCTACATCCCAGAGACAACATGATCCTAGGGACAGGATGGGTTCTGCTTGCTGCTGACCAGTGTGGGCTGTTTCTAGAGCTGTTCTCAGAAGCCAGGAGCATTTCAGGGAAGTGTTTCACTGGAGAGAAGAGAAACAAAGCAGGGACTGTCCCCTTGAAATAGAGAACAGGCAATAGAACTCACTGGATCGGAGTTGATTGTCTTGACTTCCTCCCAGCCAGAGCCGTTGACAAAGACCAGGAGTGACACTCTGAGTTCTGTGTATGTTTCTCATCCCCTCCTTCACTGTGTCTATGAAGTGAGCTGAGGCCATAGTGGTCACTGGACTCATTTAACCAGCAAAGGCATCACAACAGATTCTGTCGGCCGTCTCTGAAGCCCCAACCGTACTCTGCTCATCACATTTCCAGGGTCTTGAGTCTCACTAGCATGAGAAATTTCCAAAGCCCCACATGCCTGCCTCTGACAGCAAGAGAGGAAAGGGGCTAGTGATGACCATTTCCAGGTACAGGCACAATCTCTGGATCTAGTATCTACTACCTATTGTTTTTGTAAGTATTGTTCCATGCAGATTGAGAGGGGAGCTTGGGGGAGAGCCTGGGCTTACTCAAGAGAGCAGGTTAATACATGACAGGTCAGAACTGAAATCCAGATCTTTGTTTCTTAAAAGCCCATGACCCTCTGCACTCACAGATACATAACTACACATTTACATATAGTTAAAACATAATGAAAATAATGTCTTTTCTTAAAGGGGTCTGGCTCTGCAGTTAGAAATGGATATTGCTTTTGTAAAGGACCTGTGCCTCCAGCTCCAAGGAATCCAAAGCCTTCTCTGGAGACCAAGCCACTTGAATTCACATATACATACCCAAGGGTAGACAAACACATACACACATAATTTTAAAATGATGAAAACAAAGTATTTTTAAAAGAAAGCTCGTGTTCTTTCCTCCTGGGCCTGGCCACATTCTCCCCACCTACAGACTGCTGCAGTAAGCCCTGCTCTGTTGTTTATAGTCCTAAATACTTGCACCAGTGCAAATTTGATAGCTGCAAGGAAGGCACATGACTTTGTTCCACTCTTCCACATGTAAAAGTAGGAACAATGCTAAAATCTGTTAAAGCTTTGATAATATTTATGTGAGTCTTTCTATGTAAATCATGGATAGCTCTATCTGGCACCTAGTATTATTTAACATTTTCTCTAATCAATGTTAGCAGCTCTTACGGGGACTGAAGTAGACTGAGACACGAGGAAGAGCTTTGTCAACAAGTAACCTTGAACTTGAGCCCTGAAGTCTGAACAGAAGCTAGTCGGATGGTCACTGAGACAGAAACCAATACCTCAAAGGTACTTCACCCATCGACCCTGGTTGCTACCACAGCCCTAGTGAGGATCAAGGTGAGAGAGGATAAGAAGTTCAGGAGGTCACAGTACTTTCTGGTCATGGAAGATGGGTGGACTTTATTGTTAGTTTACTTGGGAGCCATGGAAATATTTTGAGAATGAGTCTGGTGTGAGATCATTTGCATTTCAAACACAGAGCTTCAATCTGGGCCATAAGGCAGAATGGTTAACGGGGTCCATGTGTTCCCAGGATCTGAGTCTCCTTCCCCATAGTGGTCAGAGCAGCCCCTCCTGACCAGTCTGGGTTGAAGAAGGCAGGATCTGGAGCTAGCCTTTCCGTGCTTTACTCTTTGTACTTCTTTCTTTCCCTGTGATTACAGCTGCATGATCCAATATGTCTGGGTCTTGATTTTCTCATCTGAACAGTGGATCATCATAAGACCAGAATTAGTTTAGTTTAGTATTTGCTACACCAAAGGCACTAAATGGATACTATTGGTGACTGTTTTGTTTTTTTCCTTTTAAAACATTTACCATATTTATTCATTTAGGTGTGTGTGTGTGTGTGTGTGTGTGTGTACATGTGCCCACTCACTCATGAAACTGAGACAACTTCCATCTTGTAGAGACCTGGGATAGAAGTCAGGTTGTCAGGATTGACAGAAAGCACCTTTACTGGCTGAGCCATCTTGCCAGCCCCAAAGAGAGCTTTCTTGAGCTAGGGTACATTCAGATAAGAAGGAGAACCTGCAGGACTTGGCAACTGTCCAGCTGTTACAGCTTTGGGGAACTTGAAACAGTATCTGTGGGGTATTAGTTTCAAAACCTTGTGATGACAGCCCAGACTGCCATCTACATAGACAGAAGCTAACAGCGTGAAAGAGGTTTTTCGTTCTCTTTGGCTGTGTAACTATTTCTCTGGGAGCTCAGGACAAGCCCAAACCTCTGAGTTCCCCATTCTCTGTCTCAGGAAGGACAGATCCTTGTAAGGACTGACCATCCCAGGAGTACCTAGCACAGCTAGCCCCTCCAAGTAAACACTCACCGGAAGGAAACTTGGGGTTCTGCACCGGAAAAGGCTTTTCACACATTTGTAAGCTCGAGTCTTCTAGGTATTCGGTGACTGAGTGCCCAGAATATTTTCACTTCTTCATGCAGCTACCCAGGATAGTCGCCTTGACAGACAGCAACTCCTCCATGTCTCCCTGCTACAGCTGGTGCCACGTGTATGCACACAAATGTTCCTTGAGCTGATTTGTCATTTCTTTGTTCCTGGAGAAAATAAGGGCTTTTCAGAAGAATTTGTCAGCACAATAGGTCTCTGCTCCAGTGATCTGCTTTTCCATTTTTCTCTCCTCTCTCATAGAAAGTTCAGCTGTTCTCTCCCAAGGCCTCCTACATTTTTCCTCCTGCCCCCATAACCCTAGGTCTTCCCAGCTACATTCTAGATAGCCCTCTTAAAGCAAACAGTTCCATTTGCTGTCTCTGGAGAGCCTTTTCCTACTGCCTGCTGTGGATAGCTGTTCAGTCCATTCATCTTACATGGGACCAGGCATGCCCTTTCTTCTCCCATCATCTATTTGTTCTCTTCAATACGTTTTGCTTAAATAATGTCTTTTAAGAAAGAAGAGGTGGTGTTCTCATAGATAAGATCCAGATCCTGACCTTTACTTTATGCAAGGACTGCATAGACAAGCTTTTCTTTAATTTCAGTTTCTGAATTTAGATGTCACCCTTATGTACAAAATAGATGTATAACTATTAAGGGGAGATGGTGGCACCCATCTCACACTGTATCTGAACAGCAGGGCAGCAGTGACTGAACAGCATCCATCTGACTGAAGTATGGACTCCAAAACACCAGTGACTGTGTTTCCCAAATGAGAGGAAACCCCATGGTGAATACCTTCTGGGTACTGGGACACAGAGCTCCAACTTCAGTGCTTCTGATTCCTGGGAGCCACAGGAACAGCACCAGACACCACTCCAGAGCCCAACCTGTCTTCCTAGGGAGACTGACTAAACCTTTGGGCTCACTGGTTCTCCAAGAGGGCTGTGCCCAGCAAACACAGTGTCTGAGCAGCTGAAGTTCATTAACTTCAGAGGAAGGAATCCAGTAGTAGAGCAGTTGTCTCCAGGACTACTTCTGCTGAGAGGAGAGCCCCTGGGCTCCTGAGGAATCCAGTCAGTCCACAGGATCATACACCTGGGGAAAGCCTTCGCAATTCCCTGAGAACCACCAGCCAGTCAGAGACCATACTCCCAATCCGAGGAGGGCACCTGCAAAAACATCCAGCTTCCTGCCCAGGGTTCTTCCAACCCAGGACTCCAGTGAGCACCGGAAACTACAAGCCAATGCCAGAGACAATCAGATGGCTAATGGAGAATGTAAAAATGCAATCAACAAAAGCCAAAGCAATATGGCAAGCAGCCCTGGATACCCTAACACAACTGAAACACAAGAAAATAACCTTAAATCTATGTCTGTGGAGATGATAATGGAGGAAACAAATATAATCTGTAAAGAAATACAGGAAGATGCGGTCAAACAGATTGAGGCCATCTGAGAGGCCTGTAGAGAAGAAATGAATAAATCACCCAAGAAAATACAGGAAAGCACAATCAGGCAAAGGAAATCAATAAAACAGTTCAAGGTCTGAAGATGGAAATGGACACAACAAAGAAAGCACAAACTAAGGCAATCCTGGAAAGAGAGAACTTAGAGAAGAAAACAGGAACTACAGAGGTCAGCATCTCCAACAGAAGAAAAGAGATGGAGGAAAGAATCTGAGGTGTAGAAAATATAATGGAAGAAATTGGTGCATCTGTCAAAGAAAATGTTAAATCTAAAAAATTCCTAACAGAAACCATCTGAAATCAAGGACAACATGAAAAGATGAAACCTAAGAATAATAGAAATAGAGAAAAAAGATTCCTGTCTCCAAAGCCCAGAAAATATTTCCAACAAAATCACAGAAGAAAATTTCCCCAATTTAAAGGAAGAGATGTCTGTAAGCATACAAGAAGCCTACAGAACACCTAATAGATTAGACCAGAAAAGAAAATCCTTCTGCCACATAATAATCAAAACACTAAATATACAGAACAAAGAAAAATGTTAAAAGCTGCAAGGAAAAAAGGCCAAGTAACATATAATGAAAAACCTATCAGAATCACACCTGACTTCTCAACAGAGACTATGAAAACCATAAGGGTCTAGACAGGTGTCATGCAGACCCTAAGAGAACACAGATTCTATACCCAGCAAAATTCTCAATCATTATAGATGGAGAAAAACAAGATAAATTCCACGACAAAAACAAACTTAAACAGTACCTATCCACAAATCCAGCCCTACAAAAGACACTAGGAGGAAAACTCCAACCCAAGAAGGCTAACTACACCAAGGAAAACAGGAAATAAATAACTTCAGTACAGCAAAACTAAAAGTAGCCAAGCACATAAACACACTACCACAGCCAACATCAAAATCAAAGGATCTAACAGTCACTGGTCATTAACCTCTCTCAACATCAATGGCCTCAGCTCCCCAATAAAAAGACACAGACTAACAGAATTGGTGGGTAAAGAGGTTCCAAAGTTCTGCTGCATACAAGAAACACACCTAAGTCACAAAGCTAGACATTACCTGCAAATAAAGGACTGGAAGGAGGTTTTCTAAGCAAACGGACCCAAGAAGCAAGTTGAAGTAGCCATCTTAATATCTAATAAGATAGACTTTCAACCAAAATTAATCAGAAAAGATGGGGAAGGACAGACACTTCATGCTCATTAAAGGAAAAATCCACCAAAAGGACATCACAATTCTGAACATCTATGCCCTAAATACAAGGGCATCAAAATTTGTAAAAAAAAAAAAAAAGCCATTAATAAACCACACACAGGTTCCCATACTAATGTATTGGGAGACTAATGTAGTGGGAGACTTCACCCCACTCTCATCAAAGAACAGATCAACGAAACAGAAGATAAATCAAGAAATAATGACACTAACTGCTATCACGTATCTTTACCCAAACACAAAAGAGTTTTCCTTCTTAGTCCCTCATGGAACCTCTCCAAAATTGGCCATATAGCAGGTCACAGAGCAAGTCTAAATAGATACAAGAAGAGAGTACCTAGGCTGCCTGCTCAGATGTAGCTGATAAGCAGCTCAGTCTCCATGTGGGTTCCCAAGTAAGGGGAACAGGGGCTGTGTTTGACATGGGCTCTGTTGCCCACTCTTTGTTCACTTCCCCCTGGTGGGGGCCCCTTGCCAGGCCACAGAAGTAGAGGATGCAGGCAGTCCTAATGAGATTTAGTAGGCTGGGGTCAGATGGTAGGGTAGGAGAGCGCCCCCTTTCTGAGAAATAAGGGAGAGGGGATAGGAGGGAAGAGAGAGGGATGGTGGGGCCCAGAGGAGATGAAGGAGGTGGCTAAAATTGGCACGTAAAATGAATAAATTTACATTTAAAAAAAATAGCTACAGATTACTGGTTAAGGGTACCATGGAGCCCAGCCAAGCTGATACCTCAAGCCAGTTTTATCACACTCACCAACCGCCCACCAAAGCACACAACCTGTCTCAGTAGTAATCAGGCTAGAATGATGCCTGGCTTGCTACAGGCTAGATACTTAAAGTTAAGAAAAATAAAAATCTCCATGTGCCCCACATCTTGTTTCAGCTTCAGCTCATAGCATTGTTCTAGAAATCAGAGGGAGGTGTGCAAGGCCAGAAGTTCAAAGCTTTGAATTAGCACACCTAGACAGTATGTGCATTAGCTCTAGTGTCACAAAAACACCATTGTTCTTACCCTCCACACTAGGTGGGCAGCCAGTCATGAGAAAAGAGAAACCCTTGGACCTCAGCTTTATACAAACCCACTTCCTGGATCTCAGAACCAACCACTGAAAAACTCAGTTGAGATTAGTTGTCTTTAAAATGTTAATTTTCCCAGGGATGTCTTGAGGGAGGTTAGAAGGTCTGAGGGTTCTATTTATATACATTGCTGAGTTCAATAGGATAGGGTTTGAAAGGCCTATACTCTTTCTCTCAGAATTTGGAAGTCTGGATTCCAGTCTGACTCACCAAGTGAACTTTCAGATTTCTTTCTCCTCATATCTGAAGAAACATTCTTACATGCCCCCTGGGTCTTGTGTTTCTGTCATTCAGAATGCCCCTGGCCCTTTGCACACACACTAACACCAGACATCTGCCCTGTCCTCATTCTGGAATGTGTTCACAATGGTTCCCAGCCTGAGCTCTCAGAGCTGGACACCTCATCACAGGGCAGAGGGAGCCCTTTAGATAAATGCTGGGATGGCTTCCCCTGTAGCATTTACACCAGACAGAACGGGCTATCACATACCTGGAAACTGCCTCCCTCCCTCCCTCTTTACCTCACCTTACTCCTATTTTTTCTAAGACATGGTCTTGCTATGTAGCCAAGGCTATCCCAGAACGCATGATCCTTCCATCTGTGTAGTGCTGGGATTACAGACATAGACCCTACCCCCACCCCCCAGTTGTCTTTTGATAAAAGCTGCTTCAGCGTGCTACTGAAGGAACCCAACTGTGTGCCTTTCTGTGGCTTAATCAGCAGCAGCTCACCGTGCGCTTTGCCCCCCAGGTCTTGCCTTTTCTTCAGGTCTTGAGTCACTTGTTTTGCTGTAGTTCTGAAAGCATTTACTTCCACCCCCTCTTCCTCTGCAGCAGTAACACTTCTTCTATCCACTTCCTGAATGTGCTGGTGGATCACCTGTCGCCCTGCTCCTCAGGTTTCTGGGTAGATTCTCATGCAGAAGGGAGAACTCCTGTATCGTTGTGGTGATGTGTGACAGCACTCTGGTTTGAGAAGTCCAGCTAGATTGTGTTCTGCTCTCAACGTGTGTTGTTTCCTTCCAAAAGATCTGGCATGAAACGCTAGGCATATCCAAAGATGTGTCAACGTGGACTCACAGCTTATACTGAATACGGTATTTGCCATTAGGGATTATGCCTTGTTAACTGCAAAAATCAAAAGGTCAGTCTGCTATCCCATTTTTATAATCAGTTCAACTACACCTCAGCAAAGATGACGCTCAGCAAGAAGACACTCAGCTCGTAGGTGACAGAGCCAGGACCCGAAGCCTAGCTTTTAGCTCCAACCCCTGCATACTTGGTACTAATCTTCTGGTGAAAGGTGATGTGCTCACTGGCACCTGTCACAAGGTGTAAGCTCCCTCGTGATCAAGTTTACATCTGTTGCTCAATTGTGGCTTTCTCTGAACAGCACTCATCGGGGCCTGAACTATACAGAATCTGCTCTTACGTTCAGTGTTCTCTCTCTCTCTCTCTCTCTCTCTCTCTGGTGAATCCCCTTCACTGAAGACTGAGGATTTGAGGAAGGCTATGGCAGCAGTACAAGAGGGTGGGACTGAGTTTTTAGGACATTGCAGAGTGCGACTCACTGCTTACGAGGTCCCCTGAAGTCTGACATCAGAAGAAAAGACTTAGATTTCAGATCTGCAGTGAAACCAGGGTGTGGCTTGCAGGGACGTAGGGAGGCACCCATCCAATTCTAGACAGGCCCTGGAAAGTCCCATTTTGAATAATTTGCTCTGTTGGCTTTCCTACCTCAGATGAAACTGTGTGACTTAAATGAAAGGACACAGGGCTGCAAATCGGGAAACTGACATTTGGTAATGATACCAACCGGGTATATGACTCGAGGTAAATCCTTTAACCCTCCCAAACTTACTCATTTTTTTTTTTTTTTAATTTGGGACTATTTTGAATCTCTGCCTCTAGAATCAAATTTTACAACCTCAAACCGCTAAAATGGCCTCTGACCCAGAAACAGTAGTGCATGGGTGTCAGGATGGGTAATTCTTTGTCAGACAAAAACAGCTCATGGGTTAGTAACAGGGGCTTTCGTAGTTCAGGTTCAAGACATATTCTCTGCTCCCTTGGTCCTCTCCCACACCCTCCCACCCTAACATTAAATCACACCAATTGTCCACAACACATTAGTTCTTTAGTATTTTTCCAATTCCAAGTGTAGCCAACACAATTAAATAGTAGACGTACATCAAGCTCTTACATGTGCTAGGCAAGCAGCAAGGAAATGTCTACATTCCCCCTAACCTTGACTTTCTGGAAGCAGACAGTCTCAGCTCAAAGCCAGTTCTAATTTCAGGAGCGTTACTCCTTACACCTTCCCCTAAACCTCCATCTCTACATCTTCGTTTCCTTCTCCTTTCATCTGTGTGTTGTTACAGGACTGGATGAGTTAGTTCACGTGAAACAATTTAAAGAGTGCCAGTCATAGAATTATGGCCAAGTCATCTTTATTATTGTTGTGACTATATGTGTTTATCAGCCCTCATGTGCCTTGGGTCTTGGAAGGTTAAAACCGGACCTTGATCATTAAGCATTTAATGACTGGTTATAATTATTCAACAGATATTCCTCTTCCTGCTTCTTTTCCTCCTCTCCTCATTCCTTTCTCCTTCTCTTCTTGACTCTTATGTAGAAAAAGGTAAGGCATGGGAAGGGAAGCAGTCCACATGTAAACTTACTAATCAGATTATCTATTCTAAGTAGTCTCTCCAGGATTTAAATAGAAAGAGGGGAAGTTTTTCTAGTTTTTGCAAACTGTTTCAGATTTCACTGAATGTATCCATTGTACATGGTATTGTGTTACATAAAGACAGTTTCATTCCAGCAAGATTGTTGAACATATTTCTCTCCCTCTCCTTTCTTCCCACCTCACTCCTGTTACAGCTCTTTGCTCCTCTAGACAAGTTTATTTCTACTTTCAAGTCATATGCACATACATGATTTAGATGAGACATTAACAGTCTAGGAGCCGTACGTGAGAAAAAAAAAATGCAGTGTTTGTCTTTTGAGATAGACTTAATTCACTTAACCTGAGGGTCTCCAGGCTCATCCCTTTTTCTGTAAAGGATGTAACTTCATTTTTCCTTCCTGGCTAAAGGAAATTCCATTGTGCATATGCACCTCATTTTTCTCATCACTCCTCTGCTGCTGGACACCTAGGTTAGCCCCATGACTTAGCTGCTTTGAGTAGTGCTGTAGCAAAGATTGATGTGCCTGTGTCTCTGCGATGAGTTGCTTGGAGCCCTTTGGGTAAATATCCATGATGGTATAAGCTCATAAGACAGATCTATTTTTATAATTTTGAAGACCCGCTATACTTATTTCATTAGTGGGTGGCCTCACTTTCACTTCACCAGCAGCGCAAAGGTTCCCCTCTGCCCTCATCTTCACCAGCATTTGTTGTACTTTGTATTCTTCATGTCTGCCATTCTGACTAAGGTGAGGTGGAATCTCAATGTCATCTTGATTTGCATCTTTCTAATGGTTACTAAGGCTGAACATTTTTTTCCATAGGTCATTTGTGTTTCACTTTTTGAGAATTGTCTGTTTTGCTAGCCCATTCATCAGTTGGTCAGGTTGTATGATTTCTTGTTTAGTTTATTTAGTCCTTGTATATGCAATATAGTAATTCTCCATCATATATGTAGTTGGCAAAGATTTTCTCCATCCTGCAGACTGTCTCTTTGCCCGATTAAGTCTTTCCTTCACCTCTACAGAAGCTTTTTAATTCCATGAGGGGCCATTTGTCAGTTGTTGGCTTTAATTCCTGAGCAAATAGAATCTTGTTCAGAAAGTTCTTAACTATGCCAGTATCTTGAAGTGTTTTCTCTACTTTTTCCTTGAAAAATTTCAGACCTTAGGTAAACATTTTCTAGTCACTTGGAGTTGACTTCTCACAGAGTAAGAGAAAGGGTCCAGGCTAACTCTTGTACATATGAATACCCAGTTTTGACAAAACCATTTGCTAAAGAGGCTCCCTTTTTCTCCAATGTATATTTTCAACATCTTAGTCAAAACCCATGTGGATGTAGTTGTTTACCTATCAATTTTCTGTTAAGGTCCATTGATCCAGATGTCTGTTTTTGAGCCAAAATCATGCTGGTTTTGTTACTATGGTTCTATAGTAGAACTTAAATTCAGGAATAGTTTCCTAAATTCCCCCATTGTTCATTTTGCCTAAGATCGTTTTGGTTATTCTCAGTCTTTTTGTGCCTCCATGTAAATTTTAAGATCATATTTTCTATGTGGTTGTACTTTTTTGCATGTGAGGGATCCTGTTAGGATTTTAATGAGAATTGCATTGACCCTGTCAATTTCTTTTGTTAGGATGAACATTTTCACAATATTAAGTCTTACAATCCATGAGTGCAAGAAGTCTTTCTTTCTTGTAGCCTCTTCTTCAATTTTTTTTCCAGTATTTTTAAATTTTTTATTATACAGGAAAGTCATGTGCTTGGCTAGGTTTAGTGCAAGGATTGATGGGATGGTTGGTAGGTAGGTTGGTTTAGGGTATTCTGAATGGACTGATTTCCAGATTCTATCTTAATGTGTTGATTGTTGGTATCCAGGAAGGGTACTGATTTTTGTATGCAAATTTTGTATCCTGCTTTTTTACTAAAAGTGTTTATCAGAACAAAGCATTTTCTGATGGAGTATTTAGAATCTTTTTGCATAGAATCATATCATCAAATGAGGTTATTTGACCCGCTCACTTCCTATTTATATCTCTTCCCTTTGAGAACAGTAGAGGCTTCACACAGGTGCTTAAGCCTCTTTTAGAACTCTGAGGTCAAACAAGAGAGTATCGCCTGGTTTTAATGTTTCCATGTCAGGGAAAGAGATTCATTTTGTCCTTCACTCACCCTCTTGTTTATTAATTCATTTGGCCCTCGTAAGCACTCTCTGCAAGATAAATCAAGCATTGTGCTGCCTAATGCTGGTACAGAAGGAGTAAGATACAATCTCTTCCATAGAGGAGCTCACAGTCTGTGGAGCACTTACAAACTAGTATGGAATAAAATATGATAAGAATTTGCCATAAACATGAGTAAAGGTCCATTGAAACCCAAATGTGGCTAGAAGTCATATTCTCATCCAAGAAGAAAAATATTCGGTACAAGGCTGTACTAGAAAAACCATAAATAGATCTTTATTAAATTTTAAGAGTTAGTATTTCCATTGTTGGGTCATATATTTCTATAGATGAATTTTTCAGTCATTCCAACCCAAGCCAGCACATTCACCAACCATCTACCATGGCAACAGGATTAGAAGAATGTATATACGTTTTTTTTTCCTAGAGCTGTTAGACGAAAGACGGAGGATATATACTTTGCTATTAAGACAAGGAAAGTAGAGGAGATATACTCTGAGCTCTGCATTAAAGAACTGGTAAGATTCCACGAAGTGAAAATTTAAAAGACAGATCATGCTGAAACACACAAACATAGAAGTCACGAAGGTGAGACTTGTTACTAGACTAGAAGACATCTGTGCAGCCAGGAAAGGAATACCCAGGGAAGACTGGCAAGGTGGGAGATAGGGCAGTAATGATTGATAGGAAATTACCAGAGGGCTTCATACACCTACTCTAAAAGCTAGAATTTTCCCTCATGTACAGTGAGCCACTTAGATTTGTGTAGCAGGCAACTGTGCCATTGGAACTGTGCTTTCTAAGCTAATTTCTAATCCTGTTGCCATGATAGACAGTCAGCGAATGTGCTGGCTTGGGTTGGAATGACTGAAAAATTCATCTGTAGAATTATATGACCCAACAATGGAAATGCTAACTCTTGCAATTTTATAAAGCTCCATTTATGATTTTTCTAGGGCAGCTTAGAAATTAAGTGTTAACAGCCATGACTAGACACAGAACCAGATGGAACAGAAGACTTGGCAAAGTGGGATCTCCACTCATGGGCCAATTTATCACGTACTCTTGAGCAAGCTCCTAGCCATTTCTGAGCCTTATCTTTCTCATTCCTACAAGCAAGGAGAAACCTTCTAAAAGCAATAGCAGCAGGAACCACCATAATTTTTGATTGTTGCCCCGTGAGCATCACTCTGTGAGGCCACTATTACACAATACTTATGCCTCAAAACAACACTTGGCATCCTTAAAAGTTAAACATACAGACCCGGGGTTGTAGCATGGTTGACGTTATACTTGTCTGGCATACATGAAGCACCTGGGTTCAATCTCCAGTACTGTATGGTGGCAGAATCCTGTAATTCCAGCAGCACTCAGGGTGGAAGTAGAAAGGATCAGATATTCACACACACACACACACACACACACACACACACACACACACACACTGTTAGGTCACATGGTTCACCAATTCTACTCCCAAATAGCCATAGGAAGGAATTTATATGTGTCTACACAAATTCTTGAACACAAATACCAGCACCATTTTTTTTTTTTAATAAACTCAAATCACAATTTATCTGTCTGGTGGTCAGGAACTGTACAAAAGGTGCTATAATTAAACAATGCCACATTCTTCAGCAATAAAAAAAAAAAAGCCTAGAAATATGTGCTAAAACAACATGGAGGGTTCTAAAAATATGTGATGGTCAGAAAAGGAGGGCCCTTATGGAGTATGTGAACAACTATGTGGCTCTCCATTATTCGAACTACTTGGGAAAGACAAAGCTATAAAGCCTACTTGCCTGGGACTAAAGTAGGGTGTAACATACTTATTACATATGAATAAATGTATATGAGAGATTACATTAAGGTAAGGATTGATCGACATAGTAATACAGCTTTAAAAAAAAAACACAACTCTGAACTGTATATCTGGAAAGATGACATTACTGATACCTAAAATCTGCCTCAATATTGCTGGGAAGTAAGTGTGACCCTGAGTCACTTTATGGATCAGGATACTGACTTCCCAAACAATTTCACTAAAGATAGATAGAGGCCAGGATCCAAACTCCTACATATTCCTGAGCCCAAACTCCGGCCACTGTTTAGACTGCATCCTTCCAACAAGTGACAGAGTTATGAAAATTAAGTATAGGATTGATATTTATTTCATGTGAGATAGAAGGAAAGTGTGTGGTTGGCTATCAAAAGCTCGTAGTCCATTCAGAGTTGGGTAGCAGTTGGCTAGATAAAGTGGAAAGACATGAGAGGAAATGAAGTCAAGGGCTGTGCAGTGGTCCAGTCTGGACCAGGAGCATTGGCAGATGACAAAGAAGAAGTAGAAAATGAAGGCAAGAAGGGCCAACTCTTTGTGTTGCCTTTTCACTTCTTTAAAGAAGCCTGGAGTCCCGTTAACAGAAGACAAAGAGCAGGAGTCGCCTTTGCCTTCAGCAAACGGCTGACACTCTTTCCCATCATAAACTTTGTAAGTCAGGATGTAAAACCAAATCCAACAAACCAGCCCTGCCAGCAGGTTAAATAAATAAACGTTAAATAAATAAGGGTGGTTTGTCTTCCTTTGGCCGACAGTCCCTGCAAGAAGATGCCACGTGCTTCTGGTAACTGAAGCCTATTAGTCAATGTTTCTTCCTGGGTAAATATGGGGGAAGGGCCTATTTGGGATCATGAGCTGAAGTTGTAAGAAATTATAAGTTTCTGTATGTTTTGCTTCCTATTTTCCCATCACAGTGTATGTGGTAATTAATAGTTATGAATCACAGGTAAGGGAGCACAACTAGCATTTCATTCTTAATTATGAAATGCAGCTCAAACTCAGAAGGAAGAAACATAGCCTGCAGCCTTGGCAAATGCCAGCCCAGGTGAGTTAATGGGGTTTTTCCTGTATTGCCTCCTATGACTGATACAGTGTGTCCCTGATGTGCCTGCCACATTGTGAGACGTTGTTATTAATAAACACACATTACCCAAAACAAATATACAGACTAGTAAACAGTGGTGTTAGCTCCATGTGTGACTGAATTAGTTTTTCATCATTCCCCCACACCAAGAAGTTGGTATTTCCTGCTATGTTGTTAAAAAAAAAAAAAAAAAAAAAAGAGGATTCTCGGTTCGCCTATTTTAGCAACATAAACACAAGACAGTCTGAGGTCACACTCAAGATTCTTTGTTCTAGAGAATTTGGTAGCTAGAAAATGGGGCTGTGAGTTCCTTGTGGAGGATAACACTGAATGTGGAAATGCACAGGACTTAGCCCACCTGGTAGAGAATTCTGTGCACCCTCTGGTTTTGATGACATTTAGTCTTTGAGTCACTGTCCCCAAAGAGACAGGAAAAGCTATTGTGTGACTGCCATGGTAACTAAATGTTCAAGCTTCAAGTAGCTCACAGAAATCCCCAACATAGCCAACCTAATACTGCCAGCTTTGTTAGCTGCTGTAAAGAACTCAGCCAGCCACAAGTCATTCAAAGGCCCTTTCTTGGAGGCTGACAATGTGGGACAGGATCCTGAGCACCATGAGCAATACCAAATTAGTCTCCGTCCTCACAGAGATTACAGTTAGCATACATTGGGGATGATACTGAAATGTGATGCATTATCTTCAAATGGAAATAAAAGTGCTAAGTGGTGGTTTCCCTCCTCAGTGAAGACTCTTAGAGCTGTCCCATCCCCTCCCCTGGCATGCTGAATTCACATCAACAGTCAGTTTGATTGACGTCTGAGTAGTGATAATGGAGAGGCCATGAGCTCCCATGTCAGGGTCCCCTATTACCATGCATTATCTAGATCATAAAATCCCCGAGGATGAGATCTGGCCAAGCACTGCATATCTCTGAAGCCAGAACACTGTCTAGTGTTGAATAAGCATGCTATAAATATTTATGAACCCATAAAATAATGGCATAACCCTAGCAGAGCTAGCCTCCGAGCCTACATTCCTCCTCCGAGAACAGCAGTAGTCAACTCTTCTTCCTAGGGGTTGAAGGATGACTTACAGCACTTGGCTGAGGATGAATAGTCCAGCTTTCCTGCCTGTGCCTGAATTCTGGCCCTTCAGTTTATTAACTCTGCCTTTTCATCAAATGACTCATTTCTTCCTCAGTTTCCAAAACTATAAAAGGATGCTAATAATACTCCTACCATCTTAGGTTTGTTAAGAGGATTGAATGACTATGTATATAGTTCTTAGGTGTATATAGTATGTTCTATGAGCATACATGTTAAATAAAGACACAAAGAACATTTGTTTGTCAGAAAAATAAATGCATGTTAATATTAGAACAGGTCTAACATACGCTGGCATATCAAGTGTGTTAAAGAGTTCTATGCCTGCCCCATTTCCTTAACACTTCCTGGACTGTAATAAATGCACACAATGGAATAAAAGTATGAATTGTGTCCTATGAGGTTTCTGAAGGGCAAGAGCACACTCTAAGCTAGAGATACAGAGAGGGATTCATCAAGAGCAAACTGAACCTGGTCTAGCAATAAAATGGGCAAGCATTTGTGGAGGAGGCATCAACAAAAACTAGTGGGAGCAAGAATCAGGTCATAAGATGCTGTCACCTACAGTACTGAGGTCTCGTTTCTTGCAGAGGAGTTTGCTGTGGGTCAGCTCTTAAAGTGAGTTTGGTAATGCTCTGCTTCCATGCTATGATTTCAACACCTCAGGTAGATGAACTCTGAACAGTTCCTGCTTTAGCCACTCACTTATTTGCTGTGTTGACAGAGATCCTGCGGACTTTGTTGGTCAGTAGTAGCTGAGTAGAAATGGTCCTTATTTGAACTGAAAGGGGAAAGCAGAATATAAGCAAGATCGCATGATTTTCTTGAGTGTTTTGAAAGACATCCAGAAGGTGAAGCAGTAGAGAACGGTAGGAGACAAAAGAATTGAGCTGAGGCAGTGAAGAGGTCTCCAAGGAAGTAGACTTAATAGATACCAGAATGAAGGAAGAAGATGATTACAAGGTGATCAAAACAGCTGGTATATTGGAATGGAGTGTGCTGTCTGGTGGAGTTGATTGCAGCTGGGCACAGCTCAGGGGTCTTTAGACCACCACAAGCAGTCCGGGGTATATTAAAGCAAATTAGGAATCAATACGGAAAAAAAAAGAAACAACAGAAGGAAAAATTAAAATTGTCTTAAAGTTCTCTCATACTTTAAATTCTGTTGGGGGAAAATGAAGAAGTAAGAGAAACATTGAAACAATGGGTCTTCCAGGCAGACATGAGAGTTCATTTGAAATCTTAAATAGGGAAGAGAAGGTGAATTCAACCCCAAATATAAATGATTCGCTCTGCCTTCAGCAATCTTCAGTGGACTGACTTAATCGATGCTCTTTGAAGGCGTGGATTGTTTCCAATGCCAGGAGTATTAGTGTGTGTTCATTGAGCTGCTTTGTCGGCTTAGCCACAGGGAACCTTCCACACAGCATACAACCCCCCAACAACTCCCTACCCCACTCTGCCTGCCACTCAGTGGGGTAAACAGCAGTGATGGCTACTGTTTCCTCCAAACAGGTGCTTGTGTGAGGGGCTGAGCTGAGTGTTCCCTGAGCAGCATCTGCATTAACTTTCAAACAGCTGCTGAGCTTAGTTTCCTTAGAAGCCCCTCTTCACAGATAAAGACTGAACTCCAGAGAGGTTAAATATTTTTCTACAGATAGAAAGCTGTACAAGAGGGGAAGGCAAGAGTGGAAAACAGACTCCGGAATTCATCTTTCATCAGGGAGCATCCCTGCCAGCTCAAGCTATTCTACATTTTTTCATGTTATCATACACTGCCACCGTTCTATGAAACCTACTCAGAAAAGCTATGGTTTTCATCTCTAGCTTTATTGAAACTGGGTTCTATTTTCCCATGTTCACAAAATAAAGGATTAATTCATTGGAGGTGGTTGGAAAATTAATGGATTTTATTCATATTTCCTTCTTTTGAGAGTCTGGTAAAGTGAAAAGCTTGTGGTTTGTTGTTTTTATGCAAGCCTGGTGACCTGTGTTGGGAAAAGTTCCCCCTCAAGTCAAATGTGCTGACACATGTGACGTAGCCCAAGCTGAGCAACATGTGCTCTGGGGACAAGCCACGACCTGATATTTTCCCACCATGTAATTTCAAATTGAAATTTGACCTTTACAAGAAAATTTTCACATTGAGGTCAATAGGGACATTCAGACTTCTACTCTCTAGGCATACAATGTATCTAGGTTACCTGTGGCTATCCTGATGATAAACTTTTGGTGGCAAGCCACGGTTGTATGGTTGTGGCTTCTGATTAGGTTGTTTGTAAATGAAGGCACGTACGAAAGATCTCCATGGTCGCACAGAACCAGAGCCAAATGCTGTTCACTAGGATTAAACACAAGGTTTGAGCTTCTGTGCAAGGACTGGAAAGTTTGCACTTTAAAATAATACTGCCCGGTTCTTATCTAAACTGGTGTTTAAGAAGCACCGAGTAAATGTCTTTTGATCATGGGATGCCCTCTTTGTCCTGTACCTGTGAAGATGGTAGCCACTGATACTGGAGGGAGAGAGCCGCCACATTAAAGCATTCCGGGATCCTGATCGCTAGGATCAATAAAGACCAGTTTAAAAACTTGTCTCATGTAGCGTGCACTGTTTTCTCAATTCTGAGAGTCCCAAATGCTCAGCTAATCATCTCCCCTCCTTCCCTCTGCTCTGTAGATATGGTCAGTACCTTAAACCACATACAGCGCTCTAACTCTCCCTCATTGGAAAAGGAGCAGCAATATTCCTATTGCCTTCCTGTCCCATAGTAACTTTGGTGAAGTTGGAATAAGTTCTGAACGGCTGTCGGAGCTGTTTGCAGAAGCTTGCCCCCACTAGTCCCTGCGCAAGGGCTAGCTGAAAACAACCCCACATAGAGAATTCTGGTGACCCAGCTGCCCAGACCTGCCATAACAACCTATTTGAGGGATGACGTGGTAATTTGGTCTGTGGCATTTGGCTTAGTGGTTCCTGTTGTGACATACAGTGATTCAGGTTTTCTCATCTACACACCGGAGCTTCACAAGATTACCTTTCTGGAGTCCTTGAGGTCAGATGAGGAAGGAGGGAAGAGCACGCAGGACTCTCAAACAAATCCACCGTGTTTTCCCTCTGCCTGCTGAGACTGACATCCTGCCATTCAGAGGCAGCCTGCTCTGAAGCCCTTGGAAGAGCATTTAAAAGGACAGAGAGAAAGAGGTTCAGGTCTAAAGTCCCTCTGCGGATCCCCTCCTGCTGCAAACACTAGCCATAAGACTAGCTAATTTGGGAACCTTTAACTTCTTGTCTCATCCTTTTCCCTCTTGGCCACTTAAAAGGTGTTTGGATTTAATGTTTGCTGAGGACTATTACATACTTCGCATAGAATATATCAGTCTGAGGGAGAACATTTTGAGCCCAAACCATTCACCATCTCCGAACCATTCTTTGGCTTGTGCCATAACTTAATAAAACTGTGGTTCTTCTTTTTTTTTTTTTTTTTTTTTTTTTTTTTTTTTTTTTTAACATGAAAGAAACCAAAGAAAGCAGAATTTGAAATCCTCTTAGCACAAAAATGTCAAGCCATCCAATTCTCCAGGGTGGCCAGGTATGCTATTTCTAGTCAACTGCTTGAGAACTCTGAACCAAATAGCCTTTCAAATTTTCTATCAGCTTCAAAAAGTCTGTGGTTCAGTGACGACTCCACCCAAGGGAGCCAATGTTTACCCCTTATAGAAGAGAGGTGAACTAAGTTTTGAAAAAGGGTAGATCAGTAGGAGTTGGGAAACAGTCATTTCTAGAGTCCACTTCTGCTGTTTATTCCAAGATGAATGTGTGTGCTGACCCACTAGACACCACCTCCTGGGTAACTCTCTTGACAGTGGCCACCAAACCTAATTTGTTTAGGCCAAAAGTGAATTTTGTATTTTTTAAAAATCAGTCTCCTTGGTCCTCATAGCCCGAATCGGCCAGATAATTTTGTGAAGAAGTTTTCATTAAACCACTTCTGTCAGTTTTCTCTTTGACCCTTGTACTCTGAATATGAAATATATATTTTATTTCTATATACATATTATATATATATATCTTAAGTTCTTTCTTTTCAAAGCCATGTTTTATGTATATTTTCTTCATAGTTTGACTATATTTTTATAAAATCAGACAGAAAAAGAAAAAAAAAGAATAAAACACCATAAAGAAAAAAATCAAAGAGCAGAGCACCTGGCAAAAGGGCTAAGTTAGGGGAGAAAGGAGAAGTTTCTAGGGGAACCCCCGTGAGGAGGCAGGGGACAAAGGTGCTACGCAGGGTGTGCTCGCTGATTCAGGCTTTGGCGCTGCTCCTGGGTGACTCACTTGCTGGAAAACATCACTGAGTCTGAGAACCTTTCACAGGTCTCAGACTTTCTTGGAATCATTTGCAACCTCATTTTGTGTGCATGCATATTTTCTTCTCTGTTCCTTAAAGCTGGAAGCATCTGTGGCTTATCAGAAATATGTATCTCTGTTACTAGATTTTCTTTTTCTGTGTAGCCACTTGAGAGTAAAAATTAAATGGTGGACTTTGGAATTCGGAAAATGTTTGAGAAAACAGGACTGGTTAGATCCTGGGAGCTTGTCTGTCTCCTGCAGGACAAAATGGATGTCGGGTCACCCAAAAACTCTGTACAAGCTCATACAGAGTGTGGAACAGATGTGAGGGTTTCTTTCTTTTCTTTAATCATGACTGACGTTAAGAAATACTCTTGTTACTTATTTTCTCCTATTTCCAATGTCCATCCCCTTTGTCCTTCTAGATGAGGATTGAAAATCTTACCCCTGGACCTCTTTCTTGTTTATCTTCTTTAGGTGTACATATTTTAGTATGTTTATCCTATCTTATAGGTCTATATAAGTGAGTATATACCATGTGTGTCTTTCTGCTTTTGGGATACCTCACTCAGGATGATTTTTTTCTAGACCCACGATTTGCCTGCAAAATTCATGATTTCCTTGTTTCTAGTATTCCTACCATAGAAGGCACCTGAAAGACTCTACCTAGCAGTGTATCAAAGCAGATGCTGAGACCCATAACCAAGCCTTTGGCAGAGTGTAGGGAATCATATGAAAGAAAGAGGAATTAGTATATCCTAGAGGGGACAGGGAGCCGCACAAGGTCCAAATATATCTGAGCACAGGGGTCTTCTATGAGACTGTTTATCCAACCAAGGACCATGCATAGATATAACCTACAACCTCTGCTCAGACATAACCCATGGTAGCTCAGTATCAAGTGGGTTCCCTAGTAAGGGAGACAGGAATTGTTTCTGACATGAATTCACAAGCTTCCCCTCCCCCCTGAGGGAGGAGCATCCTTACTAGGCCACAGATAAGGACATTGCAACCATCCTGAAGATACCTGATAAGCTAGGGCCAGATGGAAGGAGAGGGGGACACCCCCTCTCAGTGGACTCAGAAGGGGGCAGGGAGGAGATGAGGGAGGGAGGGGAGGATTAGGAGGGAAAGATGGAATGGGCTACAGCTGGGATACAAGTGAATGTATAAAATTATTTGAAAATAAAATATTTTTTAAAAAAAAGAAAGAAATACTCTTTACATTGTGACTCAGTTCCCACAGGTGCTGGGAAACAGTGCTTAGCTTTGCACACATGTTATGTCCGATATTTCTATTTTGTTCTATTCTACTATCCTCTGTGTTGTTTTGAATAGCTATAGATTTGACAGCTCACTGCTGGACCTTAGTACATATCCTAGTGTCTGTCCTGTCCCAAGTCTCTTCTAAACAGACTTGCTAAACAGATAAAGCACAGTACAGGCAGTTTTGAGGAGCATTTCTCACACACTCTCTCCTTTCTGCTAAAGTACTTGCAACTCCTCAAATACCAAGCTGTCTTCCACTTTCCTGCAACGTCATTCTCTCTGCCCAGAGAGTGGCAGTACTTTCCCATTCCACTTCCTCTTTCTTCCTTAATTCTATCTGCTTAAGATTCTACTCAGGAGTCAACATCCCTTCCTCTGGGGCCCTGTGAGTGTTTGTAGCACTCCCCTTGGCTCCCTGGGCTTACCTTTGTGTGCTTTATTGTGCTATGATTCAATAGTGCATCTACATGCTCTTTTCGACTGCTAGATGTCTTGAAAAGCAGATCTATGTGGTACTTTATGTCAATATGATTAATACATTGTGTCTAATACTGGACACACGTCAAAATTTGTTTATCCAAAACAAATTTTGGATAAAAGAGACTCTCCGGTTGGTAGGCACTTGGTATGCGGTAGGTTGAGTCCTCGGTACACTGCAGTCTGCTTAGCACCAACAACAGAGCAAGCTTCCATTCAGAACGATTGCAGGGTAGTTGGTATTCTGGCCCTCGTGAGAATCTGCTGTTGCTATGGCTAACAGGAGGTTGTGCAGCCAAGTAGTTAAGTACTCAGGCTTCGAAATATACAGAATTGGGTTAGAATTCTGTCTTACCAGTTACTAGTTCTATGACCTTTGGCAAGTCACCATATAAAATCCCAGATTCCCCATCAGCATAACAACCTTCCCTTGCTGTTTTCAGAACTCTAGAACATTACTAAATGACCATAAAGCCAAGAGTCCTTGCGACTTTGATTTATTTCTGTAAAAGAAGAGCAGCTGGCACATGTCTGTCCAATCAATGAGTATTTTGTTTTGAGTGGATCTTATCATAGCAGTTCTTATTCATGTGAATGTCTTACCAATTCTTATGTAGGATTCTTTGATATGTGTATGATGTGTATGGGAGTCCCTTGTGATTTATGGGAACAGAGGTGAGGCTTCACCCCCTAAACCCCACATGGGGACTCTTGAAACCAACACACCAGGTGAAGGTAGAAGCATTTTCTTTTTCTGTTTGTTGGACTTTCAGGATTAAATTCTGTCATTTCAGCTGGTCTTTGCAATTATATTTCCATTAACACACCTTTGTGTTCTATATATTAAACAGATACAAAGTTTGGTTCAACATCTTTGAGAAAACTATTGGATTTAATGGTATTCCTAGATCTTATGTAAGATCCATTGTTACCTAGCATCCTTGATTCTTTTCCCAATTTTGTTCATGGATGTTTATATTCCAGGGTTTCATTCTGGGCCCTTCCCATTTCCAGTAGTTGTTTAGTTTCAGATAATCGGCAGCTTATTAGCAAAGGTATTGTTGTGAGCTTTCTCAGATTTTCCAACCCACACACATCTCCCCATATTATTTTCCTACCTGAGGCAAAAGGAATTTGTGTTAAATTTGTATCTTATGATCCTCACTGGTAGGGCTGGAGAGATGGCACAGTGGTTAAGCGTGCCTCTACTGGCTGCTCTTCCAGAGGTCCTGAGTTCAATTCCCAGCAACCACGTGGTGGCTCATAATCATCTAGATGTGGTCTCCTCTTCTGGCACACACACAGACAGAACATTATAGACATAATAAATAAATAAACATTAAAAAAAAAAAACAAACAAATGATCCTCACTGGAAAATGGAGGGGACATGTTCTGTATAGTGGAATTCCCAGGTTCTGCACCCGATGGGTTATCTGCTGGCTAACAGACTGCCTCCACAGTCTGGGAAGTACAAGGCACGGGGTTCCTGGAAGTCATGGCTGAGGAAACTTTTGCATAAACAGTCAGTTCATTTGTTTGCCAAGTGAAAGTAAAAACCTCAGCTGAATGTATGTTGAGAACATTTGCTACATGACATAAACCCAGACATGGAGGACAATGGTCTCTCTCCTGTGGTCTTTCTTCTTTGGCCTTCTTTAACCCTGGGAGATTTTCAAGGGTTCTAGTTCATCCTCAAGGTTGACAAGCTAACCCTGTAAAAACTAGAGTGAAGAGCAAAAGTTGGTGGCTCCCTTGAATGAGTTGACTGTTGGCGAAACATCATTCTCTTTTAGTCCCCCATGTTTTTCTGAAATACACTGACCACCAAAGTAAACAAGGCTGACTTAGTTCTGGGGATCTGCTTAGAGGGCAGCACACATTGCTGCATGGAGCCTGGAGAACCATGTTTGCAGGTAGCTACAGCATGAGTAGCTGGGATTTCAATGTTGAATTAGGTGTCTTCAAAGTCTATACGCTGCCCATTAGCTGCTTATGATTTCCCTGAGGATCTGAGTTGACTTAAGATGGTGTTTACCCCCTGAAAGTCTTTCTATGCTGGCTGGGTTAGATAGCCACTAAGCCCCACTCAGAATCTATTTCCAGAACCCAAAGGTATCCTTCACATTTGGTCCATCTTCTAGTTCTTTTCACCCTTCTACCAGAGGTCTCCAAACACAGCATTGTTAATGAATCATCAACAGGTACACTCTGAATCTCAGGCTATGAATTGCCAAGAAGCTTCATTTTCTCTCTATTTAAGAAAAAGAGAGAAAGAATGATGAAATCATTTATTAGACATGTTTGTATACATGGTGTGTGACAGTCTGAGATACTCAGGGAAAAATACATATTTGCATATCCATAGACCAGAGGATAAGCTACAGATGTATCCAGATTTCACACAGCTATGAAATCCACAGGACTACCAATAAGGGATAGGTAGATATTTTATTTCAATTGGTAATGTCTAATATTTAAGGACATGCTTTTCCCATTATGTCAAGAGTCCTACTCTTTCGATGTGTCCCAGCCCTGTAGGAGGTTAAGGCTATGGTCTACTGAGTCACAGATTATAATCTTTGGGCCACTTTCACATTTTCAGTTTCATCGTTCCTGTTCTATTTGATCCTGAGGTTTACAAAGATGAGTGACATTATTTCTTTAATCTAGAGGAGGAAGCTGAGGGCCAGAGAGGTTTCAGGTCTTGCTAAGACCATCAATATGACAAGCAGTGGGTTAACTTACAGTGTAATTTCTAGTCTTCTGGCTATGTGGTCGGTGTTTGGTTTTAATTTTTATTCCTTTACTGTGTTTTTTATTGATTCTTTGTGAATTTCACATCCCAGTCTCACTCATCTTCTTGTCCCTTCGTATCCGACCTCTGCCCTTGGAAAACTAAAACTAAAACTACAAAACCAACCTCCCCCCAAAAAAAATCTTGCCAAGGAAGCTACAGTGTGTCACACAGGATACCCTTTTGCCCAAACAGATTTCCTTGCAAATGCTCATTGCAACAAGTCTGGTTTGAGACCTCTGGCTTCTGCTATACTATCAGTACTGGATCCTCACAGGACCCTCTCTAGAATATCCTGTTGTCCTGTGTCATGGAGATGCTGCAGCTTTGGATCTGCAGGACCAGACCTTTCGCTTGTTCCAACAGTCCTTAGATGGGGCGGATGTTGAGGTGAGCCAACTCAGAGCTCTCTGGGCCTGGGTGGAAGCTGAGTTGGTTAGACCACCAACTCCTGTGCCCACACCTCCAGGGCCAGCTCTATAGCTCTCACACCCTCGCCCTCAGGCCAGCTCTCCATCACCAAAGCCAGCTCTACTGTGCTGCCCAGGCGTGATGTGGGCCTCTCTCCAGCGCCCTTGCCCTCAGAATCGGCACACTCACCTGCCACAGATGAGGGGACAGGGCCTCTCTCCTGTGCTGACACCACAAGACAGATGAGGAGCAGGATCATCTCTCCCTAGTACCATTGGACTCTGGCTTTTATTTTAATTAAGGAAAAACATGCCTGACCTTAATTTTCAGAAATGCAATAGAGTATGTTTTTTTTCTCTCCTTTTTTCTCTCTCTTGCTTTCTTTATTTCCTTCTTTCCTCACTTTCTTTATTCTCTTATTACACTTTTATCCCTTCTCCTTTCTCTTTCCATTCTTCCTTCCTTCTTTCTTCCTTTTTTCTTTCTTTCTCTCTTTCTGTGATTTCAGGGAATCGGCTTTGGACCTCCTGAACACGAGGCAAATATCCTTCCATTGAGCTACATTCTCAGCTCAAGAGAAACAAGTTTTTTGCAACCACATAAATTTGGTATGATAAAGTAATAGCAATGACATGAAAGTTCTTTATGTCAGTAGTAAACCACAAATCAACCCTCTAGCTTTCCTTCCTCATGCCATATATGATTCAACTCTTTCCAAAATGGAAGGTTTGGGAGTTATGAGGTTCCTTTCCCTGCTGGACTGCTGCTGGCCTTCTGTTAGCTGATGAGTTCGTGACTGGAATGATGTGGGGAACGTGGTCACTAGGCTTTGACACTGCGAAAAGCTTCTTCAGAAGCTTAGAGCATACCGCTCAGCAACGCAGTAACAGGACAGCAGTCATTAGCCCATAATCCGGAGTTTGCCTTGCCCAATTACAACATGGTGGGAGGAGAGAAGTTAATGGCTTTCCAGTTCGAGTACACTGCCCATATTGGTTTGTGGAAGGCGTTAGAAACACCTGAAATCTGCACTGCCCATTCGACTTAGACATAGCAGGTGTCGGAAATGCATAGCAAATCCACAACCAGCATCACTCCCTACCTGGGTCAGCTCATAAGGCTTTCCCTTCACCTGCTTCCACATTTGCCAAATAAAACAAAACTAGTAAGGGATTTCCCATTTTGTCAGTTTTCCTTCTGGTCACCTTACTGTTATCATGCTTGGGCTGTGCTCTGCGGCCTGGGAGAGTCTCCAAACTGGTCTTACGGCTTGTAATCATCTTTGGATTTACTGTCAGCAGACGATATTAAAATTAGCTTGTATTAGCTGAGTAAATCTGGACAGGCAACGGGAATGGAAATAGGGAGTGCCCTGGGTGGTGGCCGGAATTAGAAAAATAATCCCTTGCATTTAGGAGGTTGCAAAGCACTTTCCCACACATTGTTTCACTGAGCCCCTACAAAGCCCTGCCGGTATATTCTTAGCATTGTTTGACACATGAGAAATGTGATGTTTCAAAAGGTGAAGTGACTGGCCAGGGTTTGGCAATACGGAAAGCAGAATAAAAGCCAAAGGTCTTGCTTCCTTGTGCAACACACCGGGAGCTGATTAGGATCTACTATAAAGCTCTTGGGTAATACCTGGCTTGTCAGCAATCACAGGGCCTCTGGAGCTCTGCTCTTTCAGGGCCTTCACGCCTGTTCTTCTTGTGGTTCCTGTCCTCCAGCCTCATCAACTCTGTCTACTCCAGTTTCTCACTAGGCAATCACTTCCCCCAAAAGAAGCCAAGGCTTTATTAGAGATGCCATCCTGTGGACTTTCATGCCACTCAAAGATTGCCACCACTACTGCTGCCACTCTAATTCAGTTGTCTATGTTGGAAATAACCCGATGTAGGCACTGAGACTCGTTATTAATAAGTCAATTTCAAGTTGCTGTGTTTTTATTTGTGAAACCCCAACATCCATCACAGTGTGATGGGGATAACTTGTTTTTAAGTAAATATCTGTAATCATCTGTTGCCAAGGGAGCATTTTTTTATTCATATCACCCTCAAGGGTAGGATGTGATTGAAAGCTCCTCCCCAATCCCACTCCCAGATTTATTGAGGCATAATGAACAAGTTAAAAGTATATGCATTTAGATATACACCATGTTTTTCTATGTGTATAATAATTAAGCCAAGATAATTGTCATAATCTTCACACTCTTGCCTATTTTTTATGGTAAGAATATTTAAAATCTCTTAGCAATTATAAAGTTTTCAACACATTGTTATTAGTTATCGTCACACTGCTGTACAGTAGACCTCCGGGTAGGGTACCTTGATCTAACTGAAGTTTTGACCAAACTTCTAAAAAACAACCATATCCAGAAGGGGGCTGGCTGAACACCAAATGCAAGTCATTTGTCTAAGATATGAGATAGTTCCCAGAAGTAGGCCTTAGAGTGGCAAGAATGGAGGTTGCTGTTTGTGTAACTAAATGGGGAAAGGTAAGAGCAGATATTTCTGGAGTCCCTGGAGAACATTACTGTGACACTGGGTCTACTCATGTGTCTGGTGCTATTGCTGGGAACAAAACTTCACATCAGATCACTGGCTGTTTGATATCACTTTCAGGAAGACATTCAGGCTTGCTAATGTGGTTATTTATAACTATCTTCCTATTTGGAACCAGTTTAAGGCTCCACAACACTACCAGGGTATGCTATCTGAATCATGTATTAGCAGACTACATTAAATATTGTATGTGATAAGCAAGATCTAGCATTCAGAAATCAAGTGAAAATAGGATCCAACATTGGCTGTCATGTTTAAACATGAAAGCTCCTTGTAAGTGTTTAGGGATTAATACATATGAGATCATAATTCTAATATGTATTAGCTCAATTCATAGGAGTGATTTGGTCTAATATGTCAAGCAGAGCCATTCTGTTATGGCAGAATCTTAAGAAACAATGACATCTTGGCAAGGAATGCTCACCACAGAGACTGTGTCAACGTTTAGAAAAAAAAATGCTTTCAGCTACAACATATACTTCCACAAATGATCCAAGACTGAGTGTCAATAAAACTTTGATAAAAATCACAGAGTGTGTTTGATATATCATCATTTTCAAGCCCCAAGATAATCAATAGCTCCTAATTTTCACTTTCAGTATTTTATTTCCTTCTGAAAGTCTTCTCTGTATCCTCCATTTTCCCAGTAGCTGAGTGTGTGTCCAGTCTGCTCGGAATAGTGCTTACACTTCCTGTAACCTAATGCTCTTTTCTTCACTTCATTCCTTTCACATGGATCTGTTCAGATGATGCCATCTCTCCGTGTTTTCTCCCCTGCATCCTCTAAGGCAGGTGTTAGAGCAAGCATGGCAGCATCCTCTGAGGAGCATTTTGACTCTAAGTAGTATTTGCCTCCCTGACTAATTTCTCTGGACCCAAAAAATAAACTGAGGGAGGAGATCCTGTTCAATTTGAAAATTCTCCTCAGCATATCCAGACAGTTCAGTTCCTACCCTCTGGCTGTAAGAGCAACAATCAATAAATGGGACCTCATGAAACTGAAAAGCTTCTGTAAAGCAAAGGACACTGTCATCAGAACAAAATGACATCCTACAGACTGGGAAAAGATGTTCACCAACCCTATATCTGACAGAGAGCTGATATCCAGAATATATAAAGAACTAAAGAAGTTAAAAGGCAATAAATCAAGCAATCCAATTAAAAATTGGGTATGGAGCTAAACAGAGAATTCTCTGTAGAAGAATAGAGAATGGCAGAGAAACACTTAAAGAGATGCTCAACATCTTTAGCCATCAGAGAGATGCAATTGAAATAACCCTGAGATTTCACCTTACACCCATCAGAATGGCTAAGATAAAAAACTCAAGTGACAACACATGCTGGGAGAGGATGTGGAAAAAGGGGAACCCTCCTCCATTGCTGGTGGGAATGTAAACTTGTACAACCACTTTGGAAATCAATCTGGTGCTTTCTCAGACAATTAGAAATACTGCTTCCTCAAGATCCAGCTATACCACTCCTAGGCATATATCCAAAAGATGTTCAAGTTCACAACAAGGACATTTGCTCAACCATGTTTGTGGCAGCTTTATTTGTAATAGCCAGAACCTGGAAATAACCCAGATGTCCATCAACAGAGGAATGGATACAGAAATTCTGGTACTTTTACACAGTGGAATACTACTCAGCAATTAAAAACAAGGAAATCATGAAATTTGCAGGCAAATGGTGGGATCTAGAAAAGATCATCCTGAGTGAGGTATCTTAGGAGCAGAAAGACACACATGGTATATACTCACTTATAAGTGGGTAGTAGACCTTTAAGATAGGATAAATATACTAAAATCTGTACACCTAAAGAAGATAAACAAAAAAGAGGACAAGGGGTAAGATGATCAATCCTCACTTAGAAAGACAGATGGGATGGACATTGGAAGTAGGAGAAAACAAGGAACAGGACAGGAGCCTACCACAGAGGGCCCCTGAAAGACTCTACCTAGCAGTGTATCAAAGCAGATACTAAGACTCATAACCAAACCTTTGGCAGAGTGCAGGGAATCATATGAAAGAAGGAGGAGTTAGTATGACCTGGAGAGGACAGCAGCTCCACAAGGTCCAAACATATCAGGGCACAAGGGTCTTCTATGAGACTGTTTCTCCAACCAAGGACCATGTATGGATACAACCTAGAACTCCTGCTCAGATGTAGCCCATGGTAGCTCAGTATCCAAGTGGGTACTCTAGTAAGGGGAACAAGGACTATTTCTACTCTCTCCAAACCACTCCTTTATGGCATTAGTATAATCCCACTTGTACTAATAAGCCCCTTTGTCTATAATAGCCACATTCATTTTTCTTTCTATGGACATCAGTTCTCAATGGTCACATCATTCATTTACAGCACTGACCATACTCTTTATTATTATTATTTAAGCTTTCCCTGTACTGGGCATTGTTCTATTTGCAGAGGATGATACAGCTATGAACCTGATGAAGCCCTTCTCTCTAGAGATGGAAGAGGCACAAAACATGTACCCAAAAGAATAATAAGTTTTCAGATAATAAATGCCCCCAAAATAAAATCAAAACAAAAACAGAGAGGTAATGGGATACAGAGCTTATGGAGGGTATTTTGGAAGGCAAAGGAAGAACTAATCTAAATGGGAAATCAGGAAAGGTTAGAGGAAACTGTCTTGTGCTACAGTCAGAGCAGAGACCCAGAGGCAAAGAGCAAATGGGTGGGCAATCCAGTTCCTCCTTCATGCTCTGAAATATGGTTAAACACAGCATCTTACAGTAGAAGACTAGAGATGATTACAGACAGTCCTCTCTATCAGAGCATCCAATTAAAATACAGCATGCTTAAATTTGAATTTCAGATTAAGAGAAGCTTTTTTTGTATAAAGACTATAATTGTTAACATTAGAATTAAATAGCATATTATTTATTTAAAATTTAAATGCAGTTGGCATCCTGGGTTTTTTTTGTTTGTTTGATTGTTTTCAATTAACTATAAACAACTGTACATTTTAGAAGTGACCCAGAATGCAACTGGGCATGATGTCACAAGCCTCTGTAGAGCTTCTCTGGAACCAACACTGACTGGAAAGCAGAAAACACCCAGCTTGGCTTGGTGGGGTGCTTGTCACAGATTTTTTTCTTCCTGAATAATTTACCTGCCTGGCGATTTCTTAAGAACATGCTTTCTTTATTATCATTATTGTGTACATGTGTACAAGATGTATGTGCTAAACTGTGGGCATGCAGGTGCCACAGTACACATGAGGAGATCAAGGAACACATTTCCAGAGTCAGTTTTCTCCTTTCACTGGGGATCCCAGGATGGAACTCATAGTTAAGGTTACATAGCATGCACCTATACCCACTAGCCACACCTATGGCTTTTTAAAACTTCTTGTAAGTACAGTGCTTTGTTCCTAATCAATTTCTTTGCCCTTTTTCTGTTGCCGGCTTCTAGTGATGCTCACAACTCCTACTCTCAAGTTAAACAGAGCATGTTTAAATCAGTCTATATGTGATGAAGAGGTACCCCATGCCTTTGGTGTAGAAACAGATGGTGTATAGTAGTGGAAATGACGGGAACACTGAGTTAACACCCAGCCCCGGTCCTTGATCATGTGCGATATTTTCATAAGGAATTTTAGAAAACATTGTCCAGGGAAAAGTGTTCAAAGAAAGGACTATAAGAAGGGAATATATGTTAGAGTATAAGCTGGCAAGGAAAATATAGAAGACAAGAGACGGAGTAAATTGTCAGCAAAGAAGGTATTGATTATCCGTTCTTTTGTGGCCAGAGATGTCATCATGACGACAGCCAGGCCTTTGTTGCACATAAAAGAAAATCCAGAGACTAAGTGCTTGCTTGTTATTTAGTGAGCTAGTAGAATGGCTGACTTAGGAAACTGGCATCCTGTTTTCTCCACATGAAAACTTTTCTGCAGCAATATGGCTGATAATGAGTTTGTAGAGTGACTGTGTGGCAAGATCCAGTGCTTGTTTGGTAGCATAGACATTTTGGCATTTTGATAACAGGTCTGGGGACATCTAAATGACAATAACATTGCCAGATAGGAGAGTAGGATGTTGGAGCAATACAGTTCATATAAATCAAACTGGGGGGCAAGTGGAAAAGAGCAAACTGTGATTGAATATTGAGAGCATAAGCAAGTTTATAACTATTTGAATGAGAGGCTAGGAAGCAAGTAGATACAGCTTAAAATAGCTTGTCTGGAAGGTGGCAATAAAAGGAGAACGATGGCATATTATGGAACATGACTACAGGAAAACTTTTAGGTTGTGCCGGATGAGAATCATAAGTATACTTTCAGGTCAAAGAGCACGGCCAAAGAAAAATGAGACAAAGGAGAGAACACACATCGGCAATTAGCAGAGACAGCACAAAAACTGGAGGAACCAAGAGAATACGAATGAGAAAGACCTTCTTTCAGGCACGAAGAGGGAAGTAGATGAGATTCAGACAGACCTTTGCCTTTTGGGGACGTCTTTCCTTGGATAAAGTGAGAAGTCCGAAGTGGGGGTGGAAGTTTGTGAACACTGTAAATGTTTTGCTTATAACTGTTGAGAAACAGTGGACAGATGGCGACACTGTGTGTCAGGTCCTGCTGAGGTTAAAGGAGTTCATCTGTGAGAAAGCCTGGCCCACCAGTCCTTGATACTTTCCAGTTATGGAAGGAGAAAAAAGTATGGGAAATGGCAGGGGTTCTCAAAACTTCTTGAATTGGGTGGGGGGGGATCTTTGTAGAAATTTTGTATACTTATGACAAAATACCTGACACAACTTGTATTTTAGATCATAGTCCTGCACAGTTCATTCTACAGCTGCTTGCTTGGCCCCACACATTTGACAACATGGCATGAGGAGTGAGGGAGGACACTACACCACGGTGGAAAGGAATAGCAGACACAGGAAGATCAAGAAGGGGCTAGGGCATGATACTGCTCCAAGGATGTCCATATATTATTATGGACATTATATTTTATATATATATATTATATATGTCCAACATATTCTCGTTTGTTACTCCATTTCTCTCGGTCCCATCTTCCAGTAATGCCATCCATTGATTAGCCTAACACCAGTGACAAACCTTCTCCAGCTAAGCCACACCTTCCAAACAGTACCAACTAGGGACCAAGTATTCAAATGCCAGAGACTATGGTGGACATCATAGACACATCCAGATCTGTGCTTCACTAATCTACCAGGTAGTTTCTTAATCTAATCAATATAACTATCCCAATTAGCTATCACAAGTGCACCTCCATTTGTCTACTTGATACCAAAACACACACATCAATTTGATCCCTAATGTTACCGTGTTTTCTTGTTTGTCTGTATTTTTTTGTTGTTGTATTTTTTTGGTTACTGTCAAAAGTACAGTGGCTCCTGACTTGTTCCCTCTTTTCTCCTTCTTCTGATGTCCATCCTCTTTGCCTTTCTGGATAGGAATTGAGCATTTTAGCAAGAGTCCTCGCTCTTGATTAGTTTCTTTAGGTGTACAGATTTTAGTAGGTTTATCCTATATTATATGTCTATATGAGTGAGCATATACTGTGTGCATCTTTCTGCTTCTGGGATAGCTCACTCAGGATGATCTTTTCCAGATCCCACTATTTACCTGCAAATGACACAGAGGACCTCTGAAAGGCTCTGCCCTGCAGAATATCAATGCAGATGCTGAGACTTATGGGCAACCTTTGGGCAGGATGCAGGGAATCTTAGGAAAGAAGTGGGAAATAGTAAGATCTGGAGAGGACAGGAACTCCACAAGAAAAGCAACAGAACCAAAAAATTTGCACACAGGGGTCTTTCCTGAGACTGATACTCCAACCAAGGCTCATGCATGGAAATAACCTAAGACCCCTGCACAGATGTTTCAGTATCCAAGTGGGTTCCATTGTAATATGAACAGGGACTGCCTCTTACATGAACTGATTGGCCTGCTCTTTAATTACCTCCCCCTGAGGGGGAAGCAGCATTACCAGGCCACAGAAGAAGACAATGCAGCCACTCCTGATGAGACCTAATTGACTAGGATCAGAAGGAAGGAAAAGAAGACCTCCCCGATCAGTGGACTTAGGGAGGGGCATGCATGTGAAGGGTGGAGGAAGGGAGGAATTGGGACAGGAGGAGGGAGGGAACCCCCAGGAGCGATACAAAGTGAATAAAGTGTAATTAATAAAGAAAAAGTACAGTGGAATTCATGCTATTGAGCTAAACAGACTGGACAAATATGAAGGGGAGGAGTTGAAAGAATGAAGTCATATGAAGGCCAAGAAGACATTTCTACCAGGCATTCTGTTGGCCTTTGCCAGTATTGTTTCATGTAATATGGCCCCAGTTTTATAGGCAGAGATACTCAAATAAGAACTGAGTGATGTATACTTGGGGACACTCACATTGTCAATGATAGAACATCTTGTTTGAACCACACTGTTATTTTCAATAGCCAAGAATAATGGGCAAAAAAATGGACAGATGATGCAGTTGATATTTAGTGGAAAATTTAAAAATTAGAAATGGAGTTAATAATTCATGCTGGGTATAGTAGTACATGCCTTTAATCCCGGTACTTGGGAAGCAGAGGCAGGCAGAACTCTGTGAGTTCAAGGCCAGCCTGGTCTACAAAACAAGTTCCAGGATAGCCAGGGCTCACACAGAGAAACTCTGTCTTGAAAAACCAAATAATAAAAATAACAATAATTCGTTAATAAACTTCAAAGAATAACAGCGGGGGCAAAAGAAAAACATCAGAGTACTAGTAATAAAGGCAAAAGCCCGAGGAACCAGAGTATTTTGTCTTTTCCCATAAGCTTTCTACTGAAATATAACACTCCATCAGTCTGTTTTTCAGTTCTATAATAAAACACCTGCAGTTGACCCCTAGACATGGGAAATAGCCTTTTTTATTGAGCTTACACTTTTGGAGGTAGAAAGTCGAAGCAGCATGATGCTGTCCTGTTTGTTACAGTATATCAAAACAGATGTTATCGTGATGGGAAGAATTTCTCTCTTCTAACAACCCTCTCAAGAGAACTAACAAAGTCACTAAGGCACCTTTTTTAGGAATTCCTTCTAAGGACAGTACCCTCATTGACTTCATTACATCCTTGTAGGCCTCACCCGAAGATTTCACTTTGGTAGCATGAACTGTTTGGGGCATACTAAAGTGATAGTCAAAGCATGCAGAGAAGAACTCACAAAAAAAGCCCAGCTATAGAGGTCAGTGAGTTTTATAAAATAAGGAGAACCACGTAATCAGTTTTAACCAACATCTGGATCATGGCCTGCCCCATAGAAACCTTGACTCTCTTTTGTTTACTAGCGTGGCCAAGTTAACCACTAGCTTGACTCTTCATGTCACAGATCAGTTTTTGGCTCTTCAGAAATTTGAAGAAATTGAATCATATATTTTTGATACTTGCTTTATAGTATGGCTTCTTCTGCCATGCATTTATGCTTTGGCTTGTCCCTGTTGATGCACATGGTAATTATGTTGATTATTTTAGTCACTTTCAAGTACTTGCCATCTTTCCTAATGGGGAAAAAAAAAAACAGTCATGAGGCAGATAAATGAAAGGTTAAATGAACTTCTTCTTAATGTGTAGATAGTAGAGGACACTGATAATTTTCTGCTAGATACAAAACTTTGTTAACATTGCATGGATGGAGGATCCAAGATGATATATAACCTGCAGGCACAGTCTAGGAAGCTGGGGAACAGCTTTCAGAAGAGATCGGTGACAACAGAAAAGTCAGCCATTTGCAAACTAGAATGGGAAACTTTAAAGAGCAGAGCAGGAAAAAGGGGGTGCGTAAAGATAAGATGGTCTGTGGAGCTTCCTTTTAGAGAGAGGAAGTTCCTGGAGCCTCAGAAAGTCAGCTCTGTACTCTCTCATTACATTTGAAAGAAAACAGCAAGAGACAGACAAAGGAATGAAAAAAAAAGCACACCTTCAGCAAAGGGAGGAGAGGTGCTAGAAAAAGCCTGTCCATTTGGCAGCAAATTGAAGCAACAACCAGATACCATTTTCAGAAGGTGCCTGCTGAGTCAGTGGCTCAGGGGTCACAGACGTCTGAGAGCTATACTAGGGAAAAACTCAGAGAAAGTTTCATGGTACTATCTGCTGGAACCTGGCTGGCAAAATACCTGTGGACTTCAGGGAAGGAACTGAACCATAACCACACCATGTCCAGTAAGGTGGAAGTGGTCAGAGCCAAAGTCTGCAGGGGGACATAGACTCAGATTCCAAGCTGTGGGCCAGACAAAGCAATGCCCTACACTAGGGCCAACATTTGCAACATGATCTATGGAGATGAGATGGCCCTCTGTGACCTGGTCTCACAGTGGACTATCTCGGGGTGGAAACAGCATGCTCAGAGGGCTAACCGGCACAACTAGGTCTTGATTTTCAAAAGACAGTCCACTGGGGAGACCAGCATTCATGACTATACTTAGACTTTCTAGAGGGCTACTAGAGGCAAGAACAGCATTTGAAATACAAACCCTAAAAGGCTTCCCAAATGTATGACCAGTGTCTATGACCTGACTGCCCGGAAGTGTCACAGGCACCATTAAAAAAAAAAAAAAAGTTCAAAAGAGATAGGCTGCATTCAGTAATCAGGCAAGACCTCAGGAAAACTCTCTATACCCACCTTTCCACCTTCACATGTATTTATTCCTCCTTTATTTAACCCACCATCAGTTAGCAGGCCAGCTCAGTCCTGCTCTGGTTTGTCTGTCTTTCTCTATGTGCATGTGTCTGTCTCTCTCTTTCTCTCTCTTCCCTTACTTTTTTTTTCTGAGACAGGGTTTCTCTGTGTAGCCTTGGTTGTCCTAGGCTCACTTTGTAGACCAGGCTAGCATCCAACTCACAGAGTTTCACCTGTATCGGCCTTCCTGAGTGCCGGGATTAAAGGTGTGAGCCATCATGTCTGGCTTCTTCCCAAACTTTATTCTTCCTTTTAAAAATATTTCCCTTTTAATGGGTTTCCCCAAAAAGCATACAACAGTATAGTTTGTTGGATCGCTATGCCACAGCCCCCTGAGGCGCTTTCCATTCTGCCTTTTGTGAGAATTGCCTGCTTCCCTCCCCTTCAAACCCTGGTGTTTCCCACTTCTATTCATTTACCCCTCACCATTTTTTTTCCATCCATCAATACTAATCACAAATCTCACTCTGCCTTATTCTTTTGCACTCAAAATTAGTAAGTAGCATCTTGATGCATACTGTGCCATCAATGTTCCTTTATATTGTAAAATGATTAGAGCTTAAGAAGTAAATATTTTTAACTTGATTATTATTGTACATTTGTATGTTGATAGTAAGGTACTCTTTGATAGATACTATAATTAAATGTATGGGTGCGCGTGCACATGTGTACTAACATGCTATGGCCCACATGGGGAGCACATGAGAACAACTTTTGAAAGTCAATTCTTGCCTTCCCTTGTTGCGTCAAGGTCTCTTTTTGCTTCTGCCATATTGCATACTTCAGGCTAGCTGACCATGAAGCTCTGAGCGACTATCCTGTCCCTGACTCCCACCTCTGTATAGAGGGCTGAGATGGCAGATACACACCACCCCACCTGAGTTTGGTTTTCCTTAAATGGGGCCCTCCATGAATTACCTTTGAAGACAGTACTCTACACTCAGAAGAGTATGAGGGCACTGAGCTTAGTGCCAAATAAAAGCCTAACGAAGAAAAATGATATGTCAGTGCTACTACAAGCAAATCTTTCTTGAAAATTCAAACACCTCCCATGAAAGAATGAGAGAGAAGAAAATCCAACAAACATATTCAAAAACTCAGTTAAGCTCCCAAATGTATTTGGAGAGAACATGACCCCAAGTAATACACAAAGGCAGGGCCTTCAGAATGTCTACAGATGTATTGACAGAAAGTTTAAAATCCAAGAGGGCTTGTAATAATGTGTTTCAAATTCTGAAAGGTAATAGCTGCCAACTCAAACTGTCCCAGAAAATATATCTGAAATAATTTCTAGTATTTTATCTGAACACAATGGAATAAAACTAGAAACTAAAAGCAACCTACAAAGTTTTCTGGAGGTTGAACAAAATACTATTGAATCACTAATCAAAATGGAAATAAAAATATTCCTAGAAATGAATTAAGAAGACAACTGCAGCCAAAATTACTAAACACAGTATAGGCCTAAGAACACAAAGAACAAAAAAACAACAAAATTAGAGCAATGTATAAAGTTCTAGAGGTATATACCCTGAAAAAAATTAAACCAGAATATGCAATAAATAACAAACAAATAAATAAAAGATGAAATAAGTAACAAATGGTTCTATAACAAGCAATAAGATTGAAACCGTTTTTAATTTCTCAACTCAAAGTCCAGGCCCAGATGGAATCACTGCTGAACAATATCTAGCTTCCATGTAGAACTAACACCAATACTTTTCAAACTAGTCCATAAAATAGGAAAGAAAGGAACATGCCTAAAGAGTGTTTGAGAGCCAAGTATCATCCTAATATCAAAACTTGATAATGGTTCAACAACAAAAGAAAATTATAGACCAGACTCCCTCATGAACATAGGTACAGAAATTCCAATAAATCATTTGTGAAATGAAATCAAGAGCACATAAAAAATAATAATTTACCATGATCAAGTTAGCTTCATTCCAGCTGGAGATCGGGGTTCAGTTTCTGTTAGGGGCAGCTAGAGCACTTTAGGATGAGGCCCAAGTGTGCTAAGCCAGGCTATGAAAAAGCTTTTCCACAGAGTGTTGCACTTTAGCTCTTTTAGCATGAGGTTGCCAGTGGCAATGGAATCTCAGGCATTCCAAAGCCTCTGGCCATACCAAAATGTTACAGCTCTTGATCAAGCTGCTGTGCTGAGCATGGCAGAGATTTGGGCCAAAGCCCATGCCTGGTTGTCTTGCAGCTAAGATACAGACCTGGTAAGTCCCAGGGCAGGCAAAGGCCAGGCCCAATGGGCTTGAGGGCAGGACCTGTGGGATACGACCTCAACCTGGCAGAGTAATCTCAGAGGGTCTTGAAGTGAAAAAGTGCAAACCTTTATTCAAGTGAAATCAAGGACAATATAAACCCTGGGGAGAGGGAGAGATTTCAAGGGTAAATGTGTTTGATTCGATGGGGTCAGGGATACTTGACGAATCTACCACAAGAATGAAAATATAGTACTAATTCTCCTGTGTGTGTGTGTGTGTGGGAAGGTGTTGTGGCAAATCTTCCAGTACAATTGAAGGACATTGCCAGACTAAGATCCTTAGCAGGGTGGGGAATTCCTAGATGCTCAATAGAGCAGTTTCCTTTTCAGGAGAATTGTCTGGCCTGTAATCTGCCCTGAGGGCTATCTGACCTCCTACGAGACCTGGAATCATCGAGCTCAGGAGAGACTTTCAAAACCCTGCTGAGAAAAGGGAGTCTATCAACATAGATGGAACACAAATAAATTGCTATCTGGAGATGGCTGACTTCAACCTTATCAAGCAGAGTCCCACAGTTCAAAATAGGAAAATTAATAAAAGTAATGTTGTGTTAGTAAATGTAATAAATGGACTGAAGGACAGAAATCATACTATCATATCAATAGATGCAAAAAAGTTTTTTGATAAAGTCAACTGCTCTTCGTTATAAAAGCCCTGGAGAAACTAAGAATTGAAGGAACATATCTCAACATAATAAAGGCTGTATACTACAAACCTGTGCTAACATCATAGTAAATGGAGAAAAACTCACAGCTTTTCCACTAAATTGAGAATAACACTAGGGTGTACACTTCCTTCACTCTTATTCAAAGAGTGCTTCAAGCTTTAGCTGGAGCTTTCAGACAAAAGAAAGAAACAGAAGGGTTACAGAAAGAAAGGAAAAGTCAAAGTATCTTTATTTGCATATGTTAGGAAGCTACACAAGGAGACCCTAAAGACTCCACCAGGAAACTCTTAGTGTCAAATACTTTCAATAAAATGACAGGCCATAAAATTAAGAAGCAAACATCAGTAGAATTTCTATACACTAATAACAAACATGCAGGGAAGGAAATCACAAAATGATCCCAATCACAAAAATGGCTTCCAAAAGATAAACAAATAAACCTTCAAATAAATTAATCAAAGAGGGAAAAGACTGCTATAACGAAAACTTTAAAATGCTGAAGAAAGAAACTAAGAAACACACTGCAAGATGGAAGTACCTTCCATGCTTATGGAGCAGAAAATTAGTATTACGCAAATGGCTGCTTTATGTAAACCAATGTACAGCGGTACAATCAAACACCAGTACTATTCTTCACCAAAGTAGAACATTACCTTACATTTTATGTCAGAGCACGAAAAACTTACATCAGAGATGACCAAAGCTAGCTTGTGCAAAATATCCTTCTGTAGGTGTACCCATACCTGATTTCAAGCATTCCTATATACTTACAGTAAGTCAGCTCTGGCACACAAAAGGTGGAGCTCGATGGAATAGGATGGAATGTCTATAAACCCATGCAATACACATGATTTCTGGAAAAGATATCAAAGACATAACTTGGAGAAAAGACAGCCTTTTCAGTTGGTGCTCCCCAAATTTGGCAGCCTGTGAAAAATAAAACTGTAAACATCTCTCATCCTACACACACAAAAAAAAATCAACTCCAAGTGGATTAAAAATCTGAATTCAAGACTCAAAACTCCAACTGTTGGAAGGAAAATAAGAAAAGCACTTTAAGATATAACATAGCAAGGACTTTTAAGTAAGAACCCAGTTGCTCAGGAAATAATTTCAGGAATGATTTCAAGAAGGTGACAAAGGGAATCTCATGAAATTTGAAAGCTTCTGCACATCAAGGAAATAGTGAAGTGAAGAGATAGCCCACGATGGCAGAAAAATCTTTGCTAGCTATACATCTGACACAGGATTAATATTTAGAATACACAAAAGACAAAAACATGAAACAGGACATTAAAAACCCAATCAATAAATGGGCAGTTGAACACAAGAAAAATATGACACAGGTAATCAACATAAACAAAATTTGACCTTCCTAGCCCTCAGAGACATGAAAATTAAAACTGTGTTGGTGGGACAGGAATTAGGCTCATGGTTAAGAAACCTGGTTTCTCTTTTAGAGAACACAGGTTGGATTCCCAGCACCCACATGGTGGCTCAGAGGTGTCTGCCACTAAAGTTCCAGGTGATACAATACCCTCTTCTGGCCTCGGCAGGGCTCCAGGCATACACCCCAGCCAGAATGGCAATTATAAGAAAAGAACTAACAACGAATTCTGGCAAGGATTTAGGGACTTTCATAGACCTGCGATGTGAATGTAAACTACTCAGGCACCATACACATAAGTACAGAGGTTCTTCAAAAAATGAAACAGCCCATGGCTGTTACCCAAAGGACTCCAAGCGAGCACATTACAGAGACATTTGCACACCAGTGTTATTGCAGAACCGTTCACAACCTAGCTAAGTTATAGAAACAACCTAGGTGTCTATCGCAGAGAAGTGAATAAAAGGAATTTGCTACAGATATACAATGAAAGATTTTCAGCTCTTTAAAAATCAAAATGATGGTGTTGGCAGGGGAAAGGATGTAACTGAAGTTAATGTTAGGTGAAACAAGCTTGTCTTAGAATGTTGAATGTTACATGTTTTCTCTCATATACGGTTCCTAGAAATCATATAGACACATAAAATCATGTGTGTGTTTTTCAACATTAAAGTAGAAGTGAGCCTACCTCGGAAAAGGTGACTAACTGTGAAGAGTGAGTGTAGAAAAAGGGGAGAGTGGAGGGCAGGAGAAGATTTACTTACATACACACACAAAAATGTCGTTATTTAATACAATACTGGGGACAGCTAATAGTTAATGAAAATATTTAATTACATTCACTTCATCCAAACCTTCAAATATTGTGAGCAAACTCCGTACAATGTACTCTCTAACTCTGTGAGCACGGTGGCGTTACAGTCAGAACAGAGGGCACAGAATTTAGCCCAGTTCATGTACCACAGCTTCTATCTCAAGAAAGTGTTCCGCACGCACTGTCATTTTAAAGGAAGGGAACAATTATTATGAAGATGAGGGACCTTAGGACTCATCATGCTATTCTTAGTTGTTTTGCAATTGTGCACACGTCGTCCTGGGGGAAATTTTAAGGAAACAACAGCTGCTGTTCTGTAATATGTGTCCGGGAAGGCCCTCTGTTAGCCATCTTGCAATACAAATATAAATAACTGAATATCCTTAAAGACGCAAGACAAAATGTTCAGGAAAACGATGTCCCTGGGTGGTTGGAAATTGACACAAGTGTGTGGTTTAGTACATGGAGGGGGTTTCAAGGCCTCTATGTTATGGCCTCCCTAGATAGATGCTATTACTGCTGTGAAACTGAGTTCATGCTCAGCTCCAATCTCCAGGCTGCTAGGAGAATCGGATGACATAATGTGAGCAAACACTTTGCAAACTGTACAGTAAGAAGAAGCGTTGAGTCCTCCTGGCCCTGCATCCTTGGCAGATGTGCAGTGCGGGCCAACATGTAGGGCAAAGCAGCATGAGGTAGCCTGGAGCTTAGTGGGTGAGAAGGGATTGTGCCTTTTGGGTCCAAAAAGCCAAAGCAGCAGAACAGGCTCTTTCATGCTGCTGTGGCTGTGTGACTTCAGGAGCTATTTAGCCTCCTGTAGCCACAGGTTCTTTTGGAGAATGGAGATAATTACACTCCTTACATTTGCCAAAAGGAGTAGGTAATTGTGGGGGGGGAGGGGGGAGCCTCCCTCATGGCACAGCACCCCTTACATAGAATTATCCTAATAAATAGTGTCGGTTCCTGTAATTCGTAACGTTAATAACAGCACCCCAGCTTCAAGGAGCCATTTAGTGCTGCTGATGTGCAAAGCCTCTGACAGACAATTTCCCGGAGAACTGGCCACGCTTTCCCAGTGTCGGGTGATTTCAGACTAATTCTGAGCGAAGGGCAGGCGCACGCCCTGTGACACCGTGGCACATACAGGGATCAGCGGTTGAGAGGGCCTCAGGTGGCAGCTCTTCTGATGACACGAGGTGACCTCATCTCTCTACCACCCTCTCCCGAGGTGAGCCCTGACCTTTCCTGCACTCCTTGGGTGAATGAGAGAATCATTCCTTGGATGAATGAGAGGACCATCAGAGATGGGATACTTCTATGAGTTACCTGGTAGGGTGTTAGAGTACACAGCTGGAAACAGACCTCAAAGAAGTCATGAGGCGCTTCCCTCCTTCCTCAGGTGTGAATTTTTAGGCTGAGGCCTGGGAGGCCCAAAGAGAGCAGCAGGGGGGAGTTCTGCATTGCAGAGCCTTATATGGTGGGACCCGTGCTATCTTTTTTTTTTATGCAATCGTCTTTTTTTAATTAAATTTTTACTTTTTATATTAACTACAGTTTATTCACTTTGTATCCCAGCTGTAGACCCCTCCTTCATTCCCTCCCAATCCCACCTTTCCTCCCTCATCTCCTCCCAAGCCCCTCTCCAAGACCACTGATAGGGAAGGTCCTCCCCTCCTTCCCTCTGACCCTAGCTTATCAGGTCTCATCAGGACTGGCTGCAATGTCCTCCTCTGTGGCCTGGCAAGGCTGCTCCCCACTCAGGGTGGGGGGAGGAGGTGATCAAAGAGCCAGCCACTGAGTTCATGTCAGAGACAGTTCCTGTTCCCCTTACTAGGACACCCATTGTATACTGAGTAGCCATGGCCATGGTATCTTTTATTTGAGGAATGTGTCTCACTCTGAACACTTCTGCTTTCCCTGTCTTCAGTCTTTAGCCTGTTCTTCACTATCTGGGTTTGGGTTCCTCAGAATGTCTGGAAGGTGTTTGTTTTCTGTCTCTGAGGTAACATTACACAGTGGGGTTGACTGAAAACATCACACCAAGATTTCAGCAAGTCTGTGTTCCTTCTTAGAGACTCTGGGGAAACATTCACATTCTTTTCTGTTTCCATCTTCTAGAGTCTTACACATACGCTAGCTCCTAGCCACTTCCTGTCTTAGGAGACATCACATCAAACCTTCTTCACATCACATCACTGAGACTGTTATAACTCTCCTGTCTCCCTCCTCACTCTTGAGAGATCTTTCATTACATTGGTCTCCCTGGGTGTCTTCCAGCGATTTTGTTCAGCCTAAGGCTGGCCCAGACAGCATGAACTCTGTTGTTTTTCTTCCTTTGCACAAGCCTGAGGTGGGAGAGGCTGCAGGCTCACTATGCCACAGTTTTTGGGAGGCCACAACCCTCTCTCCCCCGTGTGTCAGTCAGTCAGCCACCTGCTTTTTCAGATGGTTTTATAGGACACCACCATACCTTTGCGTATTGCTTACAGGCTCTCACAGTAACGCAGTGGTTGAGAATTTTCAAGACACCAACAGCTAGCCCCAAAATGAAGGTCTCCAACCTATCCTCTGTGGCACTCTATACATCTCTGGTTCTGACTTTAATGATTCACAGCATCACAACGTACAAATGACTTCCTCAGGTTTTTTTTTTTTTTTTTTTTTTTCACAACTTCCCACCCTCACCGCCTGCCTCCTTCTCCTCCTCCCCCACCCCGCTATTTTATCACCATCCTTGACTGTGGATTGTGACAAAAGACTACTCAATCCTTGCACCAACCCTAAGGTCACTGAGCAGCGATTCTCTTAACTTTGACAGATGCCATTTCCTCTTCTCTGAATGCATTTACCATTTTTCTTTATCCCTTGCCACACATACTTCTATGTACCCTACAGAACCCTGCCAATGTGCGTCCTCCCTCAGGAAACTTCTGGAGGAAGTTTCCATTCCACTCAACCAAGAAAGCAGTCTTTCTGAAAAAGTCTCTGGGGACTATAGGTACTTTGGTGGTAACAACTGCCATGCTTACTTTTAGTATATCTACTCAAGCTTGGATGGAGAAACCGTAGACAGAACGGTTGTGCTTTTTGTGGACGTTAGTTCTCTGAGTCTGGGTATTACCATCTAGGAAGCAGAGTGTTGGGTAAGATATGGTTGGCCTCTAGGGGCCCTTTCAGTTTTAATAATCTTTTCCATCAGGGAGGATCTGATGATGCGGTTGCTTACAGATTCAAAGGCGAGAGAAACCTCCCACAGTAAGTGTGTACCCTGAGAGGCTGGAAATCACCCCAAAATTATCACCCATAGCTCTGATTTCACTGTGTGGCCACTGAGGACTGAAGAAAGGCAGAGAGGGCAAGGAGATACTGAGATCATTTGTAAATACTTGTTGCTGACATTTCTCCAGGAGCCAAACAGAAGGCAGTGAACATGTCTGGGCCTGTAGTGGTCCTCTTTGGCAACCCACTCCTGAGCTCTGTCTATTCCCTGAAGACTTACCCTCAATCCTGTGCTCCATGGGAATCAGGCCATGTCACATGGTCGAGGCATCTGTCCACCTGTCACCCACCTCCCTCTCATCTCTTGGGTTACCCATCTCTTATAAAGACCTATTTTTTGTTTGCCATCTAAACGTGACTTAGAACACAGCTGTTTTCTTTCATCCTGGCATCAGCACCTCCATTAGCCTGCATGACTCTCAGCCTAGGTCTCTGCAGGAAGGCCTTCTGCGTCTGCTAACCCTGCTACTCTCCAGTGAGAGCCCCTTAAATACATTCTGTCCTAATTGCCCCGGCTCTCCTTCTCCTCACACCTCTTCCTATTCGGGATCATGAAATCCCTGCACCAAACCCACTTAGCGCTGTTCGTTTCAGAATCTGACCTTGCCCTCTTTTTCTCCAACACTAAGCCTTGTGTGACATCTATCTGCTCCCTGCCTTTCATTTCATTTGGGCCCTGCCCTTCTGCCTGCGGGCACCTCTACCTGGCTTGTTATTATGCCCTCACTATTTATGTTCCGTGCCCCTCCCAGGCCACATAATTCTTCAGGGCAGCAAGAACTGACTCCCTTGCCCAATATCCATTGCTCTTTCTATCCCCATTGCAATCCACTGTGAGGATCTTAGACCCGGGCCATCCTTTTCTGTCCTAGTCACCATTTCTTGTCCACCTGCCTGTGATTCGTAAAATAATGACAATAATTCTACCTTACCGGGTTGTTCGTGCAAATTACTTCATTCAGGACAGATATCACAGCCTCAGCTGATGGTTATAATGGTAAATTTCACCCTTTTCATAGTGCCTCCGTCTTTGGTGCATACACTCTTTAACATTTGGAATTAGAGGAAGCAGCAAATGGATTTATTACCAATAAGTCATTGGTTTCCCATAAATCTGGAAAATTATATACACGGCCCTACAAATTACGATAGGTTAACGCACTTCCTTTCTCCATATGTGAGGAAAGCATTGGTTAAGTGCCGGCTCTTTATCAGGCACTCCTCAAGGCTGCCGCTAGCAATTTCAGTGGCCGTTCTTACAGATGAATCTATTCATTCATCTTCAGCTCAAACCCACGATCCCTCCCAGAGAATGGTAGCATGGGTGCTATGGTGTTCACAGTGTAAGCAGAGGGCTGGACTGGGACCCCCTCCGTCTCATCCTTCTCTGATCTCCTGGGCTAACTAATGGGTGTCAGCTGGGGCTTTCTGTTCAGCTAGCTGGCTAGGCTGACTAGTTCATCTACACTACAGCTACTTAAAATCCATCCAGAGTGCAGCCTCAGCTCATCCATTCAATGAATGTAACCAATGAATAGAAGGAATGAAGCAAAGGCGTGCAAAGCAATAAGCTGTAACTCAGAAAGGCTGACTCGACCTCAAAATGTCTGTTTCTGTAGTAAGTACTGTCGTGTGGGCTCTTTCATGAATGATTAGGATTCTAACTTCACCGCTGTGTCAAATAACTCAATTTGTGCCTAATACAACGGAGCCTTTTGGATCACATAACATGACAGTGTATGACAAGTACCAGGAGAAATACCATGGCAGAGAATAAACTCCTAATGTTAGCCAATGACAAAACTACTTTTAAGCAGTTTAGCATTGCACTATCTAGATTTTCTCAATTTTAAAATCATTTTAAAATCAGTTGGAATATATGTGAAGCTGACAAAAAAAAAAAAAAAAAAAAAAGCCAAAATGGCAGAAGTAGCCTGTGAAAACTCAAAATTCCCACTAAGCCCTTGTCTGTCTGTCTGTGTTCCGGGAGATTGATTTAAGCCAGTATTTTCTACCTAGGCTGCACATTTACATTGGCTGGGTTTTACTGGTAAATATTGGTTTAAAGCAAACACTGAGATCTTTAATCACATTTAAACAGACCCTGCATTATTCTGCAGCAGACCCTGCATTAGAACGGAAGAAACAGAGAAGGCGCAGGCACAGCTGATGGCTACAAAATGCAAGAGTAAACCGAGAAAGTCAGAACTAAAATTCTTGGGAGAGAGAAGAGGCCGGGAAAACCACTGCTGAAATACAAAATTTTGTTTTTCTTAAAGTCTGGAGCTGTGTTCAGTGAAGTGGCGTCGCTTACGGACCAGGGGAACTCGGGGCAGTAACGGAAACACTGCTAAATAAGGAGAAGGTAGCCTGAGGAGAGCCAGCTAGCTGTGACGTACCCAGCGCTGGCTTCCTCTGACTCCCAAACTATTCCTGTTTGCTATTGTGTCAACTTGAGTTGCCGCGAAACCTGGGCCCAAAGTTCTGAATCGGTCACAAAGCAACTATTTGTCTACTCACGGAGGCTGCAAAAGGCATGCTATTAACCCTCCCCCAATACACACTCACACGAATCTCCAGTCTGTGCTTGGCTTGTCCTGTCTGTGTTCACATCCAGGAGTTCCACCCGCTCATCGAGAACCTCCCCTCACCCCACTCCCAAGCACTTTGAGAGTTCAAATTTCCTGCTGGGTGTTCTTTCTTTGCATCTACCACCTCTGAGCTCCACCTCCGCCCCCCACATAGACACAAATCCCAGATGCTTAGATGTTAGCCAAGGAAGTCTTCAAGAGGACCGACTGTTTTATCTCTAAAATCTATGATTATCTCTGCCTAATGGAAACATTGTACACCCGGTGCTGGCCTGGATGCTGGTGGGTGATGATGGGTCTGAGGGCAGCGATCTGGTTAGGGATGAAAGGCCAGCTCTTACTGAAACCACTTAACATACATAACTCTTTTTTTTTTTTTTGGTAGATTGGTTGGCTTGGCTTATTTGAGACAGGGTCTCCCCGTGTATTGTGTATTTATGGTTGGCTGGCCTGGAACTCGTAGATGAGATCGGAACCAACTCACAGAGATCCTCCTGCCTCTGCCTCCCGAGCGCCGGGACCAAAGGCACATGCCACCAAGCCCACCTTCTTTCCTGTGGTTAAAAAATAAAATAAAGAGAATGAGGAGATGGAACACCTAGGAAAACAGTGTCTAAAATGGTTGGGCTTACATGGGAATGCCTAGCACCAAAGCTGCATTCAAATCAGACTCTTACAAGTAATTTTGAAAAAGGCAAGTTCCCAGGAGCCAATCTGGGGAAAGAGCCTCAAAATGGTCCCAAAGGGGTTGGCATGTAATCCATAAACCAGTGTAGTGCTGAGCATCAGCTTTGAATTCAGGGTGGGTAAGAAACTGAATTCCAGCCTATACTTACTGGACAAACTGTGTAGCCTTTCTGAGCTATGGTTTGTTGGTCCAGTATGAAAGATGGAGAATTACAACTTACTGGGGTTGTCACAGATATTAGTTGAGTTGACATACACAACTGTTGCTTGACTAAGGACAGAAAAAAACAATGTCTTCTTGGGACTTGCCCAGCACAGAGCCATGAGAACCTCTGTGATTGCTCCGGGGCAGACTCGGTAAGTTGAAAGGCTAGCTCCACTATGTTTGTGACTTTGAGAACGTTACCAAATTTCTCCGTTCTTTGCCTATAAAATAAATTATCTGATATGTGTGTGTGTGTGTACATTAATTCAGCTCACCAAATTATGATCAAGATTATATTGGCTAATGGATGTAAAGTGCCTCGGAACAGCGAATGACTGGTGTTAGCTACAATCATTACCGTCATTAGCACTTTGCTTTGAAAGCATTTATGGTGCATGAACATAGGCCTTGGATTATTCTGGTTCTAGCTACAGTCTTGTGCTCTGCAACAGTATGGCCCAATATAAATATAATGAAAACTCCACAGATAATTTTAAAAATTCCTAACAAACTCAAGGAATGATATGAGTACATTTTTTAAAAGATTTACTTTTACTTCATGTAGAGGAGTATTTTCTTGAATGTATGTTTGTGTGTCTCATGCTTTCCCTGGTACTCTTAGAAGACCAAAGAGGGCATTAGCTCCCCTGGAGTTGGTGTTACACATTGTGAGGCACCATGTGAGTGCTGGCAACTGAAACCAGGTATTCTGCAAGAATGTCAAGTGCTCTTAACCACTAGGCCAATCTCTCAAGCTTGCAAGTGTAATTCATTTTAATAATGTATTTGACTTGTTACATCTAAAATAGTATTGCTTCATTCTGTAATGAAATATAACCATGTATTGAGCTGCTGTCTTTTTTTTTCATACAAAACAAAAGGTTACATCTGCAGCACATTGGAAATCAAACTAGCTACATTTCAGAAACCCAGCAGCTACCCCTAGATGCTAGCTTCGGACCTGATGGTATAGGAATCTCATAGCAATATGAGAGGGTTTCTGTCCTTCCTGGCACATAGACTGTCAAATGCAAAGCAATTATCAGGTGACCTGCCTAAAGTTACCCAAAATAGCGCTGTGTAGAGACTAATTCCTAGAGCCAGATAAAAGACATTAGCCAATCATGTTTTGTGAGATCAGAAAACTACTGGTATCCTCTTCACTAACAACATTTGAACTCAACAGGAGACACACAGCTTCTGCTATCTACCACCTTTTAATATTTCTTTTATTCTAAGAATAAAGTCAGGGGCCAGGAGCCATGGCTCAGGACTTAAGCGCATGTGCTGTTCTTGAAAACAGCTAGGGCTT